>NC_091776.1:60351984-60655014 GCF_029378745.1 Bos indicus | reverse complement strand
GGAGAAGGCAATGGCACCCCACTCCAATACTCTTGCCTGGAAAATCCCATGGATGGAGGAGCCTGGTAGGCTGCAGTCCATGGGGTTGCTAAGAGTCGGACACGACTGAGCTACTTCACTTTTCACTTTCATGTGTTGGAGAAGGAAATTGCAACCCACTCCAGTGTTCTTGCCTGGAGAATCCCAGGGATGGAGCCTGGTGGGCTGCCGTCTATGGGGTTGCACAGAGTGGACATGACTGAAGTGACTTAGCAGCAGCAGCAGCAGCAGCCATCAGACTGTATCTACTCCCTTGAGTGGTGAGCTCCGAGGAAACTCAGGATGTGAAACACAGGATACTGGCCCCAGATAGCTGAGGTGCATAACAAAGGCATGATTTCAGTGAGCCCAGACTCTTGCATCTTCCCATACATGTCTGTATGCATGCTCAGTTGCTCAGTCATCTGTCCGTGTGACCCCATTCACTGTAGCCCACCAGGCTCTTCTGCCCATGGAGTTTCCCAGGCAAGAATGCTGGAGTGGGTTGCCATTTCCTCCTTCAGGGGCATCTTCCTGACCCAGGATCAAACCCTTGTCTCCTGTGTCTCCTACCGTTAACAGGCAGATTCTTCACTATTGAGCCACATGGGAAGCTACATAGAAAAGGCTAAATTCCTTAAGATAACTGATTTTCCTTAATTGGCAATACTATTTTGACATTCAGGCTATCTGCCCTTTGTTGCAAAACTTCTATATAACCTATCTTCTCCCATTACCCCCTCGGAGCAGTTCTCTTGGTCTGAAGTCCCCAAATTCCTGCTGAGTGAAACATAACTCTCAACTCTTATTAGATTGTGACTATTATTTTTAGTTGACAGACCAAAGGCACCAGAGCTGCAACAGTGGAGCCCATGGCAGGCTGAGAAATGGCCCTGCCGATTAGCTATCCTGGCCCTGATCTTTGCAATCACTTTGCCGACAAATCTCTGTATAGTTAAAGCTATGGTTTTTCCAGTAGTGGTGTATGGATGTGAGAGCTGGACCATAAAGAAGGCTGAACACCGAAAAATGGATGCTTTCGAATTGTGGTGCTGGAGAAGACTCTTGAGAGTCCCTTGGACTGCAAGAAGATCAAACCAGTCAGTCCTAAAGGAAATCAACCCTGAATACTTATTGGAAGGACTGTTGCTGAAGCTCCAATACTTTGGCCACCTGATTCGAAGAGCCAACTCATTGGAAAAAACCCTGATGCTGGGCAAGATTGAAGGCAAAAGGAGAAGAGGGCAGCAGAGGATGAGATGCTCGGATGGCATCACCAACTCAGAGTTTGAGCAAACTCTGGGAGATGGTGAAAGACAGGAAAGCCTGGTGTGCTGCAGTCCATGGGGTTGCAAAGAGTCAGACACAACTTAGCGACTGAACAACAACAAATCCTTGCAAACTGAGAATACTACCTTATTGGAGAAAAAATATAGTGGGGAAAAAAATAGTGTCTTTTCAGCTATTAAGTGTTTTTAGATTTCTGTGTGAAGCTAGAAGAGGGAGACTGAGGGAGATTTGATTCCCATAGAGGAGATGAACAATGTGAGATGGAGCAGAGGGTGATTTTAAGATGTAGCTTTGAAGATGAGAGAGGTACAGCCACAAGCCAAGGAATGCTGGCAGCACCCCTCACCCCCAGGATGGAGGAGGAAAGGATCAGAACCTCCCCAGAGCCTCCAGAGGCAGCAGGACTCAACACATACCTCACTGTCTCCCCAGTGAGACAGTCTCCCCAGGTTTTCTACTTCTGACCTGCAGAACTGTGAAAGAGTAAATGTGTTTTGTTTTAAATTAAGTTTGTGGTTTGTTAACAGCAGCCATAGGAGACTAATACAGAGATATTGTTACTGCAGGAGTGAAGAGGTAGAGGGAGTGAGGCGATCACGAACTACTTAAAGGGGAGCTATGGGCACAGTGAGACTCAACCTATCTCATGAACCCGTGCAGGCCGGGCGTGGGTGGGACCTCTCTGCTCTTTGACCCGCCTCCGATTGTCTGATGGTGCCTCCCATTGGCTGAGTCCAACAGGCTGGTGAAGGACGGATAAGGGGGCGGGACTGGGAGTCAATGAACAGTAACCAGCCGGCCAGGTCTGTGCCCTGCAGCCCAGATTGCCCAACTCACTCCAGTACTCTTGCCTGGAAAATCCCATGGATGGAGGAGCCTGGTAGCCTGCAGTCCATGGGGTCGCTAAGAGTCGGACACGACTGAGTGACTTCGCTTTCACTTTTCCCTTTTATGCATTGGAGGAGGAAATGGCAACCCACTCCAGTGTTCTTGCCTGGAGAATCCCGGGGACGGCAGGGCCTGGTGGGCTGCCATCTATGGGGTCGCACAGAGTTGGACACGACTGAAGCGACTTAGCAGCAGCAGCAGGACGGGCCCCACAATTTGGTGGATTTTCCTCTCTTTCACAGGACAACATACAGACTTCACACAATGGTGCCTCTGGAATATTTCGGGAATATATCTTTACTGATTAACTTATTTCCGACTTGGCAAGAATTAAAAAGAAATGTAATAATCAGTATTGATGATGGTGTTGGGAAATGGACCTTCTATAATATTCCATAGAAGTGGTGCAAAACCACATAGAAGACTTTTCCACAGTGGTTGCATTTCTTGGAGCTTATTTTAGGAAGTTATTTCACCCACGTATTAAAGCTTTGAGTATGTGTTGTTTATAATAGTGAAAAATCAAAGCTCTAGAAATGGCCAACCATCAAGAATTGTTTAAAACTTTAAGAAAAAATATTTAAAACTCTGAAATATTTTTACACAATGATATTCACTTAACTCCTAAAAAGAAGGCCATGAAAAGATGTTCGATATATATTCAATAGAGGAAGAGAGCAGTGTTCCAAACAGTATGTAGAGTATAATTCCATTTTGGTTTAAAGACCGTACTGTATATACATGTTTATTTTTACTATAACAAGTGTCTTGATGATGCCTTCATAAATGCATCCATTTTTAAAAATGTATCTTTTTTTTATGAGGGTACCACTTGTGTAACAATATATCAAATACACATACATATGCTTATATATGCATAGACTACTTCTGGGAAGATGCCTAAGAAACTGAAAGCAGTGATGTTCTGATCAGAGGGCGTTGATGTCCGCCCACACTCCCTGGGCGCTGACACCTGCTAGACTGCTTCTGCAGCCCTGTCTCCCCTCCGAGAGCTTCCTACAGCTTCAGGCCCTACACACCCTGACACTAGGCAGGCTTTTGTGATTACTCTCACCCAGCGAAGTGGGTTGATACATGTCCCAGATTCCCTGTCCCTTGGGGAGTGAGGACATCTCTGAGGTGTGATCTATGTAGTTGCCCGGATACTTCCAGCCTAGCTGAGCCTTAGCGTCCACGCCAGCATCAGGCCCACTTCAGGACTCCTAGTTCCTCTGGGACTTGGACACAGTAAGACGACTGCTCCCCCCCATTAATACAATTATACATATATATCTATCTACACGTACATGTGTGTGTTTGTGTATATATATATATAAACATGTATCTCTATATATGTATGCTGTGTGCGTGCTTAGTTGCTTAGTTGTGTCTGACTCTTTGCCACCCCATGGACTGTAGCCCGCTACAGAATCCATGGGGATTCTCCAAGCAAGAATACTGGAGTGGGTTGCCATGCCCTCCTCCAGGGGATCTTCCCAATCCATGGATCGAACCCAGGTCTTCCACATTGCAGGCGGATTCTTTACTGTCTGAGCCACTAGGGAAGCCCCTATATATGTGTGTGTGTATATATATATATCCTGTGCATAATAAAAGATACATGTATTTATATATATAATTTTATGTTACATACAGTGTATACGTATAACATGTAGTGGCTTCCCTGTTGGCTCAGACTGTGGAGAATCTGCCTGCAGTACAGGAGACCTGGGTTCTAGCTCTGGGTCAGGAAGATCCCCTGGAGAAGGAAATGGCAACCCACTCCAGTGTTCTTGCCTGAAATTTCAAAGACAGAGGAGCCTGGCAGGGCTACAGTCCATGGGGTCACAAAGAGTCGAACATGACTGAGTGACTTCACTTTCACTTTCATAAATGCAGTCACAAAATAGATATATGACTATTGCAATAGTTACATGACTAAGTATGCTACATATCATACATACCATGTTATATATATATACACACACACATGTTATATATATACACACATGTACAATCATATGTTATATATATATGTTATACATGTATGATATGTAACATTATACCTAGTCATATAATTATTGCAGTAGTCATATATCTATTTTATGACTGTGTTGGTATAAAGATAAATATAACCCAGGCTGGATTCACAGCTTTATATTCATTACTATTATGTTCATTTTTTTCCCCTGACTTTATTTTTATTAATAACTAAAAAATTTTTTTTAGGCTGCCCCACAAATGGCAACCCACTCCAGTGTTCTTGCCTGGAGAATCCCAGGGACGGCAGAGCCTGGTGGGCTGCCGTCTATGGGGTTGCACAGAGTCGGACACGACTGAAGCAACTTAGCAGCAGCAGCAGCACAGCATGTAGGTTCTTAGTTCCCTGACTAGGGATTGAACCCATGCTCTCTGCCATGGAAGTTCAGAGTCTTAACTGCTGGACCACCAGGGAAGTCCCCTTTTGTCCTGATTTTAAAAGAAATTAACCCTAAACGACCCGTGACCCATTGTGCCATCTATCCTCGTGGGATTGCCTTATCACAGTGCCCCTGTGATAAGAACTCAGATTTGTGAGTTCTTTGTTATTATCATAATAACAAATTTATTATTTATTATCAAATAACAATATTATCATAATAATGATGTTATTATCATCATCCTTTCATGATAGGAATCTGCTCAGAGAGGTGGTTGCAATGGCCGTGGTCACACAGCATCGCCTGACACTGCTCTTCCACATCACGAGGACAATGGTCATGTTTCCTGAGTGTACACAATGTGCTGAGGACTGTTCTGAGCACTTTACGGTGCTGCCTTGGTTTATTTTCATACGAACCTTCCCTACTAGGGAGGCCATAGTAAGATTCCCACTTTCTGGATGAGGAGACTGATGCTCAAAAGAGGAAAGTGGCTTGCCCAAGGTCACACAGCTAGACAGTAGGATTATCTCTGGCACCTGAGCCTGTGCTTTGAATTACAATGTCATGCTGTCTTTCTCACAAGCAGAGGCAAAATATTTGCTCCTTAAGCTCCTATCTCACCCCAAGTGCTTTCCATTCATGATCTTATTTATCCCTGTGCAAACTACTGGCTTCAAGAACTACAGTTGGTTATGCCCATTTTATAGTGGAGGAAGTGGTGCCCAGAGAGGTTGAGTGACTTTCCCACAGTCACACAGCTGGAAAGTGGCAGAGATGAATTTGAACCCGAGAGTCTCTGACTTTTGGAGCTTGGGCTTTTGCCCTTGATTCTGCCTCCAAAGACATCATGCTGGGGCGGGGCTTAGGGGATGACGTGCCAAGCCCAGAGGGCATGAGAGAGGCAAGGCCAGCCTGCCTCCTCTCCAGACTGTCTGCCCCTGGGACCCCGCCTCACTCACACAGCTGCCAGGGATCAAAGTCTGCTCTGAGATGTATTTGCTGCGAGTTCTAAACAAACGGGTGTTAGCATGGAGCTAAGAGAAACATTGGGAGGACGAGGTATATGAAAGCCGACTGGCCTTTCAAGTCCCGGTGATTGATCAGCCTCCTCTTTGGTCCCATGCTCTCGGGGGGGGGGGGGGGGGGGGCAGGATGGAGGGGTGGGTAGACTCCAGCCCCGGAGCATCAAGGCTGAGCAGTGGGCTACCAAGCTGGTACCTCGACACCGCCCAATTCATCTCCCTTCCATCCTGGAGAAAACTCCCTTTTCAGTTGACGAGCCCAGAAAGCCAAAACACACAAAATAATAATAAGAAACTACCGATTATTAATGGATTATGCTAACCATGCTAAGCACGTCACATGCATTGCTCCTTTTAAGCCAAATCACAAGGCATGTGTCTTTATTGACCCATTTCACAGATTGAGCTAAGAACAGAGAGCTATTCACTAGTGAGACTGGATTCTACTCGGCACACAGCAGATGTTGAGTGAGCAAGTCTGTGGGGCACGGTTCCTGTTCTCCACTTGTTCACACTCTTCATGTGGCAACAGAGAGAGAAAGAGACCCTGTGGTCCAGCCCTGTGAAGAGGCAGGGCTGGGCAGAGGGAATGCTTGCTATGGGCAGCCTGGCTGTTTATGCTAGAATTACTCCCTTCTGATTGAGTCAAAGTCAGTTTTGATGGGTGTTTATCCCAGGCTTGATGGTTAGATTTTTTTAATTTAAAATTTTTATTGAAATACAGTTGATTTATAATGTTGAGGTGTACAGCAAAGTGATTCAGCTACGTATTTTCTTTGTCAGCTTCTTTTTCATTACAGGTAATTGCAAGATATTGAATATAGTTCCCTGTGCTATACAGCAGGTCCTTGTAGGTCATCTGTTTTATATATAGCAGTGTATATCTGTAAATCCCAAATTCTAAATTTATGCCTCCCCCACCCTTTCCTCTTTGGTGACTGTAAGTTGGTTCTCTATGTCTGTGAGTCTACTTCTGTTTGTTAAATAAACGTATTTGTATCCGTTTTCAGGTTCCACCTATAAGTGATATCATATAAAGTTTGTCTTTATCTGACTGACTTTTCTTAGTTTGACAATCTCTAGGTCCATCCCTGCTGCTGCAAATGGCATTATTTCATTCTTTTTTATGGCTGAGTAATATTCCATTGTATATACATATCACATCTCCTTTATCCCATTCGTCTGCTGATGGACACTTAGGTTGCCTCCATGTCTCGGCTACTGTAAACAGTGCTGCTATGAACATTGGGGTGCGTATATCGTCTTGAGGTAGAGTTTTCTCTGGATATGTGCCCAGAAGTGGAAGTGTTGGATCATGTGGTAGCTCTAGTTTTAATTGTTTTTTAATTTTAAGAACCTCCATATTATTCTCCATAGCGGCTATACCAATTTACATCCCCACCAACAGTGTGGGAGGGCTACCACTTCTCCACACCCTGTCCAATATTTGTTATTTGTAGACTGATGATGGCCATTCTGACTAGGAGAACCTTACCTCTCCAAGCAGCTCAGAGAAGATAAACGTCTAGGGATGGTCAATAACCTGTGTGTGTGTGTGTGTGTGTGTGTGTTGAGCAGAGAAGCGGAAAGGACATGGCATTTGAGTGCCTGAGATGCTTGGAGTGAACCTCGACTTTGCTGGGGTGTTTGAACATTCACCGAAGGGCTCTGGGCTACCCCATCAAGATCTGGGGCAGGAAAGTGGTATGGTAGATCTAATTTCAACCCCCGTCGACCACACATGGTTCCCAGCACCCTGTGAAGTCAGCTGCTTGCACCAGGACATCATTCTCGTGTTCCAAACTACGCAGCAGCGACCTCTCTACAGCTGCGCTTACGTCTTAGGAAATATTTGGGGACAGGAGGCAGATACAATACCTAGTGAGGAAGAACGAGGTGTGGGCTTCAGCTCACCTGTCTATTCTCAGGGCTCAGGATTCACATGATGTTTGGGTGGGTCTTGATGAGGGGAAAGAGAAAAATCAAGTGGCTGAGTTTTCCTAAATATATTTGAATGGACAAACATGTGCCATGGGGCATCTGTGAAATAACTCTCTTGCAGGGTTCTTCTGCACATTCCTTGGCACACCTCCATGCTCCACAATCCTCTCAAACATCGGGCAGTTCTCAGCTGTGACAAAAGCCATCCATCCCCCCGAGAGGGCTGGGGTCGGGGCTGGGACCGCTGTTGAAAGCCTGCAGCATCAATAGAACAGGATGCAATTCATGTACTTTTCATTCCCCATAGAATGATTTCTCTCTGCTTACTTGAAACTTGCCTTTTATTTCTTTATGTTCCTGGAAGATGTAGCACCATAGGCCTAGAAAACAGGCTTAGAGGTCACGGTGTGGAACTCTGACTGGGGCGGGGGTGACTGCGATTCAATGAAGGTGTTAGAGCACAGGTTCTGTGCTTGTCTATTTCGAATCCTGGCTCTATCGCTGACTATAGTGTGTGCTGGTAAACATTTCACAATGGCTCTTGGGGAAAAAAAACCAAAACCCTGTCACGTAGTGTGTGCCAGCTACCATGGTGTGTGTCCCTAGTGCCTGGTGTGTACCAATGTCACTGCATGTGGAGTTGGGACGAGATGCACAGTAGCACCCCACTATATAAAATCTCCACCAGCCAGGGACTTCCCTGGTGGTCCAGTGGTTAAGACTCTACTTTCACTGCAGGGGCGGGGCAGGGGAGGGGGGGATGTGTTCCATAAGATCCTGCATGCTGTGTGGTGTAGTTAAATAAATAAATAAAAATTTTAAAGGGTGAAGATTTAAAGAAACTAATAATTAAAAAATTTCCACCAGGTAGAAGTAACCGCAAGAACATGTATAACAGCAAGATGTACTAAGACAATTAGGAAGTGATGAGTTTGGAGTTAATTTTCAGTTTGTGGTCTTGGGGTTTCTGAGGATGGGGACACAGCTTTTCTAACACAGCATACATTTCTATTTCTCTCACGGAAACAGAGACTGCGACAAGGTGGGGAGATGGGGTTTGCCACCTGCCACATTGCCACGTTCTGGGGGCTCCTTGTGTATTTCAGCTCATTTTTTTTCTAGCCTGATATATCTTGTCTATCTATCCATCCACCCATCCATCCATCCATTTATCTGCCTATCTGTCTGTCTACCTACCTATCTGTCTATGTATCCATCGACCCATCCATCCATTTATCTGCCTATCTATCATCTGTCTCTATGTGCACTTCGTCGTGTCCAAGTCTTTGCAGTCCCGTGGACTGTGGCCTGCCAGACTCCTCTGTCAATGGAATTTCCCAGGCAACAATACTGGAGTGGGTTGCCATTTCTTCCTTCAGGGGATCTTCCCAACTTAGGTATCGAACCCAGGTCTCCTGCATTGCAGGCTAATGATTTGCCACTCAGCCGTCTGGGAAGCCCTTATCATCTGTCCACTTATCATCTATATAGTTATATTATCTTCTAGGAAATTGCTATCCAAGTAGCGACACGATTTTATATTTGCTTAAGTTCCAAAATTCTTATTATAAAAATGGCATATATTAACTCTGAAAATAGATATAAACCAGTCTCTGGAATCCAGCAAACGTTTACTAAATCTTAGGTACTATTCCTTGAGAATACGCCCATCCATTTTGTTGAACTGATGAAAGAAGATGAAAAGTAAGTGTTTTCTTCCAACCCAGATGGGACCACTGTAAATTTTCTAGTGTAGGCGCCTCTACTCTCTTGCTATGCTGCTGCTGCTAAGTAGCTTCAGTCCTGTCCTACTCTGTGTGACACCATGGACGGCAGCCCACCAGGCTCCCCGGTCCCTGGGATTCTCCAGGCAAGGACACTGGAGCGGGTTGCCATTGCCTTCTCCAATGCATAAAAGTGAAAAGTGAAAGTGAAGTCGCTCAGTCCTATCTGACTCTTGGTGACCCCATGGACTGCATTCTTCCACGCTCCTCCATCCATGGGATTTTCCAGGCAAGAGTACTGGAGTGGGGTGCCAAAGACAAAAAAACCTCATAGGACTATCTGGTACATGCTGTTTCATGCTCTGTTTTATTTAATTAATTGTAAACACAGAATGCAGCTCTCGACGACCTGCAAGAAAAGATGGCGTCAATGGAGCGAGTCATGTAACTGCAGGGAATTACTGTCATTATAATATCTACTGGCAACCTCCACATTAATCTCTGAAGTTTTTTGCCTCTGATCTGCTTCGGAGGTTCGGGCCCCTGAAGCTTCTGCCTTTTCAGAGTTAAGCCCATCGCCCATCTGTCCCCAGCATCGACATCTCTGCTCAGCGCCGGGCCCTTCTGAGACCTGCGGGGACAGTGGCCAGGGGTCCCCCCTAGCCCCGCTGAGCCCCGCCCCGCGGGCTGCTCGGTTCACTCCGTCACGTGTGCGTCCCTCGTGTCCACCCGCCTCTCCCCTCCGTGCGCGTCTATAATCTTGCGCTCTGGGGAGGGTCCTGGGCAACAGCTGCCTTTGATCAGCCCAACATCTGGGAGACTCGGCACTTCAAGAACGCTGACTGGTGATCAAAGATGAGAACGCTGTGACAGCGGAGACTTGGCTAGGACCCAGCCTGGCTAAATGCACTGATGGGGGAGGGAAGGAAGGCCGGGGGGAGTGTCGGCTGGCCGGCGGGGCGGAGGGCGGGAGCGAAGAACAACCCACCCAGCCGCGAGGGCTTGGCTGCAGGGGCTGTTAGGAGCATGGGCTTTGCTTCTGGGACCTTGACTCTCCATGCCTCAGTTTCCTCCTCTGCAAAATGGGGATTATTAGTGTGAGGACAAAATGGGATGAGAAAGGAAGAGCGTTTAGAACAGAAGCCTGGCTCCCAGTTTGAGCTCATAAATGCCAGCTGTCGTTGCCGCTATTAGGGCCGCTGGTATTCCTAGAGCCAGATCTTGGAGGGACTGAGCGTCTGCATATTCTCCAAAGCTTTAGTGCCTACTAATTTTTTTTTTTTTTAATTTACTTTTTTGGCTGTGCCAGGTCTTAGTTGCAGTATGCAGGATCTTAGTTCCCTGTCCAGGGACTGAACCTGGGCCCCCTGCATTGGGAGTGAAGAGCCTTAACCACTGGACCACCAGGGAAGTCCCAGTGCCTACTGATTTTTAATGATTTATTTAGAGCCTCAGTTTCTCCATCAGTAAAATGGAGAACCACACAAGATGTTGAAATTCAGCAAGGATTATTGCTTTTCCAGGTGGTGCTAGTGATAAAGATCCCACCTGCTAATGCAGGAGATGTAAGAGATGCAGGTTTGGTCCGTGGGTCGGGAAGATCTCCTGGAAGAGGAAATGGCAACCCACTCCAGTATTCTTGCCTGGAGAATTCCATGGGCAGAGGAGCCTGGGGGGCTACAGTCTATGGGGTTGCAAAGAGTTGGACACCACTGAAGCGACTTAGCACACATTGCTTTTCCATTTGATTGGTGGAGAAACTGAGATCTGGAGATGTGAAGTCATGCAACCAGCAAAGAGCCCAGGATCTACCCATCTGGGAACTGGTCCTAACTGGAGGGTTGGGCTGCTGCTCCATGGGCCCAGTGCAAAGCCACTGGGATTTCTGCTCAAGCCAAGAATTCTCCCTTTATCTCCTGCAGGCGGGGTTCAGTAACATTACTACCAACAGCAGCGGGTTATTTTTTATTTTATTTTATCTAGTTTTTTTTTTTTTTTTTTTTTTGGATGTAGACCATTTTTTTCAAGTCTTCATTGAGCTTGTTACAATATTGCTTCTGTTTTATGTTTTGCTTTCTTGGCCCCAAGGCATGGGGGATCTTAGCTCCCCAACCAGGGATCAAACTCACACCCCCTGTATTGGAAGGCCAAGTCTTAACCGCTGGACCGCCATGCAAGTCTTTATTTTATATTATTTTTGGCTTTCAGTGTCTTATTAAAATACAACATACACACAGCAGAATGCATGTATCAACACACTGAATGGGCCCAAACTAAAGGCACCCATGGAACCAGCAACCAGATGGAGAAGCAGACATTCCCAGCTACCCCTCCCCCAACTCCGGAGACTCCCTCTGTGCCCTTCCGGTCACTAACCCTCTCCATGGAAACGGCTTAAATTGTTTTTATTTATTGCATGCTCACCAGGAGCTAGGAGAGACAGGAAATCGCTTGGCAGGCCTTGGCCTCACATGAACTTTGCAACAGCACTCTGAAGCTTGCCCTGTTAACATCCCTATTTTACAGATGAGCAAACAGAGGCACAGAGAATCAAAGGAACTTGCCCAAGGTCACACACTGGTCAGTGAGGCTTCAAAATCTCATGCCCTGGCTGTAGGACTGTGAGCCCTTGCTGTTAGAAGGATGATGCTCTTGGAAGTAGTCAGTACAGAAAAAGTGGTAGGTACTCAGTTGTGTCCGACTCTTGCGACCCCATAGGCTGTAGCCCACTAGACTCTTCTTGTCTCTGGGATTCTCCAGGCAAGAATACTGGAGTGGGTAGCCATTCCCTTCTCCAGGGGATCTTCCCAACCTAGGGATTGATCCTGGGTCTCCTGGGTCTCCTGCATTGCAGGCAGATTCTTTACCATTGGAGTCCCCATGGAAGCCTGGTGCATACAGAGAGTAGTTCTGATTTTTGGAGGAGAAGGGGTTTTAGGGAAGAAGCAACTTACATATGATAATTGTGAAACACATCGAGGCTTTTAGGAAATAGAGCTGCTCCTATTTCAGTGGCCCCGAGGGCTTTTACCGATGCTCCTGAGCCCCTGATAAGCTGTGGTCAGTGGCTTGCCTTCAGGGACTGGATACGGCCGCCGGACCTCTCTCCTCTCACCAGTTCTCTCCTCCAAGAGCTTCATCAGTTCATAGAGGGACATGCAGATGGCACCAGAGAGAAGCCCTCTCCCTTGTCCCTCAGCCTGTGTCTGAAAGCAGAGCTTGAGGCAAGGGTTCATGTACAGGCATTTGGCTTGGAAAGTGATGCGAGGGAGGAGGAATGAGGGGCAGGGAAAGAAGGAGAGCCAGTGTGGGCATGTGTCACTGATTTGGCCATGGCTACAGGCAGCTGCTTACAGACATGGCTTTAATCTCTGGGTCGAGAAGATCCTCTGGAGGAGGGCATGACAACCCACTCCAGTATTCTTACCTGGAGAATCCCATGGACACAGGAACCTGGCAATCTACAGTCCATGGGTTTGCAAAGAGTCAGACATGACTGAAGCCACTTAGCATGCACACACGCATGCATAGGCAACTGGTGCGGTTGCTGCAGGACCAAGGAAGCCTCATGGAGTGCCTCTCAGAGCATCTGCGCATGACATGAAAGAAGGAAGCATTTCTCCATTGGCTCCCATCTGCCACTGGTCAAAGTGACCTCATGACTATTAACTGGCCTCCCACTTTTAGGTTGTTCATTGGTGAACCAGTCTCCACATCAGTGGCAGAGGTAAGAGGTGGGTTTGAGTAGATAGAAGAGGTGCACAAAGAATCTGAGAACCTGGATGCCACTCCCCTTAGAACCTGTGGGCTGAGGCTGGCGTGTGCTCTCCACAGCCAACTGGTCAACCTCACCTGTTGTCCTTCCCCCTCCCACTGTCCACCCAAGTGAAATCACTCCCTCCATCCTTTGCTTTGACACCATCTCTGACAACACAAGATGGCCCCTGCCTGACTTTAAGACATCCTTGATGACTTCTCCGGTGGTCCAGTGGTTAAGAATCTGCCTGCCAGTGCAGGTTTGATCCCTGGTCTGGGAAGATTCCACAGGTTACAGGGCAACTAAGTCCATGCACCACAACTACTGAACCATGTACTGCAACTACTCAAGTCTGAGTGCCCTAGAGCCTGTCGACAACAAGAGAGGTCATCGCAGTGAGAAGCCCAAGCAACGCAACTAGCGAGTAGCCCTCTCTCATTGCAACTAGACGAAAGCCTGTATGAAGCAACAAAGACAGCATGATCAAAAAAAAAAAAAGACATTCTTGAGATGTATTTTGCAGATATTCTCATTGTGAAATTCTAACCCCTAGTCCCTCAGAATGTGACCTTATTTGGAAATAGGGTCACTAAAGATATAATCAGATGATGTCATGCTGGTGCAGGGCGAGCCCCCAATCCAGTATGACTGTTGTACTTCTGCAAAGGGGAACATGGGACATGGGCATGCATGCAGCGTGAACACCATGTGAAGATGAAGGCAGAAATGGGAGTGAAATGTCTGCAAGCCAAGGGATGTTGAAGATTGCTAATCAACCCACCAGAAGCCAGGGTAGAGGCCAGGAGCAAACAGACCCTCCTTCATATCCTCAGAAGGGATCACCTTTGCTGACACCTTGATCTTGGACTTCCAACCTCCAGGACCATGAGAATAAATTTCTACTGTACCAGCCACCCTGTTGATGGTACTTGGTGACAGCAGCCTTAGCAGACTAATAAACACCCTAAAATAGAAAATTTCGGTGCTGCCAAGGAGAGGAACTTCTCTTTTCCGATGTGTTTTGGGTCATGGGCCATGCAAATCATCAAACAAAATGACAGATCCTCTCTACAAAAATCTCAGGTGCAGGGAGCATTTTGGAAACAAGGTTTGGAAATTCTTGAATATCGGAGACATGTTACTGCTCAGAGGAGAACAGTTTTAGGCAGACATGAAGAAGCATCCCCGAGCTGATGAAGTCCAGTGGATTTGATCTACAGATGTTCTTTGTATGAACGACCTTTGTTGAAACATAAATCACGAGAAGGGAGAGAAGCCCGAAACCTTTCATGATGGAAGGAGTGTGAACAGCAAGAACCGTGGGCAAGGGTTTGGTGTGAATAAAGCCCCCTTGAGTCATGTCATAGCTTCCGGCTCCCAGGAGAGGCTCTCCAATGCTGGTCCCTTTCTGCCAGCCCCTGGAAGCTAGGGATGTATAAACAGGATCTAGCACTTGCAGACCAGAAAAAATTACATGGGGCTGTTCATTTTAACCAGATCGCCAGGTTTTCAGCAGATTTGCACCATCAATGCCCTGTTCAGATTCCCTTCACTTTTTTCTTTTTTTGGCATATTCTGTGCGAACATCCTCTGGCTTCCTTGAACTTTTGCTCCTCAAAGCTGCACCTGGAGCTGTCTTTGGAAGTCTGCTCCCAGGCTGCCCACTGCTCTGCTTGCAAACCCAGAGTGCTGAGATACCAGGAGATAGACTACACCCTGGGCACCACCCTTGGCTATCAACCGACCGGTTCAGAAGTGTGAAAGCTCGATTTCTTTGCCTTGATGAGTTGAGGCGAGCTGTGAGGCAAAATTTATGCTCCCGAGCTCCCCACAGGATCAGGCTAAGCTGAGGCTTTGTGGAGACCCCACCCTGACTTGGCCTCTTCCGTATCTCCCTTCTGCTTTCCCCCATCACCTGTTGCTTCCTCCTGGAGCACTTCCTAAATAAATCACATGGCAGGAAACTTCTAGTGTCCCTTCCTGCTTCTGCGAACCTGATGTCAGTGGGGGTGGTTTAGTCCGTTCTGAGCATCCCAAGTACCTTCTCAAATAGGCCTGGACTGTCTCCTGTGGGCTTGATCCAAATTTTGTTTAAGTAATAAGAGGAGAAAGAATAGCTGGAGATAATATTATGAGAGATTAACCAGGGAAAATGTCCTTCTGTTAATAAAGTGATCAAGGCAGGCTGTCTGAGCAGAAGGCAGAGTTTCTCCATCTCGACATTACCGATATTTGGGGCTTGATAGTTCTTTGGATTGAGGGGCTGTCCTGGGCATTGGAGGAGGTTGAGCAGCCTCTTTGGCTTCTTCTCACTAGATGCTAGTGACCAATTGCGAGCACCAAGAATGTCCTCAAACATTGATTGTTGCTGCTGCTGCTAAGTCGCTTCAGTCGTGTCTGACTCTGTGCGACCCCAGAGACGGCAGCCCACCAGGCTCCCCCATCCCTGGGATTCTCCAGGCAAGAACACTGGAGTGGGTTGCCATTTCCTTCTCCAAGGGATCTTCCCGACCCAGGAATGGAACCCAGAATGGGCTTGGCGTATATCACGCAGGGGCTTGTGCAGTAAAGACTTGCGATTTTAACTTAAAAGCAATGGAAAGCCATAGAAGTGTTTTTCCCTTCAATTTGATGTGTATTTATTGAACATCTGCTCTGTGCCAGACACTGTGTAAGTGAAAGTTGGAGAAGAACTTTCAGAGGAAGGATCATAATGAATGGTGAGGTCGTCTCCCGATATGACATTGTTGTTCCCAGTTCCAGACTCAGGAAGGTCATACTGACGCTTTGAAATTGGCCACTGAAATCAATAGGTGCTGCAGATTAGGACTTCAGCCACTGTGTAGCCCACCAGAGCATGCCATCCACAAGTAGAACAGCCTTTCTTTCTAATCTGGTTGCCTTTTCTTTTCTTTTCCTTTTTTTTTCTTCTTCCCTCCCTCCTTTCTTTTCTTCCTTTCTTTCTTCTTTTTGTCTAATTCCCTGGCTGCAACTTCTAGTACAGTATTGAATAGATGCAGCGGGAGTGGCCATTCCTCTTTAAAAAAAAAAAAATTTATTTGTGTGGCTGTGCTGGATCTTGAGTTGTGGCATGTGGGATCTAGTTCCCTGACCAGGGATTGAACCTGGGTCCTCTGCATCGGGAGCTCACAGTCTTAGTCACTGGACCACCAGGGAAGTCCTGTCATCTTTGTCTTAATCCAGATCTTAGGGAGAGTGGGGAATGCTTGTTGTGTTCCATCATTAAGCCTTCATCATTGGTCGACTCATTGAAAAAGTCCTTGATGCTGGGAAAGATTGAGGGCAGAAGGAGAAGAGGGTGTCAGAAGATGAGCTGGCTGGATGGCATCACCGATGCAATAGACATGACCTTGGGCAAACTTCGGGAGATGGTGAGGGACAGAGAGGCCTGGCATGCTGCAGTTCTTGGGTCGCAAAGAGTCGGGCATGACTGTGTGACTGAATAACAAGCCTCACACTTGCTGAGGGTTTCTTGTAATCAGGTTGAGGATGTTTTCTTTCCATCCCTCTCTCCCCCTCACCGCCCACAAAGGGTGTTGAATTCCAGAAGAATTGCAGAGGAGCACCTTGAACAGAAATTTACATTTTTTTTTAAATTTTAGAAGTCCCTTCTGGCCATTTACAGGACAGTGACCTGCAGAGGGCAGGAGTGGAGGCAGAGAGGCCGAGGAGCAGACCTGTGGTCAGGCAGGCGAGGGACGCTGGTGTCCTCGGAGCTGGTCTTAGCTACAGAAAGAAGGGCAGCGCTTCCAGAGATACTGTGGTGGGAAAGATGACACCAAAGTTCATGAACCCAGCCATAGGCATGGTCCCAGGTCAGGATTTCTAGAAGCAGAGCCTGAGGGGTTGGGGAGGGGCAGTGAGGCATTCAGGAGGGGGCAAGGGCAGGGGCCCAGCCAGGGTGTGGTCCCAGGTGAAGTCTGGCCTCGGCCTGACCCTTGGGGGGCTCTGGAGCATCACCTGCATTACAGAGTTGCCCCCATATCCGCCGGTTATTGGCTGCCCCCAGTAGAAGGAAGTGGAGCCTCCCAGGGGTGTGCATCTCTGGGTGAAGTGGCTTCACTCAGTCCAGTTCAGTTTCTCAGGGAAGGTTGTGTGGTTGTGAGCCTCCTGAAGCAACTCGGGAGTGGGCGCATCAGGGATAACGGGGATGTGGGCGGAGCTTTGGCCACATCTATCACCTTTACGGAATGTACATGGCACTCCCCGTGGCTGCTAACAGGTCCAAAAGGGTGTGGGACCCAGTTTTGCAATTAAACCACCGAAATCCTTAAAAAGATCAGGGGTGGCATAGGAGTGGTGTGTGTGTGTGTGTGTGTGTGTGTGTGTGTGTGTGTGTGTGTGTGTGTGTGTTTGGGATGCCTAATCAGCCCAGCCGCTTTTCCCAGGCCTAAGGTGTTTCCCAGGACAGGAGGCTTTCAGGGCTAAACCCAGGAACATTCCAGGCAGTAGTCACCCTATTAGTGGAAAGTAACAAGCCACAGTGGCTCAGATGGTAAAGAATCTTCCTGCAAAGCAGGAGACCTGGGTTCGATCCCTGGGTCGGGAAGATCTTCTGGAGAAGGGCATGGCAACCCACTCCAGTATTCTTGCCTGGAGAATTCCATGGACAGAGGAGTCTGGTGGGCTATAGTCCATGGGGTTGCGAAGAGTCAGACAAGACTGAGAGACTAACACTTTAATACATAGGATCATAATAAAATAAGCTTTACCTACAGACTACATGCCAGTGACATGCCTTTACACAGTCTGTTTCAAATATTTAGGTGGTGATAAACTGACCAGCGGGACGTATTTTCCAGATGTGGCCTAATTTTCTTTGTAAAGGTATCAGAAGGTGATGGTTTTGTGGTGGTGTGTTCAGGCCCTAGTTTTGAAGAGGGAGAGATAGATATTTGCCAAGTCTTAAGCTCTCCTGTGCCCACCTCATGTGGCCTCCTGCTTCCGCTTTCTAACTGTGGTCTGGACAGTGGCAGGATCCTGACATCCAGATATCACGTCTCCCACCCTTCCCAGAATCTCTCTCTCCTTCCCTTTCTACATGTCTTTTCCTTTCTCTCTTTCCCTTTCCGCTTCTCTTTTCCTTTCTCTTTCTTCTCTTTTCCTTTCTACCTCTCTTTTCCTTTCCTTTCCCTTTCTCTCTTTTGCTTTCTCTCTCTTTCCTTTTCTCTTTCTTTCCTTTTCTTTCTCTATCTTTCCCTTTCTTTCTCTCTTTCCCTTTCTCTCTCTCTCTCTTTCCCTATCTTTCTCTCTAAAAGGAGAGACTGACCGACTTAGGTCCTGAAGTTTTCAGATTTCTGCTCCACAGATGGCTCCAGTCCGCTGGGGGCTCTCCTGGAATCGCTCCTTCACCTACACAGATGGCAGACGCAAATGCCCACCGTGTGAAACAGCTATCTCCCAGACCCTCTTCCCTGCTTTGCCAAGATACACAGTCCCCAACCTTTCCTTTTGTGCCTGGTGCCCAGCCATCTCAGAGAGAATGAGCCACTTATGAGTCCCGCAGGGCAGCCCTGCCTGCCCGGGGTGGTCCACTGGCATCTCCAAGAGCCTGACCTCCTCTGCCCTGGGCTCAGGCTAGCTCATGCCAATGCTGGCCTGACTCCCTCCCCAGCTCCCGGGTGACTCCTGCCCAGCAAAAGCCACAGTACCTCCTGCTCTGGTCCGAGGACTGAGTTTTCTTGGAAGCCTTTGAGGACAATTTTCAAAAACCTTATTTGACTTCTTTTCCAAAAAGAGCCCAGAAAACGATCTCCCAGCCAAAGGCAATGCCTCTTGCTTGGGGACCGCCCTTGCACAGGCAAGCTGCTGAAGAGAGACTTTCCCCCTTTCTTCCTAGTGTGTGTGTGTTTAATTGAAGTATAGTTGATGTACGATGTTGTGCCAATCTCTGCTGTACTGCAAAGTGACTCCGTTTTACTCATGCATGCATTCTTTTTTAAAATATTCTTTTCCATTATGGTTTATCCAGAGAGATTGGATACAGTTCCCTGTGCGATACAGTAGGACCTTGTTTATCCATTCTAAATGTAAGCAAGTTGACAGCAATTTGGTTTTCTGATGTCAAGTTTTAGGAAAAGTGAAAGTGAAGTCGCTCAGTCATGTCCGACTCTTTGCGACCCCATGGACTGTAGCCTACCAGGCTCCTCCGTCCATGGGATTTTTAGAAAGTTTTTTTTTAATAGCTTATCTTTCTTTCTCTCATTACAGTTGATTTATAATGTTGTGTTAGTTTCCGGTGTATGGCAAAGTGACTCAGTTTTACATGTGTGTATATATAGATTTTCTTTTAAAAATTTTTTTCTATTATAGGTTATTACAAGAAACTGAATATAGTCCCTTGTGCTGTACAGTAGGTCCTTGTTGTTAATCTATTTTCTATATAGTAGTTTGTATCATTAATCCCAAACTCCTAATTTATCCCTCCCTTCCCCTTTGGTAACCGTAAGTTTGTCTTCTGTGTCTTTGAGTTTGCTTTGTAAATGAGTCTATTTGTATCATTTTTAAAGATTTTACATATAAGTGATATCAGAAATTTGTCTTTCTCTGTCATGTTAGTGATCTCTAGGTTTCTAGATCCCAGCTTATCCCCTCTCCTCTGTAAGGCTCTATGGGCTGGACTTCCCAGGTGGCTCAGTGGTAAAGAATCCGCCTGCCAATGCAGGAGACACAGGTGTGATCTGATCTCTGGTCTGGGACGATCCCACACGCCGTGGAGCAACTAAGCCCGTGGGTCACAACTACCGAGCCTGCGCTCTAGAGCCCGGGAGCTGTAACTACTGACCCCACGTGCCGCAACCACTGAAGCCTGCGTGCCCTGGAGCCTGTGCTCTGCAGCGAGAGGAGGCACTGCAGTGAAAAGCCGGAGTACTGCAACTAAAGAGGAGCCACCCTCCACCCCCACCCAATCACTGCAACTAGAGGAAAGCCTTCCTGGAGACAAAGACCCAGCACAGCCAAAAATGAATAAGTAAATAAAGGACTCTGCAGCTAACGGTCCCTTCCTTTTGAATAGAATTTGAACAGTTGCCTGTCACAGCAATGTAGCATGTTGGGTCAGGTGAGATATGACGGTTGAGAGCCTGCACCTGAGGCTGTGAAGTCCAGAACCGCAGGCCCTTTGCCCATGTGAGATGAAACAGGGTCTGGGAAGGCTGGCTTTTGCTGCAGAGCAAAGTGGTCAAATTGAGCAGCTTCGAATATCCACCTGGGAAACCATCCTTCCCTAATATTAGCTACTTGTGGTCGAGGCAAGCCAGCCAAGCACATCACACACATGAAAGTGACCTCAGCCCCTGGTCAGGACCGATCAAAGACTCAAATTCCCGGGTTGGGAGGTGTCTTGGGCTGGACGGCTCCAGAAACAGACCCTGAGCCACGGAATCAAGTGGAAGGATGTTTGGGAGGTGATACTAGAAAGCCCTGAGCCAAGGGGAGGGTGTTGAACAAGTTGCAACTGGTCAGACAGGGAATCAGGCCTTGTTAGCGAAAGCAGGGTCTTGCTGCTCATTACTCAAAAGCCAAAAGAGAGGTCAGGTTGGTGCAAAGGAAAGCTTGCTTTATTTTGGATAAAGCTGACAACTGAGGGTAGGGGTGGGAAGGGCCGATGTCCATCCAAGGGCTGACTTCTCCACACCGCGCCCCCTCAACACCACAATCAGGGTGGAAGAGTTTTTAGAGATGAGGGGGTGCCATATGCAGAAACAGCACAGTCAGCTCTGACAGTCATCTTCAAATTGGTCATTAGTTGCCCGACCATTGTCATCTTGGTTATTTTAGGTACAATTAATCTTCAGTTCCAGAGTCTCCATTTCTTTGAGGTCAGTTCTTGGAATTGCGGCAGCTCATGTCTGGGTGCAGTCTGGTCATCATGCAGTGAACATCTTCCACCTGGTGGGGGTTTTAGTATCTTTAAGACAGCTCACAGAATATGCTCAGAATATTATTAACATCTATAGCCTTTGAGAAGGAGCTTAAAGGTCCTCAACTGTGCTTAATGACTACATTATTTTGTCTCCTTTGACCGTTTTCCTTTGTTCCTGCATTTTTCTCACTTTTCTGACTAAACTTACTCTTTGGATAAATTTTTTCAACAGACAAAATGCAGGCCGAGGACATGGCTGGCAGGGGAAGGGGTCGGGGGGCGGGTGGCAAGGACCATAGGATCCTGCTCCATTTCAGCCTGAGGCTCTAGAATCCCTCTTTCACTCTCCTTTCCCAGCATTAAAAGCCTCGATTTGGTGACTGGACAGCCCCGTGTTAAAAACAAAACTAAGTTGTCTGAAATGCAGTGTTGTTTGAATATGTGTGTGATATCCTGAGAGTCCCTTGGATGCAAGGAGATCAAGCCAGTCGATCCTAAAGGAAATCAGTCCTGAATGTTCATTGGAAGGACTGATGCTGAAGCTGAAGCTCCAGTATTTTGGCCACCTGATGCAAAGAACTGACTCATTGGAAAAGACCCTGATGCTGGGAAAGATTGAAGGCAGGAGGAGAAGGGGACGACAGAGGATGAGATGGTTGGATGGCATCACCAACTCGATGGACATGAGTTTGAGCAAACTCTGGGAGATGGTGAAGGACAGGGAAGCCTGGTGTTGTTGCAGTCCATGGAGTCACAGTCGGACACGACTGGGCGACTTAACAACAACCACAATGGTATTGTTAGTTGGCTCCAGCTGTCATAACGAAGTCCTTAAACAGAAATTAATTCTCCAGCAGTTCTGGAAGTTTAAGATCAAGGTCTCAGCAGTTTGGTTTCTTCTGAGGTTTCTCTCCTTGGCTTACAGACAGCAGTCTTCTCTCTGTCTTTTCCTTAACCTCCCTTCTGTGTGTATCTGTCTACATTTCCTTTTCTTATGAGGACCCCAATCATAGTGGATTAGGGCCCACCCTGATGACCTCCTTTTACTTAATTACCTCTTCCCTGTTTCCTAACAGCAGCACATTCTGACATCCCAGGGATTACGAGTTTAACATATGAATTTCAAGGAGACACAGTTCCATCCGTAACAGATGTTGACACTGGAAATTGCATCGCAAACCATGGGAACCCTTTTACCCATATTAGGATGGCTGAGTTTCCAGTTCTTCCCTGGGGACATGTTTATCCTCTACAGTGCAGCCACTTTATTTCATTAGGAGACTTGACCAACTGTATAGCACAGGGAACTCTTCTTAATACTCTCTAATAACCTATATGGGAAAAGAATCTAAAGAGAGTCAATATATATATAACTTATACACTTGGCTGTACAACAGAAACTAACATAACATTGTAAATCAACTATACTCCAATAAAAAAAATTTTTTTTAAAGGGACTTCTGGCCTGTGACATCCAACATATGCCATGCTGAAGACGTCCTCCTGGGAATAGTTACTGAATCCCCCTTGGAATTAGGGATTTAAGTAAATGAGGAGGAACGAATACCAGGTGACTTCCACGAGCATCATCTGCAGGGACTGATTTTGTCATCAACCCATACTTCTCAGACTCAGATGCACATTAGGTTCACAGGGGGAACTCTGAGTAATCATGGTACCTGGACTCCATCCCTGACCAGTTGTATCAGATTCCCTGCACGTGTGACCAGGGCATCAGAATTTTCCAGTTTCCCAGGTGATTCCGGGGTGCTGCCAAAGCTTGAGAAACACATTTCTAGGCTACTGTGTCCCCCAAGAATACTTTGTGGTTCAAAATAAGAGTTGAGAAGGGTCCTGTAATAAAAGGACTCTGTGATAATTCATATATAAGGCGAAAGTTGGGCTTCCTGGGTGGCTCAGTGGTAAAGAATCTGACTGCCAATGGAGGAGACAGGAGATGTAGGTTCGATTCTTGGGTTGGGAAGATCCCCTGGAGAAGGAAATGGCTCTCACCTCCAGTGTTCTTGCCTGGAGAATTCCATGGACAAAGGAGCCTGGAGGGCTACAGTTCATGGGGTCACAAAGAGTCGGCCACGACTAAATGACTAATGTGTAAGACATGCAGACACAGCCATGACTACCATGAAGGAAAACAGTTATACTCAGAAACACCTAGAAGCAGAAGGCACAGCAGGGCACGCAAGGCCATGGGATGCACCAGGGTCTGTCGGGAGGCAGAGCAGAAGATGGGCAAGAGCCTTTCTAGTGGCTTCTGCAGGAAAAGCAAGCCACAGTAGGCAGGTTAAAGTTTGGCCAGCTTGACAGGTTCCAGCAGGTTCTGGGGCATACTGGCTGTCCCTAGTTGCCTGGTACCTGGCCCCTGGGGGTCACCTGGTCTGTGAGAGCCCAGTAAAGGAAGAGGTTGGGGTATAGGCTCTGGATTGGTTGATTTGCATAGAAACACTTACAAGCAAGTCCTTTTCCAGCTCTAGGAATCAGCTATCCCTGGGAAGGGTGGTCTGTCCAGAATAAGTATGCCCCCCCACCCCTGATGTCAAAACATCAGAAAATATAGCAAATTTTAAAATGTGATGACTACCTCTTACAGAGAGAAACACGGAAGGCAGGGTGACTTGCCCCCAGGCCAGGTGGAGGTCTGGTTAAATTCTGCTTAGCATAAACATGGTCAGGGGGTTTCTAATGTCCCTGCAGTTCCCCCAGGTGGCACTTGTCCACTAGCCAAGGGCTGGGGAAAGGGTAAGGAAGGAAATCAAGAGGGAGGAGCCACTAGATGACCTAAGAGCACCACATCCAATCAGACAGATGGGTAGAGAAGACTAGGTGGCCAGGTGATAGTCCCCAAACGGGCAAACCCTGCTGGGACCCAACAGTGTTGAAGCTCCAGGTATCTGAGACCACCCCGGATCAGACAACCATCCAGGGAAGGAGAGATGGATGGCAGGGAAGAGAGAGAAGAAAATGGAATCTCTGGCTGGAGAATCCTGGGCAGTTCTGCAATCAACAGCCTCACTGTTCAGATGGGAATGCTGGATCAGAGAGGGGCAGCGACTTCCCCAAGGTCACACAGCGAGGGGCAGGGCAGAGCAGGGACTGGGATTCTGATCTTTCAGTGACAGAGGCGTCCCCTGTGGGTCCTCCACAGCTCCTTTCTAAACACAGCTGGACCCTGTTGTAGGTACTGCCTGGGTTTTCAGCTTCCACTAGAGATGTGAGACAAGAGGGCAACATCAGCTCCTTGCTCCCTGCCTACTGTGTCCCCAACACCTCAGAGTCTGGATCAGAACCTTTCCCTCTCTGGGGCTTATTTTGGTTCACACGCAGAACCCAGCCTCAGTACCTTCGCTGTCTGAAGCTGACCCTTATTGTAATCAACTCAGAGTGTTAACAACAGTGCCAAGGCTTGGCACTCACCATGTGCTGAGGACCTGTTTGAATGTGTCCATGCTTTATCTCTCTTCCTCCTCACTCTAACCCTACAGGGTAAGTTTTATTATTATTTCCATTTTACAGAGACGGAAACTGAGGTCTGTTTTGTGAATATTTCCAAAGGGAAGGAGCAAACACAGATCCTCTCCCAGATGCCGGGTTCAATATGTGTATTTAGGGGCTTCCATCTTTGGCGCTCGTGCTCAGTTGTGTCTGACTCTTTGTGACCCCATGGACTGTAGCCCACCCAGGCTCCTCGGTCCATGGAATTTTCCAGGCAAGGGTACTGGAGTGGGTTACCATTTCCTGCTCCAGGGGATCTTCCTGACCCAAGGCTTGAACCTGCGTCTCCTGCACCTCCTGCATTGGCAGGTAGATTCCTTACCACTGACTTCCATCCTCAAACATTTCCTTTTATTAAACACATGCTGCTGGGCACTTAACATACATCATGTCATCTCATCTTTGTAATGACCTCATGAAATTGGCACCATTGACATCCCCATATAACAGATGGGGCAGAAAAGAGGTGATGTGTCTTATGCTCGGGGACATGGCCATCCAGACGCAAAGCTGGGGTTTAAACCTAAGTCTTCTTAGAGCACAGTGACTCACCTACCTATGTTGTACAGAATGCAACTTAGCCCTGTCTCGTTTCCTTTCTATCTCTTTTTGCGCCAGCATCCTGTTGCCATGGAAACCAGCTGCATATGCCAGTAGCCAGACAGAACTTCACCTCATCTGTATTTCCCAACTTTTGCTTTCTTCTCTGTCCACAGCAAAAAGTTCTACCGTGTGGACACCTACACATACTTGGAAGATTCTCTGGGAAAACCCTGACTCATGGGATCAGAAGCTGGTGGGTGAATATTTCCCACTCTCTCTTTTCGTATCTTGGGGGAAAGCATTTGAGGTGTGTTCTATGTGGTTTTCCAGATGGGCCCAGGTGGGACAGAGCCCAGGCATCCCTAGTGGCACCCAGCTCAGAAATGTATCTTTGAGTTGGCTTTCTCTCATCCCTGTTTCACCCATTCAGTCCCACGGCGGGGGCGTTCAAAAATGCACTCAAGTATTTCCCGTAGGGACTTTCAGACTTCCCACCTCTCCCCAGATTCTGCACAGATCCGAAGGACAGGCTCAGAGGAAGGACTGGTACCTGCCCTGAGCCACATACAGTGCAGTTTTTGCCTATTTCCTTCACCTTACAGTGGGTAGGATTCAAGAGGCAAGCTGTTGCCCCATTTGACAGACAGTAACATCAAGGCACAATGTGTCTATAAGATTTAGAAATTCTTGTCAAGTTGGCAGCACTGACCCAGATCAAAGAACTGACTGAACCCACAGAAAAATGTCCCCAGATGATTCTGCCTTTCCATATCCAACAAGGGCTTCTGAGTTCCTACTTTCAAGGATTTTTAGCTGCTCTTCATGAGCGAGCTTGGAGGAACCAGAGCGCACATGGCCAGTGACTCACCTTCTGTAAGATACAACTGATTGTGTGAAGGTCATCTAGTCCAACCTCATTTTAAAGGTGGGTATACTGAGCCCTCTCCAGTAGAGACTTTCTTCTCTAATAGTATGATAAAATGCATTTTTAATCTTTTTGTAGAACCGTGTTTCTCTCCAGAGGAAAAATATTGCAAATGGGCTGCCGTCTATGGGGTCGCACAGAGTCGGACACGACTGAAGTGACTTAGCAGCAGCAGCAGGCTTATTAAATATGGAAAATGCAAATAAGAAGACTCATAAAACTTGCCTATAATTAATCTTACCATTCGGGTATAACCATGCAACATTGATTTAATATATGACTCAAAGGATGTAAAATGTAGTTTGTGTCTGTTAAAGATGGATCAGCCGAAAAATGATTGTTTCCAGCCCTTTTTTTTTTTTTTTCCATTTATCCCTTTCTCATTTACTGAGATCTACTAAGTGTCAGGCACTGTGCTAATTCACACTGTTTAAAGAAAAAAAATATGAATAAGTTAATGTGAAGAGGAAAATTTCCTCTACTTTATTGTTTGAATAAGGGACAAGGAGTCTTCTCGGCAATTATGCAAAACGTAGAGAAGTGCTCTTTAAACGACCTCAGATGGATCCATGTAAGTGTGTACGTGTGTGTGCCCCTGCTCTGTCTATGTGTGTGCACTATACGTGTGCTGTGTGTGTACACGTACGTATGCCTGTCCAGGCCGAATTTTCATGAACCTCTTGAAATCCTCTTTCCAAATCCTTAACGATCTGTGACATGGGG
This sequence comes from Bos indicus, assembly GCF_029378745.1. Lineage (NCBI taxonomy): Eukaryota > Metazoa > Chordata > Mammalia > Artiodactyla > Bovidae > Bos > Bos indicus. Next base: position 60,628,365 of record NC_091776.1, on the reverse strand, counting down.
TTGAACGGCCTCTTGAATTGCATCAGATAAATGAATCTATTTCACCCGTCTCTCGTGGTGGCCGGTTAGGTTGTTGTCATTTTTCACCTTATAGATGCCGAGTGAAATAGTTGAGGCTGCCTTTGTGGGAGTCTCTCCTTTCTCTCCCTACAGTGTGCGCATGGTGGGGAAGTCCCTCCTGCTCATCTCTCAGCCTCTTCCCCATCAATCCTGCCCTTTTCTGTTGGGAGCTGTTTTCACGTGAGGCGAAATTTTGCCACAAGAGGTCCCTCGTACTCTTTCAGCCGAAGCAAGTCTTTGTTTCAAACAGAAGGGATTTGGAGCCCGAGAAACTCTGGTTTACATCCCAGCTCGGCCACTTGCTCTGCCCAAGGCTTTGGAAAAGGGATTTGAGTTCTGTGCCCCCCTCTGCTTTCCTGACTGAGGACTGGGGAGAGCAGCCCTTTTAACCACATTATCTAAGCATCAGAGCAGCCTTGCAGGAAAAGTGTTCGGTGTGGTATCCGGTGCACTGTAGGCACTAGATAAGTGGCAGCTCTTCATAACAGGCTCTGCTGCTCAGTTCTTGGAAAATGGGAATTAAAGGAGTCCCCAGTTCATGGGGGTCACGGGCAGGATTAAATGAGATAGTACACATCATGTACCCAATCAAGAGTTTCAGTTGATTGAATTATTACCTTTTTGAAAGTGAAAGTGAAAGTCACCCAGCCATGTCCAGCTCTTTGTGACCCCATGGACTGTAGCCTGCCAGGCTCCTCTGTCCACGGAATTCTCCAGGCAAGAATACTGGAATGGGTAGCCATGACCTTTTTCAGGAGATTTTCCCAACCCAGGGATCAAACCCAGGTCTCCTGCATGGCAGGCAGATTCTTTACCGTCTGAGCCACCAGAATCTCCCATTACCTTTTTAACCATTAATAAACAATATTGTTGTTTTTATTATTGTAAGGTCCTAGTCTAATGTCCCCATTTACAGAAAAATATATGAGATAAATTAGGCTAGGCCTTTGACAGGAGGTCAGATGGGGCAGTGAGCTTTCTGGGGGCCTAGGAGTTGATCCCCCATCACCGTCTCATTCTCAGCTCACTGGCAAGTGGCACCTGCTGAAAAATGTCCTGGTCGTCCTCCCATGTTGGCTTCCCTAACAGCAGCAGCTGCCCCAAGGTCACTGAGAGACCCCCCGCCCAAGGCATGCAGTGTAAGTCATGCCCCTCACAGCTGTGCAGCAAAAGGACCCAGCTCCTTGCCCATCCCACAGAAGACCAAGTACCCACCCTGAAGCATTGCAACTCCTTCTACAGTCCTGCCCACACCCTCTTCTGTTGCTGGGAAAGTTCATCCAAGTGGCCCCTCATTTTGCAGGGACACTTTCAACCTGACCCCAGGTCTCCAAGGGGAAGCACGATGGGGGACACTTTCCCAGCCTCCCCCTGGCAATCATCTGAGGAGACTTGGTTATTATCTAAGAGGGAGCTGTGGTTTGAGACCAGGTCCAGTCTGAGTTCAACTCAAGCTGTCCTATTTACTATTTGAAAGAGAATTGCTGGAAAGAGCAAGTACTTAATAAATACGGGCTCTGTTCTTTATATACCTATTTATCTCTCTATTATATTGATTCTGCTCTAATCTATCTAAATAAAATATATAAAATATATTTATAAATAAAATATATAAATTAGATACATTAGAAAAGAGCTAATGAAATATATATAATATATAAAAAACATATGTCTATAAATATAGATAAGAGAATGCTTGCGTGCTAAGTTGTTTCAGTCATGTCTGACTCTTTGTGACCCTATGGATTATAGCCCGCCAAGTTCCTCTGTCCATGGAATTCTCCAGGCAAGACTACTGAGTGGGTTGCCATACCCTCCTTCAGGGGATCTTCCAGATCCAGGGATCAAACCTGTGTCTCCTGCATCTCCAGGTTCTTTACCACTAGTACCACCTGAGAAATCCAGGTAAGCAAATATATATAAATACATATGTATATCCATATATGAGGATATAGCTAAGAGGTTAGATCAATGAATATATGAATACATGTATACATATAATCTTAGGGTTTCCCAGGTGGCTCACTGGTAAATAATCCACCTGTCAATGCAGGTTCGATCTCTGGGTCTGGAAGATCTTCTGGAGTAGGAAATGGCAACCCACTCCAGACTTCTTGCCTGGAGAATTCCATGGACAGAGGAGCCTGGCGAGCTACAGTCCATGGTGTTGCAAAAATTTGGACATGACTGAGCATGCAAGCACAGATATTGTCTTACACCCCATGCACAAATTTTAAAAAATGTTTGATTGTACTTTTACTAACAACAATGAATAATACTTTCTGTGAATAAAATAAATCAAGATAAGGAGCTAGAGTCTGATAATGTAATTTAGAATCTCACTATAGATAGCACTACGTTATTCATTACTCTTTCCTGGCATTTTTTGGGGGGGGGCTGTGTCTCGTGGTTGACACACAGTCTTTTGATCCTCTCAACAGTCTATTGAGGAAGGTACTATTATCATCATCCCATTTCACAGATGAGCAAAGTCCCAGAGACATCAGCACTGTCTTCAGAGTCCAAGCTCTTAACTGTGCGCTCTGCAGAGGAGACTTAGACCCAGGGAAGCATTGAAGGGCTCAGCAGAGTCCCTGGCACCCAAGGGCTCAGTGCCTGGTGGCTGTAACCCTGGAAGGCTCTGAAGGGTCCAGAGACGCAGCCTAGAGGGTTCCTCCAGGTTGATGCTTTTTTAACTGACCTTCTGTGGGGTGGGGGCACGGAGCTGGGTTATCTCATGGTGGCCTTTCAACCTCTGGGAGGGCTGGGGTCAGGGCCGGGGCAGCAGGCCTGCCAGGGGCTAGAGGGCTGGGCGGCAGGGGGCCTGTCAATGTGAGACATCCCAGGAGGACTGGTGGGGTGGGCTCAGGGGGTGGCAGAGCGGTGGGGGGACCCTGCCCTGCAATCCACCATCCAGCCTGGGACAGCAGATGAGGGCAGAGGGGCAGACGGGAGGCTGGTCCTGCCCCTCTTCATGCTCCTCCTTCTACCAGCTGTCTTCTGGGTTTTAGGGTTTTTTGGGTTTTTTTTAAGATTTTTTTGACTTGGCCTAGTTTTTATTGAATTTGTTACAATATTACTTCTGTTTTATGATTTTGGTTTTTTGACTCCGAAGCGTGTGGGATTGTAGCTTCCCGACCAGGGATCGAACTTGTACTCCTGCATTGGAAGGCGAAGTTCTAACCACTGGACCGCCAGGGAAGTCCCCCAGGCTTTAGGGTCAACACTTCATCTTGTAAGTCTGAATGGCGCTTACGATCTTTAAGGGAAAATGAGAAAGGTAGAGGGACTCTAGCATCCTCTCACCCTGAGCTAAACAACAAGAATGACAATATGTGATCTTTCCCACTTTCTTCCCCCTCCAGATAAGAAACATACAGACATGTAGGATTCCCCCCTCCTGCAAAAATTAGATCATACCCCATTGTTACTCTGCAGCGTGCCTTTATCACTGATAGGCCCCGGACAGTTTTCAAGTTAAAATGTCTGGGTCTGCCTCATTGCATAATATTGCATAATATTCCATGCTGTGGCTGTACCATCACTCAGACATTTCCCAACTGATGGATGAAAAGGTCACACCAGCTTTGTTGCATGTTATAAAACGTGCTATGATCAAACCCCTCGTACGTGTTCCTTGAGCCCTGACTACTACTTCTAGAATTTCAGAAGTGGGTCAGACACCATGGAATTTTGGAATTCTAATAGATTTTTATCAGATTGCTTGCCGTAATGGCTCTTTTCCCACCCCCACCCCCCAAAGCTTTTTATTTTGTATTGCAGTATAGCCGATTAACAAACAATGTCGTGATAGTTTCAGGTAAAGTGAAGGGACTCAACCATACATATACATGTATCCATTCTCCCCCAAATTCTAAAGGAAATAAATCCTGAATATTCATTGGCGGGACAGATGCTGAAGCTGAGGCTCCAATACTTTGGCTACCTGATGCAAAGGGCCAACTCGTTGGAAAAGACCCCGATGCTGGGAAAGGTTGAGAGCAGGAGGAGAAGGGGATGACAGAGGTTGAGATGGTTGGATGGCATCATCGACTCAATGGACATGAGTTTGAACAAACTCTGGTAGATGGTGAAGGACAGGGAAGCCTGGCGTGCTGCAGTCCTTGGGGTCACAAAGAGTTGGAGACGACTGAGCGACTGAACAATAACGTCTGTGCTATACAGTGGGTCCTTGTTGGCTACCCATTTTAAGTATAGGACTGTGTACATGTCGATCCCAAACTCCCTCACTATCCCTTCCCCGAATCCTTCCTCCCGACACCCAGCAGCCATAAGTTCATTCTCTGTCCCTTTCTCTTCTGTAAGTTCACTTGTATCATTTCTCTTTAGAGTCCACATATGAGGGATGTCATAGGAGCATCCTTCTGTCTGACTTACTTCACTCTGTATGGCAATCTCTAGGTCCATCCACATTGCTGCAAATGGCATTATTTCCTTCTTTTTAGTGGCTGAGTAATCATAAGATAAGGGCTCTTGCGATTCACAGTGCCTCCAATGGTCTGCTCAGGTGTGTGTTTCTATGCAGCCTGAGTGTTATCTGTGTGTGTGTGTGAGAGAGAGAGAGAGAGAGGGAGGGTGGGAGAGAGTGAGGGAGGAGAGGAGGATGCCTAGGATCAATGAATCTGGTAGATGAAACCTGAAAATGGAAAGAAAAATTATATTTAAGGCTTTTATGTCATACGCCTTTGAAAGAAAAGGTTCTGCCATTTTTAAGGGGAGAAGATAAAAGTCATGGTAATGTGAAAGTGAAGTTACTCAGTCATGTCCAACTCTTCGGACCCCATGGACTGTAGCCTGCCAGGCTCCCCCATCCCTGGGATTCTCTAGGCAAGAACACTGGAGTGGGTTGCCATTTCCTCCTCCAGTGCGTGAAAGTGAAAAGTGAAAGTGAAGTCACTTAGTCATGTCTGACTCTTAGCGACCCCAGGGACTGCAGCCTACCAGGCTCCTCCGTCCATGGGATTTTCCAGGCAAGAGTACTGGAGTAGGGTGGCATTGCCTCCTCCAGGAGATCTTCCCAATCTAGGGATTGAACCCCGGTCTTCTACATAGTAGGCAGATGCTGTACCGTCTGAGCCACCAGGGAAGTCACATGGTATTGTAGTCACATAGCCAATCACAGAGGAGACTGTCATCCAAAAGGGAATGACCTGGCCCTGTGACTAGGCCAGTGGTGTCCAGAAGAAGGGACGCAGCCTGGGGTGGGGGGCTCAGGTGCGCGTTGCCAGCAACTTGATGATCCAAAGGGCCGGATGAGGGACTTCCCTGGTGGTCCAGTGGTTAAGACTCTGTACTTCCAATGTAGGGGTGATGGGTTCGATCCTTGGTTGGGGAACTAAGATCTCATATGCCTTGTGGGCAGGCTAAAAAAAAAAAAAAAAAAAAAAAGCAAAGGGTGGATGAGATGCCCAGGATGGAAGCAGTGAGTGTTGCCCTGTGGAGAAGACCCTGAGTTTCCCTCCCCAGGTCCCTGGGGTGCCGTTTACTCTGCCTGAGTCCCCATTGCTGCTGGTGTCTGTGTCCTTGTGCTCCTATTGGCCTGAATCTCTCTCTCCCTCTGGGAGGTGGCCCCTGGGGCTCTAGAATTGCTCTGTCCTCATTGGCAGAGAGAGAGAATATTCTGGAACTTCATGTTTTCCTGGGGTAGCTCTTAGGCTGTGATGGATTGGTGGGAGGTAGAGAAACCCAGCTCCCTCCCCTGAGCTGGGACAAATTCAGAGGCATAGTTCACGCTGCAGAACGCCCTGTGGGATCGGGTTGAGACTTCGCCTGAAGTTGCAGCCTCACAGGACCCCCTTTCCTGCTTCTCCTCCCTTACAGGTTTCTCCTGGGGACAGTCCATTAATAAATGCCGGGCACACAAGTCTTGTCTCGGCCTCTGCAGACCTGGGCATGGTGACAATAGCAATTCTGCAAAGCCCTCTGTTGGGAGCAATGTCTCCATTCCATTGTCATCCAAACTCCAGATCTCAAACTCCACTGCAGCAGAATGGGTAGAGTCAGTCTCCCAAAGCGAGTTTGACAGTGTGAATCAGGAAACTTAAAGGCTGTATCCCTCTTGTTCTTTGTGGTTGTTCAGTCCCCAAGTGGTGCCCAACTCTTTGCGACCCCATGGACTGCAGCATGCCAGGCTTCCCTGTCCTTCAGTATCTCCTGGAGTTTGCTCAAATTCATGTCCATTGAATCCGTGAGGCTACCTAACCATCTCATCCTCTGCCACCTTCTTCCCCTTTTGCCTTCAATCTTCCCCAGCATCAGGCTCTTGTTACCCTACATCTAAGAATGCAGACTGAAAAAAGAGCTGTCACTCAGCTCACCAGTTGTTAGCTGGGTAACTTTGAGCAATTTGCTCATTCTCTATAATCCTCAGTTTCCTCATCTGTGAAATTGAATAGTAACAGTGTCTATATCATAAGCCAGTGAGAATTAAACAAGATAATGCATTTCACTGCTTATATTCCAGGGCCTGGGTAAAGAGTAAATTCTAAATAAATGTTGGTGTAGATCCTGCTCACCACATGGTGGGCAGTTATGTTTCCAAACTCAGGAATTAATAAACTGTCAACACTTACCGTGAACCAAGCCCTGTAACATCACCTGGGTAACCCTGCTGACACTGGGTTTTTACACCTTCTGATGCTCTTTTTAATTTTAAGAGTATCAGTACAAAAGGGAAATAAATTCAAAGTAAAAGTCCTCCCGGTCTAAATACCAGCGCCTACCTCTCCTGTTTGCCCCAAAATGACCAATGCTAAGAGCCCTTTACTTTCCTCCAGAAAAAAATCCTACTTAATAAAGTGCCATCATATTTATTATGATGATGGCAATTAATAAGAAATTTCCATGAAAGTGCATGGCAGATCCAGGGAAATCTGGAGAAGAGAACAGCTACCCACTCCAGTCCTCTGGCCTGGAGAATTCCAAGGACAGAGGAGGCTGGCAGGCTACAGTCCATGGGGTCACTGAGCAACTTTCATTTTCACTTTTGTGGCAATTTCTTATTAATTGCCATCATCATAATAAATATGATGGCATATTATTAAGTAGGATTTTTTTTTCCTGGAAGAATATAAAGGACTCTTAGCATTGGTTATTTTGGGGAAACAGGAGAGATAGGCGTTGGTACTCAGACAGGGAGGGCTTTTACTCGTCAGGACTGTCACGAACATTAAATGGAAAGTTATGTCCATGGCCTTGCCTGGAGTAAGTTCTCGGTCATGATAACTCACACTTGGGATCACCTGAGCACAAGAGGATGACCTAGTGACATTCGAGATGTAGGGCCAGGAGGAAGTTAGAGTGTCTGTCACTCAATCGTGTCCAACTCTTAGCAGCCCCACAGACTGTAGCCCTCCAAGCTCCTCTATCTGCGAAATTCTCCAGGCAAGAACACTGGAATGGGTTTCCAGTCCCTTCTCTGAGGGATCTTACTAACCCAGAGATCAAACACAGACCACCTGCATTACAGGCAGATTCTTTACAGTCTGAGCCACCAGAAGAGAAAATCAGATAATCTATGAAAAAGAACAAAACAAAGGCAGCAATAGTTTTAATGAAAGAGAAGAGAAAGCCAAACAAAAATATAAAGAAAAAGCTTCTGTGGACCCTCTCCAGAGGTTACCACTGGGACTAGTTTGGGTAACCCTCCAGTCTTTCTGGAGAGTTTTTTTTTATATTTCAAACATAAATGTACACCTAGATAATCTGGGAAGTATGGATCATATTCTACCTATTTTTCAAGTTAGTGATTTTTGTGTGATGTATCTCAGAATGGGGTAGAACATCTCAGCATCAATACCTATGGCTCCATTAGCTTTCTGTCCTGTGAAACACCACTCAGTAGTCAGTGTTCATTTAATGACTCCCCCTCAGGGGGACACCTAGGTTACTACCCACTTTCTCCACTGGAAGTCATACTATGTGTGAACATCTGATGCTTGTTTTTCTCTGTGCACCTGTGGTAGTAATTTTATATAATACATCTGCTGACTCCCCCATAAAGAGCCCCTGAGAAAACCATAGGCCAAGAAGGCTAAGTTTTTTTTTTGAATACTTTTGATTTTGTATTGAGTATAGTTGATTAACAGTTCTGTGACAGTTTCTGGTGGACAGCAAAGGGACTCAGCCGCACATATACATGGATCCATTCTCCCCCAGACTCTCCTCCCACCCAGCTGCCTCGTAACATTGAACACAGATCCCTGCGCTATACTGCAGGAACTTACTGGTTATTCATTTGTTTATCGTTTGATTTTTAAAAAATTTTAAATGAAATAAGCGTCCAGGATAATGTGCAGGAATATAAAACAACATGTATTATATATGTATTTGGATTTAACTCTAATTCTAGATTTTTGGGGAGAAAGAATTTTATTTCTTAATTTAAATAGAAATAGCCAAGTCATAATATTTCCTCAAGGGAGTTAAGATTAGTTTGAAAGTAGCTGCTTAATAGAATTTCGTGATGGCTATTAATTTTAAATACAGCAGTGTGTACATGTCGATCCCAAACTCCCTAACTATCCCATCCCCTCCTCCTTCTCCCCTGGCAACCATAATTCATTCTCTAAGTTTGTGAATCTGTTTGTAAGTATGGCCGCGGCCCTATGGACTGTTGCCCACTAGGCTCCTCTGTCCATGGGGATTCTCCAGGCAAGAATACATTTCCTTCTCCAGGGAATCTTCCTGACCCAGGGATTGAACCTGGGTCTCCTGCATTGCAGGCTGATTCTTTACCATTTGAGCCACCAGGGAAGCCCTCTGTTTTGTAAATAAGTTTACAAACATTTTGTATCATTTCTTTTTAGATTCTGCATATAAGTGATGTTAAGATATTTCTCCAAGAAGGCCAAGTTCTTTTTAAATTTTTACTTTTTATTGGAGTGTAGTTGATTAACAGTATTGTGTTAATTTCAGGTTACAGCAAAGTGGTTCAGTTATAGTATAGACGTACATCTGTGCTTTTTGAAGTTCTTTTCCCATTTAGGATATTATATTGAGCAGAGTTCCCTGTGCTATGCAGTAGGTCCTTGTTGATTTAAGATAGAAAACCAAGAAGGCTAAGTGTATTAGACTGACCGCAGTAAGGGATGATATTAGCCATGTCTCGAAAGGGAAGCCCGGCAGAGTATTGATAGGGTTTTAAACGTTGGGCTGGATGATTGGAAGGCAGGAAGTGGGTTGACATTTGGTAGAGTTGATGACATGATGGCTCTGGATGGGTGAACACAGCGAGGCTGGGATTTGGGGTGGATCTTGATGTGCAAATTTTCTTCATAAGTACATTATCTAGCCTATTCTTCTAGGGGCAAGAATGTCCTCAAATCAGCAGCTGGGTTGTTTCTACTTGGCCTCAGCATTTCAATTGATGTTGGTTTCAATATTCAATGCCTGCAAGGTGAATTTTTTGCGTCAAAAGTATGGCTGCTTAGAACTGCCAGCATATAGCAGTAATAAAAAGCAGACCAACTGTTCATCGATTTCATTGTTGTTTTTCTTTACAGATAAATGTGCCTTCTTATTGCCTGAGGCAGCCACTTCACCACACCCCTCCCTCAGCTCCCAACAGTGTTCCAGTGATCGACACAGAAGTATTTTGGACAGAAGCTGGCAGGAGATGGTAAAACAATGTCCATGATAAAATAATTCCTTTCTGTTGTTGCACATACCACCCTCTCCAATACAGTATTGGTTCCAAGTTATATTTCTGCCTACAATCTTAGAGGTTAATTATTTTCTTTAAAGAATTTTTTTAAAGTGTTGGAATAATTTTAGATTTATGTCACAGTGGCACAGATAATACAGAGAATTGCCATATCCCCTCACCCCTCACGTTGACATCTTTCTTTCTATTTCTTTAACTTTATTTTTAGCTGGAGGATAATTGCTTTACAATGTTGTGTTCGTTTCTGCTATACAACAACAGGAATCAGCTATAAGTAGGCAAATATCCGCTTCCTCGTGAGCCTCCCTCCCACCACCACCCCATCCCACCCCTTCAGGTCATCACAGAACACTGAGCTAAGCTGAGACGCAGACATAGAGAACAAACCTGTGAATGTGGTGAGGGAAGGAGAGGGTGGGATGAACTGAGACAGTAGCATTGAGATATATATATATAGGCTTCTCTCATAGCTCAACTGGTAAAGAATCCACCTGCAATGCAGGAGACCCCATTTCGATTCCTGGGTCAGGAAGATCTTCTGGAGAAGGGATAGACTACCCACTCCAGTATTCTTGAACTTCCCGTATGGCTCAGCTGATAAAGAAACCGCCTGTAATACAGGAGACCTGGGCTCGATCCCTAGGTTGGGAAGATCCCCTGGAGAAGGGAAAGGCTACCCACTCCAGTATTCTGGCCTGGAGAATTCCATGGACTATACAGTCCATGGGGTCGCAAAGAGTTGGACACGACTGAGTGACTTTCATATATATATATATATATATGTACACACACACACTAGCATGTGTAACATCGATGGCTAGTCAGAAGCAGCTGTATAGCACAGAGAGCTCAGCTCAGTGCTATGTTGGCATCTTTTGACATCATGGAACTTTTGTCAAAGTTGGGAAACCAACTTCGGCATTCCACTGTTATCAAAAAGTTATCCTAACTTTATTCAGATTCCACCACCTTTTATACAATCATATTTCTTTTTTTTTTGGTTGATCCAATGTCTCATCTGGGCTCACACGTACACTTACTCATCTTGTTTCCTCCCATCTGTGGCAGTTTCTCAGTCTTCTTCTGTTGCTTGTGGCTTTGGCCGATGTGAGGAGTGCCACTCACTGGTCAGGCGTTTCATAGAATGTCCCTGCACTGCGGCTTGTCTGCTGCTGTTCTCACAGTCAGATTGGGGTGATGGGTTTCCAGGAAGAAGACCCCAGCTGTGGGAACCCCATCGGTCACCCACCCTCACAGGTGGTGGCGACCTTCATCATGTCGTCAAGGTGGTGTCCGCCGGGTTTCCTCATCATAACGCCACCATTTTCCTCCTTCCCACGTTCTTGGGGGGAGGAGAGAGACGGGATTAAACTCCACCTCCCGGACAGTATAACATCTACTTCTTAGTCTTTGGTTTCTCCTGTAATCAGAGTTGTCCCATTTTCCTCATCAATCACTTTTGTGAAAAGAGAATTTCTCAAATTCCACCAAAATACCTATCTTTCTCCATGATGGATAGCTGCATGCTTGATGAATTGAAGATCACCACCCGACACTCCAATTTCATTCAATTTGATTGATTGGAGTTTCCTCAAAAGCTTCAAGCAAGAACCCCAATATTCCCCAAGCTCCTTCTCAGGGTCCCCAGAAATCCATCTGGGGTCAGGCATCTGATGGGGAACTGGGTAGCATCTTAGATGGGGCTTCTTCCACTGCGGTCTCTAGACCAGCTTCAGCATCACCTGGAAGCTGGTCAGACATGTAGTATCTCAGGCCCCAACGAGACTGCCTGATTCAGACTCCTCATGGGAATGAGTCACCCAAGGTGACTGGGGCACAGGTCCATCATTTGAGAAGTGCTGCCTTAGAATCCCAGAACCCAGAGGAATTGGGCAGGGGGATCAGCTCCAAGTAAGGGTGGTCTTGTCTCTGTCACTGACACACCTACCATAGTTCTGGCTCTGGCGACTTGAGTTGGAAGAGACATTTAGGAAGGGCTGAAGTGAGGGTCATAGAGGTAAGGGGAGAGAGGCAGGTGGAACCGAAAGAAGGCTCAGGGACAAGCCTGAGACTGGAGGAGGGTTGGAGGGCTGGGGAAGGTGGGCGAGAGGCGGGTGGTATCAGCACCACTGATAGATGAGCGTGGTGCCTGGGATGACCTTGAGGAGACGGCTGAGAGCCGGGACCCAGTGATGGATGAGCTGGGGTGGGGAGGCCGCTTGACAGCTGCAAGGAGCAAAGGGCTCAAGGTTCAAGAGTCCACTGTGGGTGGCAGCAGAGCCCAACAACCACGAGAGAGAAGGCCTTCCTCTCTTTCTGCAGCAGTGTTCACAAAAGCTCACCTACTCCACCATAATCTCTTAAAAAAAATTTTTTTAAGTGTACAATTGCAGTTTGATGGCATTCAATACCTATACTCTATAGCCGAACCATCACCACCAGCTGCCTCCAGAATGTTTTCATCTTGCAAAGCTGGAGCTCTGCACCCACTAAAGAATAAACCCCCAGACCCCCTTCTCTCTCCAGCCTCTGGCAACCAGCACTTCACTTTCAGTCTCTTGAGTTTAACTCCTCTAGGAACCTCATAGGAGTGGAATCCTATAGCATCTGTTCTTCCGGGACCTCTTTCCAGCTTCATGATTGCCTGCTGAACCAAATGGATCAGGGAATGTTAGTCCCATTGTAGAGATGAGGAAACTTAGGGTTAGGGTGAAATTCCTGGCCCTGGATCTCACATCTAGTAAGTAAGTACCATGCTTGAGAGTCAGGAGTCCAGGAGACCATCCTGACTCTGTGCGGAATGTTCTGATGCACCCACTGTGAAGTTGGGCTGGAAGAGAAAGGAACAGAACCAAGGGCATGTGTGGAGGTGGGGGGATTACCTCCAAGTTCAGGTCTCAGAGAGATTGTAGCTTTAAATCTCCCCAGCACCTGTCTTGGTACCTGCCATATAAAAGATGCTCAGATGTTTGATGAGTGAGTTAAATGTAGACTTTCTTCATTCCCATTTTAACTATTGATAAGAATGAGTTTGCTAAGACAAGATATGGAATCTATTCGAGGAAACTGGGGTAATAGAAACATGGTGGCTTTAGTAAAACCAAGTTCATGGTAAATTCAGAAGGCATTCTGAGATTCTGCTGGGTCTCCCATGCTTGTCACTGATCACCCAGGGCTGTGTGTGTGCGTGTGCTAAGCAGATATTGGGATTCAGTGTGCCTTCAATGAAACCATTTCATGTTTACCTTTTAGAATAGATACCGCAGAATTCCCTTGTGGTCCAAGGGTTAGGACTCAGCTCTTTCACTTCCTGGGGGCCCAGGTTAAATCCCTAGCCAGGGAACTAACATCCTGCAAGGTGTGACACATGGCCAAAAATAAAAATAAAATAGGAACCTCTGAAGTGCACAAGTACTCTTTCCTCTAAAAGAGTGTCACGTAGGGGCTTTCATACTGTGTTCCAGTTAATTCAAACACTGGACGTTATTAATCACCTACCATATGCTTACCTTTAAAAACTGGGATTATGTTTAATTCTCCCTACCCTTGTCCTCTAAACAGCTTAAACTTATTTTACTAATCATAATATGTTTTATCCACTAGACCAGGGGTTGGCAATATTTTTCTGTGAAGGGCCAGTTGGTAAACATTTTAGACTTTGAGGGCCGTACATTCTCTATTGCAACCGGTCAATGCTGCTGCTGTAGTGGAAGGATATCGTAGACAAGACATCAATGAGTGAGCATGGTTGGGTTTCAATAAAGGTTTATTTGAAGAAACACATTTGGGCCACCAGCTGTTGTATGTTGACCCTGTACTAGATTATGAACTATGCTGTGCTGGGCTTTGAATTTCCATGGCCCTAGAACCAAGCTGTGCTTCAATCTTTGGAAACAGGAAACTCGCACTCGCCTTCCGTTCACTTGTTGCCAAGGAAACGGGCTGGTGTGACTGATGGCAAGGGATGCTCTGTTGGCCCCCAGATCTGCTCTGCACCTCTTTGCTCAGGTTACCAGTGGGGTCTGATCACCTGGGCTCCCTTCCTCTCTGACTTCCATGGGGGCTTTGCTATTGGAAGGTGAGGCAGCATATTGGCAAGAGGAGGAGAGAGGGCCCTGTATTTCCCCCTGGGCTTCCCCCAAGCTGGGCCACTGGGTGGCCAGTGGCTGCTCCCTCACCAAAGGCTACAGCCCCCACCAAGCAGCCTTCTCCATATGGCTCTTTCCTCCATGTTCCAGGAACTTCATCCTCCCTCCTAGTCAGTTCTAGCTGCTGTAACAAAAATACCATCAACCTGGGGCTTGAACAACAGACATTTGTTAATCACTGTTCTGGAAGCTGGAAGTCCAAGATCAAGGTATTAGCAGTTTCCGTGATCAGTGGGAATCCCTTCCTGGTTCACAGCTGCCATCTGATCACTGTGACCTCACATGATGGAGGGGGTGAGGGAGTGCTCTGGGGTCCCATTTTTTTGAAAACAAAAAAATTATTTTGCTGTGCCAGGTCTTAGTTGCAACACACAGGATCTTCATTCGGCCTTCACTGCAGCATGTGGGATGTTTAGTTGTGGGATGAAGTATCTAGTTCCCTGACCAGGGATTGAACCTGGGCCCCTTGCACTGGGAGTACAGAGTCTTAGCCACTGGTCCACCAGGGAAGTCCTTCTGGGATCCTTTTTATAAGGGCACTAATCCCTTTCATGAGGGCTCCACCTCATAGCCTGATCAACTCCCAAAGGCCCCACTTCCTAATAACATCACTTAAGGCATTAGGTTTCCACACATGAATTTTGCAGGGATAAAAACATTCAGTCTACAAGTGTATATTCTTCAGGTATAGGGGCATTAACAGCACCTGCTAATGCTAGCCCTGGGGTACTTCACACCCCAGACTTTTGTTTCTATGCTCCCTCTCCACCTCTCTGGGGGAAATTTTAATCATTTGAGTGTGCCTTCTGTGTCCTGCTAGGATCCTGAATGCTAGGAGAATTAGACAACCCAGCCCGTACACTAAGTGCTTCACATACATCAGCTGCTTCATTCCCTCACTGTGAGCGAGGTAAGCCTGGCACACAGGCTCTAGGACGGACCCCAGTGATCCCCACCTCCTGGTGTTTATGCCCTTGTAAAACTACCACCCCACCCCCTTAAGTGTAAGTAGGACCTGGGACTTATTTCTGAGCAATATCACAGGGAAAAGAGGATGGGATGCTGCATCTGTGATATGTTACATGGATTGTAACTTCTATCTTGCTGGCAGACTTTTCTCCCTTGCTGCCTCTGATGAAGCAAGTGGACACACCAGGAGGCACACATGGCCAAGAACCAAGGGCAGCCTCCTGTCCACAGCCAGTCGGGAATGGAAGCCATCCATCCTACAACCTTCAAGAAACTGGGTCCTGCCAACAACACAGGAGCTTGGGAGTGGATCCTTCCCCAGTCGAACCTTCAGATGAGACCCCAGCTCTGGCTGACCCTTTGCAGTCTTGCCAGAGATCTTGTCCCCAACGATTCAACCCAGCGGTATACCAATTCCCCCTAGAAACTGAGAGAATAAACATCTGCTACTTTAAGCTGGGTTTGCAATAACCTGGTCATCAGTTATAGATAACTATGCAGCAAGATAACTGCCTTTATTTTACGGGTGAGGATGGTGAGGTTCAGAGACGTGAGCTAACTTGCTCAAGGGGACACAGCTGGGGAACGGGCAGCCCAGGGGCTGTCAGGCATTGGTTGCTAACTGCCCACCCCCATCCACGTGCTCATAGTTCCACCAAGTGGATGTCCTCTCAAGTGTCACTGCCCTTGGTGAACGACTTGCCTCTGAGCTCCTTCCTGCTCTGCCCGGCACCACCCGGGGAGCAGCAGGAGGCCAGGGTTTGTAAAACACCATCCAGCTGTCAGCACTGGCATTTGTCAAAGGAAGTGACTGCTCTCAGGCCCGAGCACCATTCCCAAAGTGGACACCACTTTTGAAATGTGCTAACGTACAAGCTTGTCAGGCTCGGCCGGGGGAACTGGGGCAGTGATCTGATGCTGGGGGACAGACCAGGGGCAGGCAGCTGCTGCCACAGAAAGCCAGGCATCTCTTTCCTTAGTTCACGACTTGTCCAGAGCTTCTTTCTCCAAAGCATTGAGGGGCTGGGTGAGCAGAAACTACTTCCTTTCCGATCTTCCTGTTCTTAGGACCCAGAGCTGATGAAGAATCCACCTGCCAATGCAGGGGACTTGGGTTCGACCCCTGGGTCCCTTTATACTTGAGGAAATTGAGGCTGAGGGAGGTGCTGTGACTTAGGTGACAGAGCTTGTTAGTGGCAGGGCTAGGTTTTGGTAACAGAGCATGACTTCACCCCCTTTTAAATATTTATTTATTGGCTGAGCTTGGTCTTCATTGCTGTGTGGGCTTTGTTCTAGTTGTGGTGTGTGGGCTTCTCATTGGCAGTGGCTTCTCTTCTTGCTGAGCACAGGCTCTAGTGTGCTTGGGCTTCAGTAGTTGCAGTGTGAGGACTCAGTAATTGCCATTCCCATCTCTAGAGCACAGGCTTAGTAGCCCGTGGCACATGGGCTTTGTTGCTTTGTGGGATCTTCCAGGATCGGGGATTGGACCCATGTCTCCTGCATTGGCAAGCCGATTCTTTACCACCAAGCCACCAGGGAAGCCGATTTACAGAGCTTTTTGTGATAATATTTCAGATACAGATCTGTGACTCAATTGTTGAAATCTTCCTTTTCCACTAATTGACCCAAGTAGCCAAAGGGACAGACTCTTCTCAACACCTCATGATCCCTTTACCATCATTTTATGGGTATAAATTTGATTCTTGGTAGATGACAGATAATTGGAAGTATGTAGGTTCAAAACATCCTTTCAGTTCAGTTCAGTCACTCAGTCATGTCTGACTCTTTGTGACCCCATTGACTGCAGCATGCAAGGCCTCCCTGTCCATCACCAACTCCCAGAGTTTACCCAAATTCATGTCCATTGAGTCAGTGATGCCATCCAACCATCTCATCCTCTGTCATCCCCTTTTCCTCCTGCCTTTAATCTTTGCCAGCATCAGGGTCTTTTCAAATGAGTCAGCTCTTCATATGAGGTGGCTAAAGTACTGGAGTTTCAGCTTCAACATCAGTCCTTCCAATGAACACCCAGGACTGACTGATCTCCTTTAGGATGGACTGGTTGGATTTCCTTGCAGTCCAAGGGACTCTCAAGAGTCTTCTCCAACACCACAGTTCAAAAGCATCAATTCTTAGGTGCTCAGCTTCCTTTATAGTCCAACTCTCACATCCATACATGACTATTGGAAAAGCCATAGCTTTGACTAGACAGACCTTTGTTGACAAAGTAACGTCTCTGCTTTTTAATATGCTGTCTCAGTCAGTCCAGTTCAGTCGCTCAGTCGTGTCCAACTCCCTGCGACCCCATGAATCGCAGCACACCAGGCCCCCCTGTCCATCACCAACTCCCGGAGTTCACCCAGACTCATGTCCATCGAGTCAGTGATGCCATCCAGCCATTGTCCTCGATCGTCCCCGTCTCCTCCTGCCCCCAATCCCTCCCAGCATCAGAGTCTTTTCCAATGAGTCAACTCTTCGCATGAGGTGGCCAAAGTACTGGATTTTCAGCTTTAGCATCATTCCTTCCAAAGAAATCCCAGGGCTGATCTCCTTCAGAATGGACTGGTTGGATCTCCTCGAAGTCCAAGGGACTCTCAAGAGTCTTCTCCAACACCACAGCTCAAAAGCATCAATTCTTCAGTGCTCAGCTTTCTTCACAGTCTAACCCTCACATCCATACATGACCACTGGAAAAACCATAGCCTCGACTAGACGGACCTTTGTTGGCAAAGTAATGTCTCTGCTTTTGAATATGCTATCTAGGTTGGTCATAACTTTTCTTCCAAGGAGTAAGTGTCTTTTAATTTCATGGCTGCAGTCACCATCTGCAGTAATTTTGGAGCCCAAAAAAACAAAGTCTGACACTGTTTCTACTGTTTCCCCATCTATTTCCCATGAAGTGATGAGACAGGATGCCATGATCTTCGTTTTCTGAATGTTGAGTTTTAAGCCAACTTTTTTAGTCTCCTCTTTCAACTTCATCAAGAGGCTTTTTAGTTCCTCTTCACTTTCTGCCATAAGGGTGGTGTCATCTGCATATCTGAGGTTATTGATATTTCTCCTGGCAATCTTGATTCCAGCTTGTGCTTCTTCCAGTCCAGTGTTTCTCATGATGTACTCTGCATAAGTTAAATAAGCAGGGTGACAATATACAGTCTTGATGTACTCCTTTTCCTATTTGGAAACAGTCTGTTGTTCCATGTCCAGTTCTAACTGTTGCTTCCTGACCTGCATACAAATTTCTCAAGAGGCAGGTCAGGTGGTCTGGTATTCCCATCTCTTTCAGAATTTTCCACAGTTTGTTGTGATCCACACAAAGGCTTTGGCATAGTCAATAAAACAGAAATAGATGTTTTTCTGGAACTCTCTTGCTTTTTCCATGATCCAGCGGATGTTGGCAATTTGGTCTCTGGTTCCTCTGCCTTTTCTAAAACCAGCTTGAACAACTGGAAGTTCATGGTTCATGTATTGCTGAAGCCTGGCTTGGAGAATTTTGAGCATTACTTTACTAGCATGTGAGATGAGTGCAATCGTGCAGTAGTTTGAGCATTCTTTGGCATTGCCTTTCTAATATGCTGTCTAGGTTAGTCATAACTTTCCTTCCAAAGAGTAAGTGTCTTTTAATTTCATGGCTGCAGTCACCATCTGCAGTGATTTTAGAGCCCCAAAACAAAGTCTGCCACTGTTTCTACTGTTTCCCCGTCTATTTGCCATGAAGTGATGGGACCAGATGCCATCATTAGGACAAAGGAAATCCACAAGGGATGCATGAATTAAACCTCACATGTCCATCTCTGTGGATGAAAACTGTCTCAGGTTGGCCATATCTGCAACGGGAAACAAATGGTCATTATTCCAGGGGCTACATCAAAGCTGTATTTTGAAGGCTGCTGCTGCTGCTTAGTTGCTTCAGTTGTGTTCGACTCTGTGCAATCCTGTGGACTGGAGCCTTCCAGGGCCCTCTGTCCATGGGATTCTCCAGGCAAGAATACCAGAGTGGGTTGCCATGCCTTCCTCCAGGGTATCTTCCTGACCTAGGGATTGAACCTGGGTCTCCTGCACTGCAGGCAGATTCTTTACTGCTGAGCCACCAGGGAAGCCCATACTTTGAATACTTATTGTCAAAGGTCATGGGACTCCTGAGCTAAAAAGGACTTTTTACTCATAGCACAGCAAGCAGGAGGATCATGGTGTTCCCATTGTCCCTCAAGGAATGATCCAGGTAGATGCTGTATGCTCAATGAGTCTACATCCCAGATGAGAAGTCTCAAATTTAGGGAGGGCTTCCCAGATGGTGCTAAAGAACCCACCTGCCAATGCAGGAGACATAAGAGACGTGGGTTAAATCCCTGAGTTGGGAAGATCCCCTGGAGGAGGGCATCCGCTCTAGTATTCTCACCTGGAGAATCCCATGGACAGAGGATAGTCCATTGGGTCACAAAGAGTCAGACATGACTCAAGTGACTTAGCATGGACTCATATGAATATACATGTGTTCATATGTACGATATACCTGTGAATGAATATATAAATGCCTTATACATGTATTTATATATATGTATATCTTTGATTTATATATATATCTTTGTGACCCAATGGACTATATAGTCCATGGAATTCTCTAGGCCAAAATACCAGAGAGGGTAGCCTTTCCCTTCTCCAGGATATCTTCCCAACCTAGGGATTGAACCTAGGTCTCTCACATTGCAGGTGGATTCTTTACCAGCTGAGCCACAAGGGAAGCCCAAGAATACTGGAGTAGGTAGCCTATCCTTTCTCCAGCAGATCTTCCTGGTCCAGGAATCAAGCTGGGGTCTCCCACATTGCAGGCAGATTCTCTACCATCTGAGCCACAGGGGAAGCCCCAAGCTTAGCGAGGAAGGCACATCCAAAGCCAAGTTTGGCACAAGTTTTGGCGCAACAGGTGGCCAAGTTGTAGATGCAAAGGAAACATTCTTGAAGGAAATCTGTTGTTCTAGACACCTCATTATGGGTATGGGAGCTTCTCAATGCGTTGTGGCCAAGAGCGGGGCTCCCTGCTCTGCCTGTGTGGTCCCCATTCTCTGCCCTGACCCCCTGAGCACAGCAGGTCTCTCAGAGCCCACCCTCTAATCTGTCCTCAGGGGGCAAGGCTGCTGCCACACAAGGCACGGCCCTACTGCCTCGTCCAACCCCAGGAAGCGATGGGCATCGCGAGTCTCCCGTAATTCTGCACCACTCTCTGTGCTGCTGTTGAGAGATCTGAAGCCCCACCTCTGGAGGCAGCACTCTCGTCTGCCTCAAGGCAGTGGAAAAGTGCTGACTTTCTGCTAGAAAGCGAGCCCTTCCCACATTTGTTGTGTCTGGATGTAGGTGCTCCAAACGAAAGCAGGAACACCCAGCTTCCTGGACGCTCCCTCCCTCGTCTCTGGGTGGCTTACCTGCACAGAGTGACATTCTGGAACTTTCTTCCACCGTGGCCGCCCCAGACTTCGGTTTCATCTGCTCCTGAGGCTCCCTGCTTCTGGCTGGCCGGCCCTGCAGTCTGTCACCGACAAGATGGCCAACCTTAGAACTGGGTGACCTTTCAAAGGCACCAGGATTTGTTTAATTTTTCAGAATTCACCTCTCTCCATCCTTATCAGAGGCAAGCCAGTCCCCAGCTGGGGAGGCTGTTTGGCATCTTTCCCTGAATTTTGAAACAGATGGGCTGGGAGTTTCTGGGACGGTATCCCTTTTTTCTCAATGAAAAGGAACAGAGAGAAAGGAAAGACAATGACAGGACAGGATGGGGTGGAGTAGAGCTCCCTAGAGAAGAGAGGAAAAAGCAGAACACACACTTAATGACTATAATGCCTGATGCATTATCATAAGTCTTCATTACTGCACTTTCAGAAAAAGTTCTTACCTGCACTTAACTGCAGCTTATGTTTGCAGAGCTTTTTTGTTTGTCCAGCATCGTCTCCGCTAATCCTTAGAGCAGCACCTTGAGGTTTTATTATTCCCATTTTACAGGTGAGGAAACTGAGGCAGAGTCATTGCCCAAATCTATGCACAGTGAGTGAGGGTCCAGTGTCCAAACATAGCACCACGAACTCTGAGGTCTGTACATGAGGCAGGTCTGAGTAAACTTGCCTCATCCTTACAGTAATTTGGTGACACCAGTGGCGGAAGGAATGGACCCTTCCCATATGATATGATTCTCAGGATGTCACTTTTATTTTTCAAGTCACACAGCCAGCAGATCTCAAGCACAAGAGGAACAATAATATAATAATGAATACTAGAAAGTGCACAGCACAGGGGGGTTCAGAACCCTTTACCGTCTCTGAATTTATTTTTAATCCCAACAGTCACATGTGCGGATGTGCTAAGTTACTTCAGTCGTGTCTGACTCTCTGCAACCCCATGGACTGTAGCCTGCCAGGCTCCCCTGTCCATGGGCTTCTTCAGGCAAGAATTCTGGAGTGGGTTGCCATTTCCTTCTCCAGGGGATCTTCCTGACCCAAGACATACTATATCATGGTACTGTTATTGCTATTTTACAGGAGAGAAGAAAGCTCAGGGTTTTCAAATGTGTCTGAGAGCAAATTGCTGGTGGGTGTAAAGACTGGTTGAAATTGCAGCCACCTGACCCTGTGGCCTACATCATCCTTGACCATCAAACCTTCCTATGCAGACCATGGTCAGTGGGCCTCCAACATCAAGGTCTTTCTCTGGTGGGGCCACCTGGTGTTCATGGATGAACGATTCTGGATGCCTAGCTACAGCAGATCCTATGGAGTCACATGCCAACTTACCTTGCTTCCTTCATCTTTCTGCTCTGACCAGTCCAGACACCCCACACATGGCCCCTAGAAACCACAGGGACATTTTGAGGCTGGTGCAAACTGGTTCAAGTGGAAAAACATCTCTTAAAGAGGGAATAGTTGTAAAAGGCTATACCAACCAAATTAGGAATGGAGGACAAGAGATTTTATAGAAGGGAGGCTGCTGGAAGGAAGCTATGCTGAAGAATTGTGAGCATGTGCCTATTTTTTAATTTTTTTGAATATTAGAAATAGTACTTCTTTTTTAAAAATAGGAATAGAATTGCTTTACAATGTTGTTAGTTTCTGCTGTACAATGAAGTGAATCAATCAGTCATATGTATACACATATCCCCTCCCTCTTGGACCTCCCTTCCCCCATTCAGAAGCCAAGCCTGAGAGTTTGACCCCCAAGCTCACTCCTGGGCATGAAGTGAGAGTGGTGTAGGGTCCTGCTTACCGGAAGTTAGGGGAAAGAGCTTCTGTGGCCTCTTGCTGACAACTCTAACCCAGGGAAGATAGGTAAGTAAAAGCATTTCTCTTCTGGAGTCGAGCTACCTTGGTCTGAAGACATCCAGGTATCTGAACCTAGACGATCACACCCCACTCCAGTACTCTTGCCTGGAAAATCCCATGGACAGAGGAGCCTGGTAGGCTGCAGTCCATGGGGTCGCTAAGTTGGACAAGACTGAGCGACTTCACTTTCACTTTTCACTTTCATGCATTGGAGAAGGAAATGGCAACCCACTCCAGTGTTCTTGCCTGAAGAATCCCAGGGACGGGGGAGCCTGGTGGGCTGCCGTCTCTGGGGTCGCACAGAGTCGGACACGACTGAAGCGACTTAGCAGCAGCAGCAGCAGCATGAGCTTAAGCACACAAAGGAAAAAGAGCTCAAGACTGACATCACGCTTCCTTTTAGCCGATTAAGTTCTTAGCTCTTCTTTTTTTAATATGTATTTATTTGGCTGTGCTGAGTCTTGGTTTCAGTATGCAGGATCTTTAGTTGGGGCATGTGAACTCTTAGCTGGGGCATGTGGCATCTTAGTTCCCTGACCAGGGATTGAACCTATGTCCCCTGCATTAGGAATGAGGAGTCTTAGCCGCTGGACCACCAGTGAAGTCCCTTAAGTTCTTATCTTCTTGAATTTAGAATTTTTCCACCCATTTTCTCCTTATTTCAGACCATAATGGCATCATTTGTCATCTTAGCTTATACCTCTTATCAGGTTCTAAGCTCTAGCTTATCCTTTGTTGGAGCTTTTTGGGTCTCGGGGGCTCGTTGAATAAAGCTGCCAGCAGAGAAATTGTGAAGATGCCTAGTTAGCATCTTTGTGTGGAATACTACATTGAAGGTGGCAGGCTGTCCCTACATTTCTCCTCCTCCGGGCACCAGGAAGGGGTCAGCAAATATATGTCCATTATAACCATGAGGAGTTCTAGTGAGGGGAGTGTGGGTGTTTGAGAACCTACAGCTAAGGATCTTAACTCACTCAAGGAAGTTGTTTTACTCTAATTTTGTTATTTTAACCTCTTCTACTTTTATCTGCCTCTTTAATTGGGTTGTTTTATCCTTTGTTTGGAATGTCACTCATTTAGAATTTTATTCTTAGTTGATGGAGCAGCAGGCAGGAAGTGTGGATATAAGGTGACCACTGCAAGGAGGGTCCATACTCTAATCAAGGTGGCCCAGCAACTCCGAGTAACTTCACACACACACACACACACACACTCTTCAGAATTCTGCGGGATCTGAGTTATCAAGGAGACAAATTTCTCAGCATTTATACTTGAACTGCTGGAACTAGATTACTTTCTCAAATATATCCTCCCTCTCTCTGTTGAGGTCATGGTGCTGTATACTACATGATCCCGAGATCCTAATTAAAGTTTCTGACATCTGCAAATATACCGTGTGCCACAGTCGTGTCTCACCTACACACTGGCTCTAGCAGCAAAGTGTGTATCCATTTTCAGATGGAGACAGAAGCTCCTGCAAGGTTGAGAAACTTGCCCAGAGTCACATGGCTCTCGTTAACGGAGGCAGCACTTGCCACATAGTCTCATTCTAAAGTGTGAGCTCCTCAGGGCTCCTGGATGCCTGCCTGATAGTCCGAAGTGTGGGATTTTAGCCTTGGTCTGGAATTTCTGAAACCACACCACCACAAGCTTTTAGAATGGAGTCTAGCTCCTACCTGGAGAAGGAAATGGCAACTACTCCAGTTTCCTTGCCTGGGAAATCCCATGGACAGAGGAGCCTGGTGGGCTGAGCATGGGGTCTCAAAGAGTCAGACACAACTGAGTGACTAGGCACACATGCCAGCTCCTAGCATGAAAGTTATTGCCTACCTGGAGAAGGTACCACTGTGCTATACACTCCAGGGTGGTAGAGAGGACGTTCGTTTGCAGCCAAGGGACTGTGATTTCTTGAAGGCTGAGATAGTTACTGAAATGAGATCCCTTCCCATCACTGTGACCTGGGTTGATCCTCAGTTTGTGTGTTCATGACATGGGGTTGCTATTTACTCCTCCTCCCTTACGAGGATCAGTTTGAGGATAAAATGAAGACCATGGAAGGAAGGTATGTTCAGGGCTATGCAGGAGAAGGTATCAAAAGTATTGACTTCCAGGGCAGTCCAGGGGTTAAGACTCTGCCTGCACTTCCACTTCAGGGGGCATGGGTTCCATCCTTGGTCAGGGAACTAAGATCTTGCGTGTGGCACTCCATGGCCAAAAATTAAAAGAGATTAAGAATTTAAAAAAAGAAGAGTTTAAAAAAAGTGTAGGACCTGCTGAGATAGAGTAACTGGTTGCTTCCAAGCAAACAAGCGTTGGCAGAGGTGTGGATGAGTGGTTCTCATAAACTGTGGGTGGAATGTCCAGACTGTTTTGGAAACTGTGTTGGCATCATTCACTCTTTCTGGGGCTTCCCCCACTCATAGGACGTAGAAATGTGCTTGGCACCCAGGAGTTGCTGCTCAGTGGCTTCAGTATTACTTTAATACTATGCCGTGGACCTTATCACTTGTTTTCCACGTGAGGAAACTGGAGCACAGAGAGGTTGAGTCATTTTCGTAATGTCACACAGCTAGTGGATTGCAGAGCTAGAACTCGAACCTGGGCAGCCCAGCTCCCAGAGCCTGAGATCTGGGCACTGTCCTGCCCTTCAGTTCCTAGGGCTTTGCACACAGTACGCACTCCATGGCTTAATGAATAGCCCTCAAGGGAGGAAGAGAAGACAGGAAAGCATCCTTTTCCCCACCCCTAGGTAGCCTCAAACCCAGTAGTCAAGAGGAAGACAGAGGCTGCCCCAGCTGCAGGTTCCCGGACGTGCCAATGGACCACAGGTCAGCACATGTGCCCACATGTGTCTACATGGTACCCCCCTCCCACTGGAGCAGGTCTTTCCCTGTTCACAATGAGCCCTCCAGCTCTTCCCCTGCCCCCTTCCCAGCCGCCTGCTTGGGGTCTAGGAACAGAACAACCCCATCAATTCATCAGGGGACGTCAGCCTCACTGAGCGGTTTGGGGCATAAATCAAACCATGAGGAGGAAACGAAAAGAAAAAAAAAAAGAGAGAGAGAGAGAGGTAGTGAGGAGAGAAAAATCAGGGAAGGGGGTGGGGAGAAAGAGCGATGGAAGGAGGTTGAGGGGGACGGGTGTGAGATCAAAGGCAAAAATTCATCAGAGATAACGAAATTATTTATTTTTCCTGCTCTCCGGCTCTGGGCCTTTGAGGCCTCCACGCTGATGTATTTGGACATCTTGGGGCCGTCTGTTACGGAGGCCACCCCAGCCCCCTAAAGGCACGTCGGTCCCATCAGCCGCGGCTGCCCACGGAGCCTTTTGAAGTGCGTCCTGGTGGTGTTTACTCGCCTTCGTGTCCGAAACGTGTGCGCAGTGCCGGCGGGGCGGCTGCCCCGGGCGGGGTGGGGGTTGGGAGCGGGGAGGGGATCCCCTCATCACTCATGAGCCTGTTTATTTGGGAACCAGAGCGGCACTTTCTCTGGTTATTACTCAACGTCCTCTGTAGACGAAAGGCCTTCATTCCAGAAGGTAGAGTGGGACTGGCACGCACACTGCCCACCGCCAGGCGCGCCCGTCTCTCCCACCCCCTGGTGCGCTTGGCTTTCGGAGAAGCCTCCGGCTGAGCCGAGCATCTTCTTGGCCGCTCGTCTTCAAGAGCACTGGTGAGGATCACAGGTCAGGGGCCAGAACTCTGGGCTTCAGATGCTGGTTCTCTTAGTAGCTTTTGCAGCAATCACGGGCAAGCGAATTCTTTCAATTCTCTAAACAACTCTCCTTCCTCACATTACAGACAGGGAAACGGTGGTTCAAAGCGGTTACCACGTGCAGAGAACTTAGATGTGTGCTCAGTACCTGGGAGGTCCAATACAAATGTGATTTGAAAACCAGTAAGTCAGAAAGAGAAAAACAAATACCATATATTAACACATAAATGTGGACTCTAGAAAAATGGTACAGGTGGATCTCTTTGCAAAGTAGAGAGAGAGAGAGAAATGCAAAGAAACATAAGGACACCAAGAGAGGAAAGAGAAGGCAGGAGGAATTGGGACCAACAGACAGACACCCCCATGTATGAAACAGATCTCTGATGAGAGCCTCCATATGGCACAGGGGACGCTAAACGGGAAGGAAGTCCAAAAGAGAGGACGTCTGTAAACCCATAGCTGGTTCGCTTTTCCATATGGCAGAAATACCCACAATATTATAAAGCAACTATACTCCAATAAAAATTTTTTAAAAAGAAACCCAGAGGTTGGCTAATATCAGCTCTTTCCACCCCACCCCCAATTTATAGTTAACTGGTAGACAGCTTAAGACTACATTTCATAAGCCATTTTAATAAGACAACAGTCTGAGAAGCTGTGGGCTAAAAAGCCGGCAATTTGAATGGATAGTGTTGAAGAAGGTGGTCAGTGAGGCTACCAATACAAACTGCCCACATTCAAGGAGAAAAATCATCTGGGGTCAAGTCACCAAATCAGTTAACGCAGCATGAAGCTGGAGGTTGGGGCAAAGACCAGAGTCAGGCCGCCGAGCTTCAAAACTTGGAGGCTGCCGTGGGCTGGTTGTGTGACCTGTGAGGCACGGAGCCCCCAGCTTCTTGCTTCCACAGTGGTAAGAGGGAGATGCCAGCTCCTTCCTCTGTGAAGTTTCTGTGAAGACTCGGGGGGCGTTTATTAAATAAGCTTTGTAGAATATGATGCACCAGGCTGTGTTCTCACTGATTGATAAAATATCTGCTTATTTAATCCTCAGAACAATCCTGAGATGTGTACTATTATCTGCAGGGCACTTGTGGACACAAACAGGAGGGAGAGAGGACTATTCTGGAAGAGGTTGTGTGCACGTGCTTAGTCGCTTAGTTGTGTCTGACTCTTTTGTGACCGCATGGACTATAGCCCTCCAGGCTCCTCTGTCCATGGGGATTTTCCAGGCAAGAAGACTGGAGTGGGTTGCCATGCCGTCTTCTAGGGGATCTTCCCAACCCAGGGATCGAACCCGCGTCTCCTATGGCTCCTGCATTGCAGGTGGATTCTTTACCGCTGAGCCACCAGGGAAGCCCCACTGGAGTGGGTAGCCGTCCCCTTCTACAGGGGATCCTTCCAACCCAGGGACTGAACCTGGGTCTCCTGCATTGCAGGCAGATTCTTTACTGTCTGAAGCATCAGGGAAGCTGCCCTGAAAGAGGCATAGGAGGCTGCAAAGGTCCTCTGCTGTGGACTGGAGATGGGAAGGTGAGGGTTGGAAATTCGGGTCTCAGTGAAGAGGTGACCCAGACTGTCCATTTGCCCCTCCTGCAGCAGCAGGGACCAGAGTTCTGCTAGAAGGGCTGGGACCAGCCACATCTGGACTGTCAGACTTCAGAGGCATAACGGAGCCAGGAGGAAGGGAGGCTCCCCTGGGATAAACAGGTGTGGTCAGGCTGCTCCTCAGGGGAGAAGCAGGTCTAGTGCTGGTTCCTTCATTCTCAGAGGCAGCAGGGAAAGTGATCCAGCAGATCCCAGAGACCTGCCAGGACTTCTTAGGGGTGGGACAAGGGATTTCCCAGAGCTGGAGGGGTTGTTGGAGTTTCTGGTTAGAGTGGCCTAGAGCTGGGACCTGCTTCACACCATCCTGGCTTCCCCTACAAGCCCAACACCAATACCAGGACAACAGAACCCACTGGCATCAAGTCAAGAGATTTTAGCACTGTGGAGTCAATGGTATTTTTTTTTTAACAGACATATATGTCTTCAATCTTCTCTGCCATTATGGGTATTCCTGGAACCATGGGAGCAAATGCATCTCAGACTTTCTTATTCACATCTCGCATCATCTAATCCCAGCCTTGGGATCATCCTTGCAGAAGCAGCAGGACCAGACATGGCCAGAAGCCCACTTTGTGAAGCGGTGATGAGCAGATGGATCCTCAGCCCAGCTGCCTTGTGCTAAGGAGGAAACGAGTGAGAAGCAGCTCCCTGAAGGACAAAGACCCCTGGCCCAAAAGCCCCCGGGCGGGGGTCGGGGGAAGGCTGGTGCTGGTGAGGTGCTCGGTCAGGCGAGAGGCCGGGTCTGGTTTTGATTAAAAAGTCATCATTTACTCGCTGCAGAAACAATGCTGGGGAAGGCAGATGTCACGTGACCCACGGGCTGGGGTGGGGGGGTGGTAGCTCTGCCAACCCAGAAAGTCACCATGTTGCCTCCACTTTATGCAATGGTCCCGACGTGTCTGGAAGACCTCGTTAAATCCCCGTGATGCTACTACTGCAACAGAAGTTTTTCTGGAGATGTCCTTATTCCTCTCAGAAAAATACGGACCTCCAGCCGCCTTCCAGACTGAACAATCCACCTCTGAGGTCTGACAACTGGGATCTGTCCGGTCTGCTACCAGTGACAAAACTGGGACTCGAATTAGATTCCAGCGTTTCCCAGGTTTGAGTTTACTATTGCTACATTATTTTGAGGATCAAGTCAGAAATTAAGTCATCAAGAGTCACAGCCTTTTCCTTCCCCTTTTCCTAGCTCAACCAGGCAACTTTCCAGAAAGGGATGTGATTCAGGACTTTCCCACTTAGGGGAATAAGGGTGGGTGTCAGAAATGGAAGCAGTCATGATGAATTGGGTCTTAAAAATTGATGCTTTCCTTTTAATCACAGTGAATTCTTATCCCTGGCTGTGAGCACCGTCATTCACATTTTGTGAAAAGACAGAGGCTCCCAGAAGCTCCTGAGGAAGATTTACCCCCAAATCCTTACATCCTTGCAGAGGATGCATCCCGAAGTCCAGCAATTCTTGATCCTGTAACTCCATGAAGGGCAGGGACCTAGCCTGTCTTCCACACTGTGAATCAGTGGTGGACACAAGAGAGCTCACGCACGAGATCTCAGCCTGGGATCTGGAGGCTCAGAGAGGTGATGGAGTTCTAGTTCTTCCTTAGAATGGAAGCTGCGAAACAGCTTCACAGCTACCACCAGGTCATGCTGACAAGGACCCAGGTGATGAAGGTGGGGTCCCACATCCAGGGCTTTTTCATAATTTGAGGTACATTCAGAATGAGCTAAAAGGGACCACCAGCTTTGGTGGCATCTTTTCATGGCAGTGTGCCCATCAGGACACATGTGTCTTGGGTTCTCACCCTCATCTCTGTGTAACCACTGTAGGGGTTTAAGACCAGCCTTCTGGCAGAAGCAGGTACCACAATTTCCACCAAGCTCCTGAGCAGTCAGACAGCCTCCCTCTTCTCAGCCAAGCTTCCCAAAACTTTCTGAGCCCAGAGCCAAGAAGGGTTCTCGTGTGTGTTCTTTTCCTTGATCCGAAAAGCTGCAAGTGTCTAACTTTTTAACATCTAGGAAAGACTGAGCACCAAACTTACCAGTATTACAACAAGCATTACTGGGGATAAGTAAAGTTTGCTGTAAACTTTCTGGCTCAGGCAGTAAATAATCTGCCTGCAATGGCAAGAGACCCAGGTTCAATCCCTGGGTTGGGAAGATCCCCTGGAGAAGGGCATGGCAACCCACTGCAGTATTCTTGCCTAGAGAATTCCATGGACAGTGGAGCCTAGAGGGCTCCAGTCCATGGGGTCGCCAAGAGTCAGACATGACTGATCCACTAACACTTACTGGGGATAGCTTCCCAAGTGGTGCTAGTCATAAAGAACATGCCTTCCAATTCAGGACACCCAAGAGATGAGGGTTTGATCCTTGGGTTGGGAAGATCCCCTGGAGTAGGAAATGGCAACCCATTCCAGTATTCTTGCCTGGGAAATCCCATGGACAGAGGAGTCTGGCAGGCTACTCCACTGGGTCTCAAAGAGCTGGACACAACAGCATTTATTTGGGGGTAATTTTAGTATTTCAGAAATGTTACAAAAATAGTCCAGAGACCACCCCCCATACATGCTTTCCTTAATGTTTCATATCACCACGGGACATTTGTTAGAGTTGAAAACCACAGGTCCATTCATGGTTACTCACTCCAGGCTTTATTCAAATTTCAGCAGTGTTTCCACTGCTATCCTTTTTTCATCCCAGGATCCAATCCAGGGCACTACAGGACACTTAGAAGAGTGTTCATTTGTACTGAGTTAGCCAAAAAGTTTGTTCAGGTTTTTCTGTAACATTTTATGAAAAAACCTGAACTTTTTGGCCATTGCAATATAATACAGGACTGTAGTATATTCCCTAAATAAGCCAGAGGAAAAAAGAGGGAAATTCCCCTGTGACTACTGGTCTCCTGCCCCCATGCCGTTAGGTTTCCTCTATACCTTCTAGACCTCTGCCATTCAATATGGTACCTGCTTGCCAACGAGGCAATTTCCATTTCAATGTTAATTCTACTTAATTCCTCAGTCACACTGGCTACATTTCAAGTGCTCAACAGTATGTGTTACTAGTGGCTATGGCGCCAGGCAGCAGAGGTATATATAGATTTCTATTATTACCTAAGGTTCTGTTAAACAGCATTATCCTAGATCTTTTGCTGTTTTCCTACAAATACCGATACATACTTAAATCCATGCCTTGAGTTTGAGATAAATATTGTAGGTTACATACCACCTCACATTTTTACCTAATGTGTTTTAACCATCAGTACATTTTAATTTTTTATCGAAGTATAGTTGATTTATAGTGTTGTGTTTTATGTATACAGCAAAGTGATT
The DNA here is from genome assembly GCF_029378745.1 of Bos indicus. Classification (NCBI taxonomy): domain Eukaryota; kingdom Metazoa; phylum Chordata; class Mammalia; order Artiodactyla; family Bovidae; genus Bos; species Bos indicus. The sequence continues at coordinate 60,597,549 of NC_091776.1, read as the reverse complement.
CAGTTATTCATGCATGCATGTGTGCTAAGTTGCTATAGTCATGTCCAACTCTTTTTGACCCCATGGATTGTAGCCTTCCAGGCTCCTCTGTCCATGGGATTCTCCAGGCCAGAATACCGGAGTGGGTTGCCATGCCCTTCTCCAGGAGATCTTCCCGACCCAGGGATTGAATCCATGTCTCTCGCATCTCCTGTATTGCCAGGCAGTTGCTTTACCACTAGCCCCACCTGGAAAGCCCTCAGTTATATAAAGTTTTCGGTTTCTTTTCCATTATAGGGGCTTCCCAGGTGGCTCAGTGGTAAAGAATCTGCCTGCTAATGCAAGGAGACACAGGTTCGACCCCTGGATCAGGAAGATCCCCTGGAGGAGAAAATGGCAAGCTAGTCCAGTATTCTTGTATGAAAAATGGACAGAGGAGACTGGTGGGCTACTGTCCATAGGGTAGCAAAGATTAGACATGACTGAGCACATTACTGGAGAAGGCAATGGCACCCCAATCCAGTACTCTTGCCTGGAAAATCCCATGGACAGAGGAGCCCGGTAAGCAGTCCATGGGGTGGCTAAGAGTTGGACATGACTGAGCGACTTCCCTTTCACTTTTCACTTTTATGCATTGGAGAAGGAAATGGCAACCCACTCCAGTGTTCTTGCCTGGAGAATCCCAGGGACGGGGGAGCCTGGTGGGCTGCCGTCTATGGGGTCGCACAGAGTCGGACACGACTGAAGCGACTTAGCAGCAGCAGCAGCAGGGCACATGACATTATTACTATTAACTGAAAACCAGAATTTAATTAGATTTCAGCAGTGTTCCCCCTCTCGTCCTTATTACTGCCCACCATGGACCAGGCTCAGGTCTATAAGTATTTGCTCCATTTTACAAAGGGTGGATGGAGTATTGGGGAACTGTGTTCGCCAACCCAGGCCTGTCCAAAGCCAGGCTGTGACCTGACCTTGCTGAGCGATCCTGGCGTTTGTAGTCTCAGCTGCTGGGGTAATGATGTGCTTGTAATTCAGTGCTATAGGAATTAGGCAAGGCTTCTTGGAAGAGGGAGATTAGAATTGGGCCTTAAGGACTGGGCAGGATTTGGAGGGGGTGGGGCACGGGATTCGTCATTGGTTCAGGCTGGAGACCTCCTATGTTCCCTGCTCCAGGGAGCACAGTTTTAGACTCAGTAAGACTTAATAGCTGAGAAACCCTGAGCCTAGAAGCTTCAGACCTCCAGATCTTTGTGCTTCTGATCAAATTCAGCTGGCGATTCATCCATGTGGCTCAGATACAGGGTCTGCAAACCCTCCGGAAGCACGTTTGCTGTCGCTGACTGCCCAGCATGCATGGGGCGGTCCCTCCACCCTGATCCATCTTTTGAGATGGCCAAAGGCCACCCGTAAAACTCCCAACCCCGGGCATCCTCAACGTGGCTTGTCATAGCGGAAGAATATTTTATTGTGGTTTCAGTCCCACCCCTCATTTATCACAGAGGGCTTCTAACCACAGGCTCAGGCAGAAAATGGCCCACAAGACATGGGGTGTGGTTATATTAGTATCTCCTGGGATGCTCTTAAAGCATCCAGAGGCCTGGGCCCTGCTCCAGACCCAGTGAAATCTTTGTCTCCAGCAATGGGGCTTTGGCCTCTGAATTTTTACAATCTCCCAAATGACAGATCAAAGCCTGTTTGAGCCATGATGCTGGATAGATTTCCCAAGATTACAGGAGTCTTTTCAAGGAGTGGTTAGGGAAGAGGCGCCTCCTTGAGTGTGCCATGTGGACTGGACCTCTGCTTGGTGTTATACCTGTACTGCGGCACGCCTCTCACCGCTTTTCCCACGAAGGGTTTCCTACTGCAGGCAGAGCAAATATGTCACTTTACAAAAATATTTTTATTTGTTATTTGACTGCCCTGAGTCTAAGTTGTGGCATGTGGAATCTAGTTCCCCGACCAGGGATTGAACCCTGGCCCCCTGCATTGGAGTCTGTCAACTGCGAATTGGCCCTTGCCAAGAGCATTTGCCAGCGACTGAACAACAAGGGCATTTGCCATCTGCCTTTGCAGAGATTGACCCTGTACTGCTGCAGCTGCTGACCTTCAGCGCCCCCTGAGGGGAATTTAGGGTGGAGAGTGAGGCACTCTGTGGTCCAGGGAACCTGGTGGAACAGGTTAGAGAACAGATATTCTCAGGAACTGATTTCATGATCCCAATCTTTGCATCTCTTCAATGTCTAGAAAATCACTAAATCCCTCATGGTGACATCAGTTCCTCGTGACTAGCAGAAAACCTTTTGTAAAGTAAGTGCTTGATTGCACTGAACTCCCCCTTCACCAAAGTCTTATATATGGACTTTCTCCCACCACCTTTTTGGAACAGTTCCTCAGAGCTATCTGAGGTGCCGGCTCCCAGGCTGCAGTCCTCATTTTGCCCCCAAATAAAAGTTAAGTCAAAACTCTCATGTTGTACATCTTTTTAAGGTCGACAAGTCCAGTGCGCAATCTCAGCCATTGGATCACTGGGGAAGTCCCAAACATGTATTGATGAAAAACTGCATCCCACCAATGGAACAAACAATGAGGATGAAATGATGGTGCTTTGCAGAGAGAATATAAAAGATTCAACTTTGCAAACGCCCCTCCACCCAAGTTAAGCTTGTTGTCAAGTGCGTGCCTGTCGAGTGCACAGTATGACTAATGCATGTAGTCATTTTGCCTCGTATTCAGGACACTTGGGCCCTGAATAAAAACTTCAAGGGCCCTATGCAGAGGGCTCAGTATGGAAATTGCATTCTCCCAAAAAGTAACATATACATTTGGTTACTAATAGTGTGGGCAAGAACCTTTAAGTACGTGGGCTTTCTGCATTGTTAAATACCTGATCTTTAGTTTTTAAATTATATCTATTAAATCAATTATGCAAATGTCTCAACATCTCTCCCTCTTCCCAAACCAAAGCGATATAACCTTTAAAAAGTCAATTAGTAAAATATCCTACTCACCTAATTCTGCTACCGCAAAAAAATTCACTGTTGATATCTTGGTGTGTATCTTTGTCTCCAGGGCAAAAAATCACCCCCATTAAGAATTGTTATGGGCTTCCCAGGTGACACTTGTGGTAAAGAACCCACCTGCCAATGCAGGAGACTTAAAAGACTCAGGTTCAATCCCTAGGTTGGGAAGATCCCCTGCAGGAGGGCATGGCAACCCACTCCAGTAATCTTGCCCAAAGAATCCCATGGAGAGAGGAGCCTAGGGGGCTAAAGTCCATGGGGTCACAAAGAGTGGGACACGACTGATGTGACAAAGCACACACATACACACAAGAACCACTATTCTGGGATTTCCCTGGTGGTCCAGTGGTTAAGAATCTGCACTCCCACTGCAGGGCAGCATGAGTTCAATCTCTATTTCGGGAACAAAGATCTTGCATGCTGTATGGAGTGGCAAAAAAATAAATATCTTAAAGATAACCACTATTCTACATTCAGCAATGCCTAAAGATCCACCTGAAGGCTGCCACTGGGCTCAGTGGGTAGGGGTCAAGAATGCTGTGAAATATCCTACAATGTACATTCAGAACAGCCCCAAAGACTTATCCAGTCCCCAACACCTCTAGTGCTGGGATGGAGAAACCTCATTCTAGATCTGTTCTGTGCACCTGCATGTGGGCATCTGCACTCTAACTCTTCTGAGTTCTGCTATTTTACACCTAATATTGAGGACATCTGTCTATTGTTCTGATGAATGCACATCCCATAGAGCATCGTAGAAAACTGGAAATAATCTCAGACCTATTACCTACATCTTTGCACATTTATCCACTGAATCCCAGTTGTCTGAGCTGTTGCAGATGTGTTCTTTGGATTCAAGAGACAGGACCCTGGAACACGGCTAACAGGAAAGCTGCTTCAGGTGGGCAGAACTGTCTGCTGCGTGGTTGTGTGTCTGCCCGCATGTGTACTCAGAGAGCCTTCCAGATCCTTTAGCCACCAGGGCTTTGGAGGAAACCTTCTCTCCAGAAGGGAAACCTGTGTGGAGGGCTCATTGCTGGAGCTTGCTCCCTGGTCCTGAGCCTGGAAGTGCACATGAGTCATGGCTTTGAAATCCACCTCGGATGCCAGCTGAAGAGAGGCTTTGCATAATCAAGTTGACAGATGAAGCCGGGCCTGCCCTGCTAGGGACAGGCTCATCTATATCCTGGGTTAAAAGAAATATTGCGTTTTTAAAGAGGAAAGAAACATATTTAAGAGATAAAGGCAGGGGGGGGAAGAGAGAAGAGTTTTCTGGTCATTAATTATAATAAAACACAGGGGGAAAAATTCACTTTAAAGGCAGGCTAAAGCCCCATAATCTTCAAAGAGATAGAGGAGGCTCAGCTGCCCGGAGAAGAGAGAAACTTCTCTGGGGCAGACAGATCATTTCTAACCAACTGCAAACAGCTAAAGCGAGGGCTGCAGGTGGTGGACCGACTTGGGCTGGGAACAAGCTTTCTTCCGGCCAAACTCGGCCAGCTGCTGCTCACTGGGTGCTGCGCTTCGGGATCCCACCGTGTGTTGCGGAAAGGGACTGGCTTCCCATCTACCCCAGGGTCGTCATGCCCCAGACATTCACCCCTGTTCTTTTGGGGTCTCAAACTCTTGCTCCCTGTCAGGATCTTGGTCTTCAGGGCAGAGTTCCCATTGAAAGCCATCAGGTCATCACCGGGCAAGAACACAGACTCACTGTGGCCAGGCTTTGATCTCAAGACGCCCCTCTCCTGGCTTTTATGTCTCCATCCGGTCTTGGCCATGCAAGAATTCAGGCTCAGTGTTGCCAGGCTCTGCTCGTGAGAAGCCCAACTCCAGGTTTTTGTGTCCAGTTTCCCCGGTTTGCACAAGCCAAATGACATGCCTGCCCCTGATCAGAGCCCTGCTGTAACCAGTTGGCCAGTTGTTGAAGGTACTGGAAGCCTTACACCATCTTGAGGGAGGTGACTTCAGTTAACGCCAGGATATTAATGGCAGCGGCTTCCCAGGTGGCTCAGTGGCAAAGAATCTGCCTGCCAAAGCAGGAGACATGGGTTCAATCCTTGGGTGGGGAAGATCCCCTGGAGGAGGAAATGGCAACCCATTCCAGGATTCTTGCCTGCAAAATCCCACAGATGGAGGAGCCTGGAGGTCTACAGTCCACAGGGTCATGAGAGTTGGACATGACTGAGCAAGCATGCATGCATGCATTACTGGCAGAATATGGCTTTATTTATCCAGTGAACCCCTGGCTTGTTTCCCTAACCCATGGCGTTGGAAGAACCCAAGAGTTTTATACAACTGGGGAGGGGACGAGATGGTACTGGATGAGGGAAAGACTTGGATACTTTTGGGGAATTAAATCTTCACTTCAGTCTCAATGTGCTGAGAAACATGTTTGCAGGCAGGGAGAATCAGGTTGTCCAGCAGGAACCAGTTCTGTAGAGGGGCTCATACCAAGAAGAGAGGTTATTTGCAAGAGTTTCAATGTTTTAAAAAACCCAGCTTTCAAAAAAAAAACCAAAACAATCTAACTTTCCACTCATCCTCTCCCCACCTCCTGAACGAAGAGATCTTGGATGACCCTGGAGGGGTGGGAAGATTCCTATCCCCAAACCCTCCTTCACACTCTACCAAGCAGAGTTAGTTGCTCAGTCATGGCCAATTCTTTGCAATTCCATGGACTGTAGCCTGCCAAGATACTCTGTCCATGGGATTATCCAGGCAAGAATACTGGAGTGGGTTGCCATTTCTTCCTCCAGGGGATCTTCCCAAGTCATAGATCGAACCCAGGTCTACCCACTCCTAACACACACATTTCAGACTGCAAGTCAGGACTCACTCAGTTCAGTTCAGTCATTCAGTCATGTCCGACTCTTTGTGACCCCATGAACTGCAGAACGCCAGGCCTCCCTGTCCATCACCAACTCCCAGAGTCTACTCAGACTCATGTCCATTGAGTCGGTGATGTCATCCAACCATCTCATCCTCTGTTGTCCCCTTCTCCTCCTGCCCTCAATCTTTCCCAGCATCAGGGTCTTTTCAAATGAGTCAGCTCTTTGCATCAGGTGGCCAAAGTACTGGAGTTTCAGCTTCAGCATCAGTCCTTCCAATGAACACCCAGGACTGATCTTCTTTAGGATGGACGAGTTGGATCTCCTTGCAGTCCAAGAGACTCTCAAGAGTCTTCTCCAACACCACAGTTCAAAAGCATCAATTCTTCGGTGCTCAGCTTTCTTCACAGTCCAAAACCACAGCCTTGAGATGGACCTTTGTTGACAAAGTAATGTCTCTGCTTTTTAATATGCTGTCTAGGCTGGTCATAACTTTCCTTCCAAGGAGTAAGCGTCTTTTAATTTCATGGCTGCAATCACCATCTGCAGTGATTTTGGAGCCCTCCAAAATAAAGTCAGCCACTGTTTCTACCGTTTCCCCATCTGTTTGCCATGAAGTGATGAGACCAGATGTTACGATCAGGACTCACTAGAGGACTTAAAACTCAGTGACTTGAGATGGGCTTTAAAAAGTGGTAGAGAAATCAGAATCCCTCCATATAATTGGATATCTTGGGTATTGCTCCAAGATACTTGTTACATATGCACACATGTATGGGAATGCTGGGGCCTGGAGGTGGCTTCCTACACACCTTTGCCCATCTTGTCCCAAGCCCACATTCAATGACTTCAAAATGATAATCTGACATTGGTCACGGTGGGAGCATTTACCGCACAGAAATTGGCAAACACACACATCAGAATGTTTTCCCCCAGAGAGCTGGTTGTTTACACGTAACTAATGGCTCACTGCTCAGTGTTAAGGATGGGTGTTGAACTCTTCAATTAGGTAGTAACAAAGTCACATGTTGTCAGCTGTTTCCTGGGATTTGCATGCAGGTGGATTTTCATCCTGGGGAGAACCCTTAGCATTAGTACCTGTGGAAGCCAAGGAAGAAGGGTTGTGCTTCTCCTGGGAGAAACAGGACTGAAATGCAGTTGCAGAGGCCTCAGTGGACCCCATGGGGGAGATTTGGTTCAACTGTGAAAAGCCATCCCAGTTTCAAAGTGGAGAAGAGGTGAGCTTTGTGCTCTTCACAGACTAGCCATTTAAGGTAGACTGCCTCTGAGATGGTAGCAGATGTTAGGAGGAGGAGTTCTCTTTGGCCAGAAGCCAGTTCCTAGAGGACAATTGATCTGTGAGCTATTAGCAGTCCAAACTCAGAGCACCCAGGGGAATGTTTCCATTTGGAAAGGGGAGATCTGGGTGGCACACTGGGGCATCTACTACTTTAGCTGAAGTAGACATGCCACCATGGTGTGGAGGAACCTCAGAATGACCATGAGGCCCAGCTGTCCCAGCCATGGTCAACCTATAGCCAGTTGGTCCAGTACATGAGGGGCTTATTAGGTAGCACTAGCGGTAAAGAATCCGCCTGCAATGCACGAGATGTAAGAGATGTAAGTTCAGTCTCTGGGTAGGGAGGATCCCATGGAGGAGGGCATGGCAACCCACTCCAGTATTCTTGCCTGGAGGATCCCGTGGACAGAGGAACCTAGAGAGCTCTAGTCCACAGGGTCGCAAAGAGTCAGACATGCTTGAAGCAACTGAGCATACACACACACCAATACATGAGAAAGCCCAGAGTTGCCCAGCTGATGAGAGATGCATGAGTGGGCCCAGCCAATACCAAAATACCCACCTAGCTGAGTCCCTAGACTCAGTAGAAATCATGCTTGAACCACAGAGTTGAGCTCAATAACCTGAATGAGGCCTTTCAGAAAAAAAGAATGGACATGATTCTGAAGGTAGTAGTGAGCCATAGAAGGTTGTTGAGCAAGAGTATTCCCCCCAAACACTGTCTTTTTGGAATCAAACTATTCCAATCAAGATTTTTTTTTTTTTTTTTGGCTGCAAGGAACATTCATTCAAGCCAGCTCACAATTTTAAAAAGTAGGGGGAGGAAGAGGGTTTTTTTTTTTTTTTTTTAAGGTTGTGGATCTCAATCTCAAAAGGACAAGAAATGAAATGTCTGAACTTGATAGGAGTCAGAAGACATCAGTGACAGAGGCTACTTTCCATCTCCCTGTGTCCACATGGCCTTGCCCTCTTCGTCCCAGGTGGTCTGCTCCATCCTGTTCCTCTTTGAGAGAATAGAAACTGCCATCTTCAAATATCTGAATACCTACTGTGTGCAAGGCCAGGACTGCTTTGCTGATCATTACCTGTTTACTTTTTCATCACTTCTCTCCCTTTCTTCTGCTCAGCTCTGCATGTAAAGACAGCTGAAGACTTCCTGGGCTCCTTGGCAGCTGGCTTTGGTTTGGGTTCATCAATGGAAGCAGAGGAGATGGGGAGCCCAGGTTACTTCTCTCTGTTCCTTTCTCCTCAGGTGTTATCTCGTCCTTATTTCCAGTCATCAGCCACTGATAGGGAAATCCAATGCCTTTCCAGATTCAGCCCAATGGCTCCAATCAAAGGAAGAGGTAAGTCTACCTCTCCTGCCCTCCATGTTCCCCAGGAGGGGCCCTCACTATTGCTAATGCCTGAGTTGTCTTGCTAGAGAAAACAGGGTAAGTAACACTTTGAGTGCGTGCGTGCGTGTGCTCAGTCGTGTCCGACATTGCAACCTCATAGACTGTCGTCTGCCAGGTTCCTCTGTCCATGGGATTTCCCAGGCAAGAATCCTAGAGTGGGTTAGGGGCTTTGAAATGGATTTTCTATATTAAATTATCTGGCATCTTCCCCTACTGCCCGGGACCTTGCAGATGGGTCTACCCTCTTAGGCCATGCAAGTGTACCTGGCACACACCCAAGGCACCTTTCACAAAAAATGTCCACTTTGACCTATTCTTTGCTATAGCTTTGAGCGCTGGGAACACAGCAGTGAACACAATGAAATCTCAGTCCTCGTGGGGCTCATGTTCCAAGCTCATATTCCCTATACTGGAGGAGACAGGTCAGCCAAACAAATGCAAATTTAGTTGGTGATAAGAGCTATGAAGAAAAATAAAGCAGGAACGTGGGTGGAGGTGAGGGGGTGATGCATAGGGTATCAATTTAAAATATGCCTAGAAAAGGACTCATGACTAAAGACTTGAAACAAGCATACACCATGCTAGTATCTGGGGCAAGTTCTGCTGTTTGAATCAGTCAATGACCCCAACCTCTCTCACATTCTCATCTCCTGCCTCCACTGACTGGACTCCATAGGATGCAAAAGAAGAGAGTGGAACCAGCACAGGAAGAAAGTGAAAGATCTAGTCCAGAGAGGACGTGGAGATACAGACATGGGGACTGATACCCAGTTGTCTAATAGCAGGACCTAGTGTGTAGGTCTGCGTATGTGTGTTTCACTTGACAACTACCCCCACCACACACACATACACAGAGCAGAGCCACAGTGGAGATACATCTCCTGGATCTCAAACAAACAAACAAACTTTCGTTCAGCTGCAGAAATGTGGTTCAGCTGACAGTTTGGGGGTCAGCCTCAACTTTCAAGCTGACTTCACGCTCTTCCTGGGCAGCATATTGGCAATGGCCCAGCAAGCTAGGGTAACTGGCCCTTTCTGGCTACTAGAAGCATCCTGCAGTCTTCGATCAAGCTCCCTGTTAGTTTAACTAATACTTCATCAGCTCTGTTTTGGAGACTGAGGCTCTCCCTGCCAATTCTTCTTCCCCCCCTCTTCTTTCCCAGGCTTATCTGTGGTGTGACGGAAAATGGTTAACTGTCGGCTCTGACTTCGGTGCTTGCCAGATTTCTTTGGCATAAATACTTCTACCCCAACTAGTTTCAGCCTATCTGTTGGGCATTGCTGAACGAAGAGTTGGAAAGTGATGTCAGCCACAGCGTATGCCTGGGAATTGCCCTAAATAAGCCACTTTTCCCTTTCCACTGCATCTCTGCTTAACTTCCTGAAAGACCAAACTAACAAGACTTGAGAATTCTAGCTTACAAGGTTCTCTTCCTACATTCCATCTGTTCACAGGGCACAAACTCAAATACACCCTGAACCTGCCCACTTCCTTCATGCTGACTATCCCAGGGAGGATGTAGGAAGACCAGGTAGCTTCACCCATGATGAGGTTTTAAAATCTCATTTTGGGGCTTCCCTGGTTTGAGTGGTTTCTGGCTTCCCAGTGGTTGAGATGCCATGCTTCCATTGCAAGGGGCTGGGGTTCAATCCCTAATCCAGGAACTAAGATCCTACATGCCACACAGCCTAAAAAAAAAAAAAAAAAAAAAAAATTTCTTGAACTGAGTTTTAAAAAATGAAAATGCAACACACCACCTTTAAAAAATTTAATAAACTGAAAAAAACTCACCTTAATGCTTCTACTAGTTTCCCACTGGCCTAAAAAATAAAAGCTAAACTCCCTTCCCTAACCCACAAAGTTCCACACAATCCACTCCCTTTGTCTTTTCCAAACACATCCCCCAGCCACCCTCTGTCAGCCGTATTTGACTTTCCCACTGTATGACGACAAACCCAGTCACCTCTTACCCTCTACTCCTCTTTGTCCCCTTGACCTGAAATGCTCCTCACACCTTCTGTTGGCTTATCTGCCTTCCTCTTCTTCAGATCTCAGCCTGATCAGCTGCAAGAGGCCACCTCAGATATTTTCTTATTTGTCTGAAGATCTAGGGAGGCCAAGTAGGCTGGTGTGATGAAGTGAGGCTACATACTATTGGGTCAGGAAAACTGGGGCTATTTCTTGAAGATAGGCAATCCCATCTATAGTCTCTAGGTCTACAATCTCAGTACCTCAAACAGTGCTGGAACATAGCTGTTGCCTCAGTATTTGTGGGCTGAACAAATGAAGGCTGCTAAAATGGTCCAAGCTGGAGTTCGTGGACTTGGAATCCTACGCAAGAACTCATCAACCCAAGTTTCCAAATGTAGCACGCATTCCCTATATCCTCCTGGCCCACACTGAAGTTCACCTGCAACATCAATGGACAGCTCTTTTCCCGTGGCCTTCCCACTTCTATTGTAAAAATTGTAAACAGTCCAGAAGTGTTGAGAAGTTAATACCCTGAGTGATCCTCTGAGCCAATAAAGGGTTAGTGGTTAAATGTCCCCAGCTTCCTTCTTAGAGAAGGATCCTGAGGTTTGGTCTAAGCAGTTTCATGAGAGGTTCCCAATAGGATAAACCCCAGTTTCCCAGAGTGGTCATCTTATTAACAGCCCCTTTAATGGAAGGTCATTCTAGAAAGCATAATGGAGTGGGGAAATATGACAGAGAAGGGAGGAAAATGTGATTGCAAAATGCAAATTCCTGTCTCAGTCCAGGACCCCTCAAACAGATCCTTTTGCTGGCAAATTGGCTAAGCTTGTCCAGGCATGAGCCTGGTGTAGGGGAATGAACTCAAAGCCTTGCTGATTCAAGTCTCCGATGACATTGGTTCTAGAGCTGGTCATGGCAGTTGACTGAGTGGGCCAACCATTTCCCACACAGCCAAACCAGGTGTGCTCAGAAGCTCTGGAAGGTAAGGACCACTTTGATCCACTTAGCCCTGCCATCCTGGGCTGGAGATTGAAGAAGCCGCCTCCACCCTACACGTGGAAGCCTTCAGAGGCAAGTCTGGTGCCCGCAGATTTATAGGTTGCAATCTCCTGCCTTGATCCTGTTCCATTCACTTCCCGTGCCCTCCCTGCTCTGCATTCTCTACCTGCTCTGAAGTTATTGGGGCCTGGTGTGAATTTAGGGACAATAAAACCATCAAAGGCCTTGGTCCTGAGAACAATCAGTTGGGGAGTTTGCAATAAAGGAACATCCTGCCTGGGGAAGGTGTGAGACTTCAAGGCAAGCTGATGAGAGACCTCTGAAAGCGCCTTCTCTGGGGGAGTCTGGCAGGGTCCACACCTGGCATGGCTTACGGTACCATCTGGCCTGGAGACAGGCAGATGGACCTCATCAGCTGCCTTGAAAGTCCCTGATTCTCCAGGGTTCTGGGAGGAAGGTCTCCCCGTCCTTCTCAGGACATCCATTCCAGGTGTCAGCACACCTGGCAAGGCATCTGATTGAACTGAGTTTTCTAAAAAAGCTCCACCATGCCAAGTTCCCTGCACATTGACGTCACCTGCCAGCTTACCACCTAACCCTTGCTTCTCTCCAGTCTCTTGACTCACTCAGCCAAAGCTCTGGACTTCAGCCAAGTATGTGTGTGTACTGGGGATGCTGAAAACACGAAGTGGATGCCCAAGCAGTGCCCTTGGGAAGCTCCTGTTCTTGGAGAGAATAAGAATCAAAAAAGACAGGTCAAGTTACCTCCCTGTCAGGGATCAGTGAGAGCTGGGAAGCCTAACTGGGTAAGGGATAGAGGGCAGCAGGAGCCATCTTAGAGAGCCATCAGCTTGAAGTTTGCCTCCTTAGAAAGGCTTCCTGAATGCAGACAGGGAGTGAGCCATACAGGCATCTAGGAGAAATGAGTTCCCAGGGCAGAGGCTTGAAATAGGAACATGCTTTGTATGTCCAAGGTCACCAATGGAATTGGTATGTCTGCTTTCTTCTCGCACTTACCTCCCACTCTTTGCTTGTGATGTCTTTTCAGACTCTCCCTTCAAGATCTTTCAACTGGCCAAATCTTCCAGGATCTTTAAGAACTCAGCTAAGATGCCACCTCCTCCAGGAAGCCCTCCTTGGCCCACCCCAACTCCAGATATCAGGGAGGTATCCCCTTTCATAGATCACATCAACTGTAGAGAGCTCCTTAACCCAAGGTCATGTTCTTGTATATGTAGCTCACAACAAGGGACAAACCTGTGCAGGGGTATAAAGGCCAGACCATCCCAGGATACCTCACAATGGCCATTCTAGAGCCAGGGCCCCCATGGGATTGGCTGACCCTGAAATTGGTTCCCAGTGGAGATCAATTCTCCCTCCTTCCCAGGGGTTGATCCCAAGGTCACCCTCTAAACAAGGGTCCCCAACCTCTGGGATCTAATGTCTAATGATCCGAGATGGATCTGATGTAATAATAGAGAATAAAAGTACATAATACATGCAATGTGCTTGAATCATCCTGAGACCATCCCCCTCACCCTAGTCCAAGGAAAATTTTCTTTCACGAAAGTAGTACCTGGTGCCAAAACAGCTGGGGATGGCTGGATGCTCTAAACCTCACTTCAGTCCATTTTCTAGGAAACTCTGCCTGTGATATTCCGATGTTATTTGTCCCAATCCTTGGTAAATAGTAGCACCCATGAACAAGTAGACAGTTGCAGCCTCCATAAGGGTTTACGCAGCATCTGGCATGCTAGGCAGTCTGATAAGGACTTGATGTGATTACAGAGATTTGCAAAGAGTGTTTGGAGTTAGGTAACTTTACTCCCACTTTATAGATCGAGGGGAAAAGGAATCAAGTAGCTAGTCCAACGTTTCCTAGCAATACAAGAGGCAAGTTAAGGGTGCTTCCCAAGTCGCACTAGTGGTAAAGAACCTGTTCACCAATGCAGGAAACATAAGAGACGAAGGTTTGACCCCTGGGTTGGGAAGATCCCCTGGAGAAGGAAATGGCAACCCACTCCAGTATTCTTGCCTGGAAAATCCCATGGACAGAGGAGCCCGACAGGCTTACAGCCCTTGGGACCACAAAGAGTCAGAGATGACTAAGCGACTGAGCACAAGCAGCCCATTCAATCAACAAACAGCCAATGCAGGAGACACAGGTTCGATCCTCTAGGATCCCACATGCTGAGGAGCAACTAAGCCCATGTGCCACAACTATTGAGCCTTGGCTCCAGAGCCCGGGAGCCACAACTACTGAAGCCTGTGTTCCCTAGCGCTCATCCTCCACAGCAAGAGAAAGCACCGCAATGCGAAGCCTGAGCGCCACGCTAGACAGGAGCCCCCGCTTGTTGCAACGAGAGAAAAGAGCCTGCTCGACAGTGAAGACCCAGCACAGCCAAAAAAAAAAAAAAAAGTTAAGAGTTTCTAGGGGCTTAAAAAAAGGCGGCAAGCTAGGGTCTCACACTAAACCCATCTCCTCAAGCGCTAGTCAACACAGCTCTCGATTTCTTGGCTGGCCTATCTCCATCTCATTCCTGATCCCAGGGTGGGTCACTGACTTGGCCTTCCACTTACAAGGTTCCAAGGTACCTGGGAGCCTGGGATGGACACCAGCAGCCAATCAATAGCTGTTACCTAGTTTCCTTGGTGGCATTTCACGTCCCATCTTTATGAATTTCCCTGCACTGTGGATACATACAGTTCCTTTCCATGCTTCTCAGTGTAGACCTCATGACCACCATCTGTTACAGTGGAAGGTTCTACCCCTTGATGAGCCAGCGTACCCTTTCTGTAAGGATTATAAGATCTGAGACGAGGGGTGTGGCTTGTTTGCCATCACGGAGCACTGGGGTGGCCTCACTTCCATCTCAACAATACCAAGATACCTGTGCTTGCAGGGACTTGAATGTATGAGAGAAAGTGACCAGTCCTGGGGTCTGATCTGGCAATGAGGATCCTGTGGCTTTGTTAGCAAGCTATAGGCTGAGATCCTCTGGGGCTCAAGGTAGAAGTAAGTTTCATGTTATTGGCACATCCTTTCTACTCAGCATTGGGGGCAGCGCTTGGTGTGCCAGGAAGAGCAATGGATTAGGGGGTCAGGATCTTAGTCACTAGTCCTTCCAGAATGCTGTAGATGGGCAAGTTCCTTACCCCCATTTTACAGCCAAGAAAACTAAGGCTCAGCTAGGAGATGGGCAGGCATTGTCTGTTTTCTGTCTCGAAGATGAAGTGCCTCTGATTCACAGCTTGCATGATGCACACACATCTTTCTCAGCAATCCTGTGTCTTACTGGGGCTTGAGCAACTGTAGAAACTGGTGTCTCCTCTAGTAACACGAGGTCTACACAGAGGGAGGGTGTCTTTCATATATCTTCTGTTCTAAGAAGCCTTGCTTGAGAAGCCAAAGGGTATTGGGTTGGCCAAACAATTTGGGTTTTTCTTAACCATCTCACAGAAATATCCAAATGAACTTTTCGGCCAACCCAACACTTTGCGTGCCAAATGTGGCATTGACTGACTTCTGTTTGTGAAGACAGTCAATCGGATTGTTAGTAGCATGAGGAAGAACAGTGTTTAGGGTAAGGCTGATCTGGCTTTGAATATTAGTTTTCTTTTACTAGTCCTGTGACTTCAAACATATGACATCACAACACCAAAACTTTGTTGTTGATGTTCAGTCACCCAGTTGGGTCTGACTCTTTGCAACCCCATGGACTGCAGCACGCCAGGCCTCCCTGTCCCTCACCATCTCCCAGCGTTTGCCCAAGTTCATGTTCATTGCATCAGTGATGCCATCCAATCATCTCATCCTCTGACATCCTCTTCTGCCCTTGATCTTTCCCAGCATCAGGGACTTTTCCAATGAGTTGTCTGTTTGATTCTGATGGCCAAAATACTGGAGTTTCTGCTTCAGTATCAGTCCTTCCAGTGAATATTCAGGGTTGATCTCCCTTAAGATTGGCTGGTTTGATATCCTCGCGTCCAAGGGACTTCCAGGAGTCTTCTCCAGCACCACAGTTCAAAGGCATCAATTCTTTGGCATTCTGCCTTCTTTATGGTCCAACTCTCACAACCATATGTGACCACTGGGAAGACCATAGCTTTGACTATACGAACCTTGGTCGGTAGAGTAATGCCTCTGCTTTTCAACACACTGACTAGATTTGTCATTGCTTTCCTGCCAAGAAGCAATCATCTTCTGATTTCATGGCTGCAGTCACCATCCACAGTGATTTTGGAGCCCAAGAAGAGGAAATCTGTCACTACTTCCACCTTTTCCCCCTTCTATTTGCCATGCAGTAATGGGGCCAGATGCCATGATCTTAGTTTTTTAATATATAGTCTTAAACCAGATCTTTCACTTTCCTCCTTCACCCTTGTCAAGAGGCTCTTTAATTCCTCTTTGCTTTCTGCCGTTAGAGTGATATCATCTGCATATCTGAGTTTGTTGTTTCCCTCGCCTATCTTGATTCTGGCTTGTAACTCATCCAGCCCAGCATTTCTCATGATATGCTCAATGTATAGGTTAAACAAACAGGGGACAGCCGACAGCCCTGTCATACTCCTTTCTCGATCTTGAACCAATCAGTTGTCCCATACAGGGTTCTAACTGTTGCTTCTTGACCTGCATACAGGTTTCTCAGGAGACAGGTAAGATGGTCTGGTATTCCCATCTCTTTAAGAGCTATCCATAGTTTGTCATGATTACACAGTCAAAGGCTTTGGAGTAGTCAATGAAACAGAGAAAGAGATGTTTTTCTGAAATTCCCTTGCTTTTTCTATAATCCAGTAACTATTGGCAACTTGACCTCTAGTTGTTCTTCCATTTCTAAACCCAGCTTGGACATCTGGAAGTCCTTGGTTTTCATAACACTGAGGCCTAGCATGCAAGATTTTAAACATGACCTTACTACCATGGGAGATGAGTGAAATTATCTGATGGCTAGCACATTCTCTGGTACTACCCTTCTTGGGAATTGGTGCTACCCTGATAGCTCAGTTGGTAAAGAATCCACCTGCAATGCAGGAGACCCCAGTTCAATTCCTGGGTCAGGCAGATCTGCTGGAGAAGGGATATGCTACCCACTCCAGTATTCTAGGGCTTCCCTTGTGGCTCAGCTGGTAAAGAATCAGCCTGCAATGCAGGAGACCTGGGTTCGATCCTTGGATTGGGAAGATCCCCTGGAGAAGGGAAAGGCTACCCACTCCAGTATTCTGGCCTGGAGAATTCCAAGAACTGTATAGTCCATGGGGTCGCAAAGAGTCGGACACGACTGAGCAACTTTCACTTTTCTTGGGAATTGGTACTACCCTTCTTGGGAATTGGGATGAATGATCCCTACCTTGTCATGGCGAAGGGGCTTGATAACTCAATGAAGCAATGAGCCATGCAGTGCAGGGCCACCCAAGATGGATGGGTCACAGCAGAGAGTTCTGCTACTGGAGGAGGGGATGGCAAACCACCACGGTATACTTGCTGTGAGAACATCATGAGCTGTATAAAAGGCCAAAAAGACATGACCCCAAAAGATGAGACCCCAGCTCTGAAAGTGTCCAAGATGCTGAACCTTTATCCATCTGTAAAATGAGGTCTTCTTTTCCCAGACCTCACCATTGGTATTTCAAAGCTGGAAAGCTCTTTGTAATCCTTTGCCCAGACTGAGCTCCTTAAAGAAAAAGGAGCCATTGATTTTGTCCATGGATCTGCATGCATCCATGACATGAGGGTGGGACCCAACAGCTCCCATGGCATCATGTGGGGCAACTTGGTTGAACAGTCTTGAAAGTGGATTCTTTCCCCCGACCTAGATGCCTGGTGAATTGGTGCTGATTATCGGTTCCTTTCCAGATGGGCCTCTCCTCAGGGAGGCTTGGGCTTCCTCACACCATGGCTGCAGTTCCTAAGAACAAGCATCCTAGAAGAGAGTGCCTGGTGGAAGCTATATCTCCTTTTGTGATCTAGTCTTGGAAGACACAGGGTCATTTCAGCCGTATTTTATCAGTTGGGGCAGCCACAAAAGCTGATTTTTTAAAATAAACTTTTATTAAAGTATAATTGCTTTACAGTGTTGTGTTACTTTCTACTGTACAGCAAAATGAATCAGCCATACATATACATACGTACCCTCCCTTTTGAACTTCCTTCCATTCAGGTCACCACAGAGCACTGAGTAGAGTTCCCTGTGCTATACAGTAAGTCCTCAATAGCTATCTGTTTTATAGATAGTATCAAGCGTATATGTGTCAAAGACTGCTTTAGGTTCAGGATTAAGGATGTATTAACAGATCTCACCTCTTGATTGGGTGTGACAAGACAGGAAGTATTATTATAATCATTTTGGGAAAATGTGACCTGTCACTCTGACGTCCTGAGTTTAGTTCAGCTGGCCACATCGAGCACTGGCGTCTCTGCCTCTTTGCCTGGCACCTTTCTCTGCCTTGCTGGGTTTTGGGCTGAGCCAGCACTCAGCACCAACCTGAAAGCACTGGGATTTGACAGAGGGTGACCTCAACTATTGGGCTTCCCAAGGTGGCACTAGTCATAAAGAACCCGCCTGCCAATGCAGGAGACATAAGAGATCCCTGGGTTTGATCCCTGGGTTGGGAAGATCCCCTGGAGAAGGAGGGCATGGCAATCCACTCTAGTATTCTTGCCTGGAGAATTCAATGGATGGAGGAGCCTGGAAGGACACAGTCCATGGGATCGCAGAGAGTTGAACACGACTGAGGTGACTTAGCATGTATGCGTGCAACCTTAACTATCAGGTCACCTTTCTGTCTCCTTCCCATTGCCCCTCTTATTCTTTTTGGGTCTTCAAAGCAGACACTTGAAGATATTAAGGTTTAGCAAATGGCATAGCTTCAGATGACTTTGACTTTTGGCTTTTCAAGGAGTTATAAGGGGGGGTGGGGTTGCAGCCATTTGACCAGGTGACTAAGGTACATCTCAAATTATGCATGCCGGACTTCTTTCACGGTCCAGTGTTTAAGAATCTGCCTACCAGTGTAGGAGATGGGGGGTTGATCCCTTGTCCTGGAAGATCCCACATGCCTCAGGACAACTAAGCCTTCTCACCCTAGAGCCTATGTTCTGCAGCAGGAGAAGCCACCACAGTGAGAAACGGTCACACCACAAAGTCCCAGTGCAGCCAAAAATAAATTTCAGAAAAGAGCAACCTTGACCAGGTACAGAGTCTGCTGCCTTAAAAAAAAATTATGCCTACCACTAGGATGGCAGATACAGTTGTAAAGAGCTAGAGGTACATTTTCTCTGAGGGCCTGATTTAAATGGTCACTTTATCTGGATGCATCAGCCAGGTTCTCCAAAGAACCTGAATTCCTGGAAGGAGAAAGGTGTGTAGGGAGACCTCCATGTGACAGCCATGGAGGTCCAGCCCCCTTCGAGGAGTGGACACAGCAGCAATGCAATGGGGGACCCATCATGGCTCCCCTATGCTGTTGCCATGGTCTTCCCAGGGCTCCCCAGCTGCTGGTTGAGTTGTGGGGTCCAGGGGTCTGACCACTGACACCCTCTCTGGCACTTCTCAAATGGACAGTCTTTTCTCAGGGGCGCCCATGGAGTTTAGCCCTTATTCCATCTTCACTGGGATCTGAGGCGCTCTGCCTGCTTCTGCTTCCTCTCATTTATTTCACACTGGCCTCGCCCACCCTCCCTACAGGTGCCTTTGCCCAATTTGCACTCCGGTCCACACTCCAGCCCGTCTCCCTCCATCCGTGTCAGGCCCTTTCCACCTCCAACATCAGGGCAGGCCTGCTCGGGTGGCCACGATTTCCCAGGGAGGCTCTGCCCCAGCTCCTCCCAAGGGATCTTTAAAACATAAATTGCTGACCCGGGATGCATTGGTGCTGAGTTTATCACGAAGTTAAACGCTGACATTCTTTCCCCAACTTAAGCCAAAACCAACATAAACAGCCCACTCCCCATTCGTTACCCTAATGCCATCAGCAATCTGACCAGGCCTGACCCCACCTGAGGCCTCCTGATTTATGGCCTCACCAACAGATGCCTGGCTAGTTCTTAGCTGCTGCGTCTGGTTGCCTGGGAGGAAACTACTTCAAGAGAAATGGCAGCCTCCCGTCTTGGCCTGGAGGCAATGGGCTTCATCAGGGAGGTGGTTTCAAAGTTGCAGCCTTTGCTGATGTCTGGGAAAGGACAGAGACCAAGCTCTCATTGGGTTGGCCAAAAAGTTCGTTCAGGTTTTCCCAAATCCTCTTAGAGAGAAACCCCAATGAACTTTTTGACCCACCCGGTATTTAGGGCAAAAACCAGTCTTTTCTGCATCCTCCTCATTTCTCCCCTAAATCGGTTGACCTGAAAAGAGGGAGAGCAAAGCTTGGGCCAGTGGCATGACAAGGCAACATGTGAGGTCCCACTCTTCTCCATAGTTGAATCCTGGACCCTGTTTTTCCTTTTTAGCAGCAATAAGATTGTGGGCAGAATTCCCAAGTCAGTATTTTTAATCTATGTTTTTTACTATAAATTTTTATCCCATCCGTACAGAAAAGTGCACAAATCATAATTACAGAGCTTGATGAATCTAAGTGGATGCAGTAGCCATCATGGTCAACAAAAGAGTCTGAAATGCAGTACTTGGATGCAATCTCAAAAATGACAGAATCTCTGTTCGTTTCCAAGGCAAACCATTCAATATCACAGTAATCCAAGTCTATGCCCCAACCAGTAATGCTGAAGAAGCTGAAGTTGAACGGTCCTATGAAGACCTACAAGACCTTTTAGAACTAACACCCAAAAAAGATGTCCTTTTCATTATAGGGGACTGGAATGCAAAAGTAGGAAGTCAAGAAACACCTGGAGTAACAGGCAAATTTGGCCTTGGAATACAGAATGAAGCAGGGCAAAGGCTAATAGAGTTTTGCCAAGAGAATGCACTGGTCATAGCAAACACCCTCTTCCAACAACACAAGAGAAGACTCTACACATGGACATCACCAGATGGTCAACACCGAAATCAGACTGATTATGTTCTTTGCAGCCAAAGATGGAGAACCTCTATACAGTCAGCAAAAACAAGACCAGGAGCTGACTGTGGCTCAGATCATGAACTCCTTATTGCCAAATTCAGACTTAAATTGAAGAAAGTGGGGAAAACCACTAGACCATTCAGGTATGACCTAAATCAAATCCCTTATGATTATACAGTGGAAGTGAGAAATAGATTTAAGGGCCTAGATCTGATACATAGAGTGCCTGATGAACTATGGAATGAGGTTCGTGACATCGTACAGGAGACAGGGATCAAGACCATCCCCATGGAAAAGAAATGCAAAAAAGCAAAATGGCTGTCTGGGGAGGCCTTACATATAGCTGTGAAAAGAAGAGAAGCAAAAAGCAAAGGAGAAAAGGAAAGATATAAGCATCTGAATGCAGAGTTCCAAAAAATAGCAAGAAGAGATAAGAAAGCCTTTCTGAGTGACCAATGCAAAGAAATAGAGGAAAACAACAGAATGGGAAAGACTAGAGATCTCTTCAAGAAAATTAGAGATACCAAGGGAACATTTCATGCAAATATGGGCTAGAAAAAGGACAGAAATGGTATGGACCTAACAGAAGCAGAAGATATTAAGAAGAGATGGCAAGAATACACAGAAGAACTATATTTAAAAGATCTTCATGACTGAGATAATCACGATGGTGTGATTGGTCTGGCTCACTGAGAGCCAGACATCCTGGAATGTGAAGTCAAGTGGGCCTTAGAAAGCATCACTACGAGCAAAGCTAGTGGAGGTGATGGAATTCCAGTTGAGCTATTCCAAATCCTGAAAGATGATGCTGTGAAAGTGCTGCACTCAATATGCCAGCAAATTTGGAAAAATCAGCAGTGGCCACAGGACTGGAAAAGGTCAGTTTTCATTCCAATCCCAAAGAAAGGCAATGCCAAAGAATGCTCAAACTACTGCACAATTGCACTCATCTCACACGCTAGTAAAGTAATGCTCAAAATTCTCCAAGCCAGGCTTCAGCAATATGTGAACCGTGAACTTCCTGATGTTCAAGCTGGTTTTAGAAAAGGCAGAGGAACCAGAGATCAAATTGTCAATATCCTCTGGATCATGGAAAAAGCAAGAGAGTTCCAGAAAAACATCTATTTCTGCTTTATTGACTATGCCAAAGCCTTTGACTGTGTAGATCACAATAAACTGGAAAATTCTGAAAGGGATGGAAATACCAGACCACCTGATCTGCCTCTTAAGAAATTTGTATGCAGGTCAGGAAGCAACAGTTAGAACTGGACATGGAACAACAGACTGGTTCCAAATAGGAAAAGGAATACGTCAAGGCTGTATATTGTCACCCTGCTTATTTAACTTATATGCAGAGTACATCATGAGAAACGCTGGGCTGGAAGAAACACAAGCTGGAATCAAGATTGCCGGGAGAAATATCAATAACCTCAGATATGCAGATGACACCACCCTTATGGCAGAAAGTGAAGAGGAACTCAAAAGCCTCTTGAGGAAGGTGAAAGTGGAGAGTGAAAAAGTTGGCTTAAAGCTCAACATTCAGAAAACGAAGATCATGGCATCTGGTCCCATCACTTCATAGGAAATAGATGGGGAAACAGTGGGAACAGTGTCAGACTTTATTTTTTTGGGCTCCAAAATCACTGCAGATGGTGACTGCAGCCATGAAATTAAAAGACGCTTACTCCTTCGAAGAAAAGTTATGACCAACCTAGATAGTATATTCAAAAGCAGAGACATTACTTTGCCAACAAAGGTTTGTCTAGTCAAGGCTATGGTTTTTCCAGTGGTCATGTATGGATGTGAGGGTTGGACTGTGAAGAAGGC
The DNA here is from genome assembly GCF_029378745.1 of Bos indicus. NCBI lineage: Eukaryota > Metazoa > Chordata > Mammalia > Artiodactyla > Bovidae > Bos > Bos indicus. Next base: position 60,575,215 of record NC_091776.1, on the reverse strand, counting down.
TGAGCGCCGAAGAATTGATGCTTTTGAACTGTGGTGTTGGAGAAGACTCTTGAGAGTCCCTTGGACTGCAAGGAGATCCAACCAGTCCATTCTGAAGGAGATCAGCCCCGGGATTTCTTTGGAAGGAATAATGCTAAAGCTGAAACTCCAGTACTTTGGCCACCTCATGCGAAGAGTTGACTCATTGGAAAAGACTGATGCTGGGAGGGATTGGGGGCAGGAGGAGAAGAGGATGACAGAGGATGAGATGGCTGGAAGGCATCACTGACTCAATGGATGTAAGTTTGAGTGTACTCTGGGAGTTGGTGATGGACAGGGAGGCCTGGCGTGCTGCGATTCATGGGGTCGCAAAGAGTCGGACACGACTGAGTGACTGAACTGAACTGAACTGAAGCAAGTCATCCTTATGTGTTGAGATGAGTGGGTTTTTTTGAGTGTTCTTTTTAAAGGTCTTCTTTCCAGGAGAATTCACCATAGACTTCCTTCCTACATGCAGAAAATCTCACCCAGTTTATTTAACTTACTTGATGAGTTTTTAGCCACCTGATGCAGTAGTGACAGAGAAGCCAGAGCTGGTCACATCCTGCGGTTGCTTGGAGTTAGGATTCTTTGGCATTCTAGTCAGCAATTCTGCCATCTCCTGATGCTGCCTCACTTCCATTTTCTTCTCAACCCTGTCACACATGCTATGTGATGCCAGGATCTAGAGAATTCCAAGTTTGAAGCCCATCTCCGCTTCTTGTCTTAAAAGCCCTAGGCCCATATTAAAATTCAGAGCACTGAATTTGACAGTTGCATCTACCCCCAACTTAATTTCCAAAGTGCTACGTTCCAAGCCAAAAGACCACGTGGAGAACCTAGGTAGCCTATGGTCTTAGCTTTCACCTGAACCTCAGAGGGGATGTTATTAGGAAAGGGAAGTTGTTAAGATGTGGCCTCAGGACCTGCCAGTCAGGGAGCAAGGAAATAGGACCAGGGAGGCTTCTAAGTATTAAAGACTGGATACCAAGTCTAGTCTCCCAAAAGGTAACTGGTTAAGTTCTACAGGTGAAATCTGGAGATCACATAAATGATGTCAAGCTGGCCTCATAGTAGTGAGGGAGCTGAGGTATTTATACTCCTGCAGCCACCAGCCATTCAGGTGTTTATACTTCACGTGTGTGCTGACTGAACTCCTGAGTTCTAAAAACCAACATCAGCATCTTAGTGACTAGAAGTGCCTCAGGAGCCAGTGGGCATGAAAGTGGCAAAGAGACCCCAGGAGAGAGACCGACCTGGAGCATCTGCCTCGCCCCCTCTAGGACACACGACAGGGATTGAAGCTAATTCTGAGATGCTAGATAATTTGTAACAGTTCATGAAAAGGCTACTTTGGGGTTTGGAGTCCAGATCCCTGTTGCTCCACCAGCTTTTTGAGCCACTGATGAGCCTTGCTCTCTTACATGTGTCTTTCATTGTGCTGAGAACTATAGCCAAAGAAGGATGTTCTGTGAAAACTAAGAACCAGGGATAATCTTACTGCAAGATGTACTATGCACCTGATTCCTAACCTTCATTGTTGTCAGGGACAGCAGGTGTGGAGGCAATGGCAGTAGCAGCAAGAGCTGTGGGAACCTGAGAGAAACATGAGAAGGCTTGCTGCGATAACAGTGGTACCAGGAGCAGAAAGGGCAGAGTATTAGAAGCATCCTGGAGACAGTCTCCTCATGACTGGGTCATCCAGAGCACTATAAGGTTAAAATGCCCCAAGTATGCCATGGCCAGCGTGCAGTGGAGGACCATACCTTGCTCCATATATCAGAAATCAGTCCTCAGAGTTGAGCATAAACCAAGAAAACACACCCACTCAAATCCTGCTATCAGCTTGATTATTTGCTTTGCCTCCAGAGATCCACTCTAGCATTCTGTACCTGGTTATGGATTCTTAGAGGATCATCTGTTTTTACTCATCTGGAAGACAGAGGGCAAAAGAATCAGTTGATGGACTCGAGTTACTAGTAAATGATAGACAAGAGGAGAATGGTTGGGGTAATTAGTCCCCTTCAGCCAGTGGCTGCATCTCTTTCAGACTGCAACTTCAGAACTCCAGTTCACAGTTGGCGGTGAGCACTGGTTATGTTCCCTGTCACTTCAGTTCTGGGAGTGGGAGTGATGAACCCTGAGACTCCAATGGAGGGAGTCTCATTGGTTCTCTCAATGCATCCCATGTCTATAAGTAGTCATCTGACATGGATTCTGTCTCCAGTTGGGATTCTCATGGAGAAGGACATTCCGTTTTCAGGATTCAAGGCTGGTAGTGTGCAGGCTGGTAAGAGAAGGTTATAATGTGAGTGGATTCCTATGATGACTGGGTCAGCTCATAGACCTGCAGACTTTTTGATGAAGAACAGGGCACAGCTGCATGAAGAAACTGGGACTCAAAGGGGGTCCTTCTTCCAGATTAATCAGGATGAAAGCTCTGGTACGTGGGAACATAGTTCAGAAATCTGAGATTCTCCAGGGAGAGCAAGAATTCCATCAATTGAAGAAATGTAGGAATCTCCTCAATAAGAGACTTAGCCTCTTTAGGGGGAGGAGATTCTCTGGAGAGGAGTTCCTGTCCAAGCCCCATTGCAAAGGCAAGTTGATCCTCCTGATCTACCCTGGAAAGGGTCCCAAGCAGAGAGCCAGAGGAGTCATTTATTTAGAGTCCATTTCCAGGCCCACTGAGGACCATTCTGGGCCCTACGGGATTGCAGAGGAAGATTCCCTAGGTCCTGCCAAGAAGCCTAACCTCACTTGTGAAGAGCATCGCTAGCAAGGCCCTACTCCTGGGAACTTGGGTCTACAATCTCTTCACCACACTCCTGCAGGATTGGCCAGTTTGAAGTCTTAGTACCTTCTAAGGTTAGCTCGCTCCTTGTGTGACTTAGAGAATGATAAGCTTTGACTTCTGTTCCTTCATTTTTTTCTAAGTGTGGTCTCTCCCTCTGCTTCTGGAAAATCCTACCAACCCCTCTGAAAACTCCAGAGATTGCAGAATTACAAGCAGTGCTGACTATTCAATGCTTCAGTTCAGTCTAGTCCATGGGGTCACATAGAGTTGGACATGACTGAGCATGTAGCACGCAGTCATCTCAGCGGGAGCCAAGAAATTGCCAATGAGGAACTCACCCAACACTCATCATGAAAGAGCCAGAGTCTCAGGGCCAAGTCTTTAAAAACTGCCAAGTGATTGTAGGTTAAATGCCACTTCTCTGCTCTTGTCATTCTCACTCACTTGCAAGGGCACGTGGGGTCTTTTAACCTTTAAACTGTAAGTGAAGAGGAGGACAAAATGGGCATCCTCTGAGTTCTTCATCTTATTGCTCCATCTATGGCTTCAGACAGTGGCTCACATCTCCTCTGGACCACAAGATCATCCCTCAGTTCTTTGGCTTCAGATGTGGTTGACTCTTGGTCATGGACTATTCATTTGTTCTTCAACTACCTGCACAGAAATCCTGATAGACTCCATTCTATCTTTGAAATACGTGTGTTCTTTGCTTTAGTATCACTATGGTTTATCTGCAGTATTTTTATTGCAATACAGAAGGAAGTCACGATTCATAACAGATTCAGCCCCTTGCACCACTATGGACTTCCCACACATACACATTAAGTAGATCATTAAATGTTAAGTAACTAGGGATGTAGTGTTTATATTATTTGGTTACTAGAATCAAATAGAAACATGGGAACTTCCCTGGCAGTCCAGTGGTTAAGACTCCAAGCTTCCAATGCAAGGCGTGTGGGTTCAATCCCTGGTCAGGGGAAGTAAGATCCAACATGCCTCAGGGCAACTAAGCCTGAGTGCTATAACTACTGAGCCTATGCACCACAATGAAAGATCCCGTGTACCACAACAAAGACCTCACAGTCAAAAATAAATTTTTTTTTAAAAAAGGAAGGTTGAAATACCCAAATAGTGGTGGCCTCTGAGTTTGAGTACCCCTTCTAAGTTTTTCATTTAGGAATTTGGACCAAGTTGGCATGTGTTATACAATGGAAGCCTGATGGTTGAGTCCACCTAAAACCTGATTATCAGGAAACTAGACCAATCTAGCATCAAGGGAAATAGATTATTCTGGAAGAATTTACCCACAGACGATCCCCCCACTCCCAGACTAAAGACGGTATGACATGCTCTTTGTGTTCAGAAACTAGATTTTAATAAGAAAAGGAGAGAACAGAAGAAATCAGGTACAAATAGCCAGAAGTGCACTCAGATGAGGCTACAACAGGATCAAGTTGCAGAGTCAAGTCCCCACCCATTTGGAGTTGACCCCTTATTCTGCCCATAAATCATCAGCACTGCAGACATGGAAGAATCACCAACTTGACCTTCTCCGGGTTTGACCTTGAAATGCCCCCAATCATTTCCCACTAACATAAAGAAAGGCTTTACTTGGCCTGACAAAGGTAACCCTTGGCTCTTCTCTTGGGGTCTCTCCAGGTTTCTCCACAGAGCCAGGTAAGCTGGAGAAAGATGCCAGTAAAGGATAAAATAGCAATAGCAAAAAAAAGAAGCTCTTCTAAGACAAAGCCTAAAATGTACAATAGAGCATTCCAGCCTCTGATATGGGGGTCTAAGAATTGTTGCTGAACGCTTTGTGGAAGGAAGAACCAATGACATTTTGAAAAGTCTACATTGATATCTTGCAAAGGTAACCCTGTGATTATCATAATAAAAATATGCATTCCATCTTAATCCTCATCCTAACACATAGCTTTTAAAACCCTTCTAGGAGAAACTACAAGAGTCATTGGAGCATCTTTTGTTGTAGTATTTAGTTTTGTTTCCAGCTCCTGAATAGTTGTAGAGCTACACAGGTAAAGCGGTGTCTTTTGTTATTCATAACAAGCCCCCTTTAACCATACTGTTATGTTAATGGTGTGACTTCTGGATAACTCAAGCTGAGAGCTGGTTGCCAGGAGAACCAATTTAGAATTAGAGATTTGGATGTCTCCTAATACTATTCTTCTGGGGTTTCCGTTGTTTACTCACTCAGTCATGTCTGACTCTTTGTGACCCCATGGACTGTAGACCACCACGCTCCTCTGTCCATGGGATTTTTCCAGGCAAGAATACTGGACTGGGTTACCATTTCTTTCTCCAGGGGATCTTCCTGGCCTGGGGATCAAACCCACATCTCCTGCATTGACAGTGGATTCTTTACCGAGACGTCATTATGTAGGCATGATTGGCCTGTGCTCTGCAACAAGAGAAGCCACCTCAATGAGGTGCCCTCGCATCACAGCTAGAGAGAAACCCCCACTGGCAGCAACTATAAAAAACCCATGCAGAGCAGCAAAAACCTAGCACAGCCAAAAATACATAATTTTTTAAAAAGCTGGTGATCATAATGTGAAAAATTAGACTCTTCCTACTGGTAAAACAAAGAACAAAAAAATCTCAATTAGATCTGGGGCACCACAAGGGGGAATCTCTCTTGCCCTACAATGGTAGTAGAGCCCGAAAGGAAGGACACTTTGTCTGGCAAGAGCTCAGCCAGTGAGAGACTCTCATAACTCAGCTAATGAAGTCATTCAATTCCCCCAATGGACTGTTTTCTATGGCCCTCCCAACTTCCTTTCTCCCTCTACAAGAGTTCTCTCCATGTTGCATGGGACCTACAGTGCTGTGCCATGGATGCAAACCTGGAATTGCACTTCTATGCTGATCCCGAGTAGGGCTTCACAGGTGGCGCTAGTGGTAAAGAATTTACCTGCAAGAGACATAAGAGACTCAGGTTCAATCTCTGGGTCTGGAAGATCCCTTGGAGGAGGGCATGGCAACCCACTCCAGTATTCTTGCCTAGAGAATCCCATGGACAGAGGAGCCTGGCGGGATACAGTCCACAGGGTCTCAAAGAGTCAGATATGACTGAAGTGACTGAGCACACATGTACACTGATCCTGAATAGACCCATTTTTTTCTGGAGCAATCCCTGGCAGTGTAAAGACTAACATTTTGATGGCTCGTATAGAGATCCAGAGAAAACCCTTGATGGCTCTGAGGTGGGCAAGCAAACAGATTCAGTTCCCACAGTATCTCAATTCACGCTCACGGCTTTTCTCATGGACCCTGGGGTTTGAGGGTAGGTCTCTTTCCTGGATCCAAGTTTCCACCCTCTTTGCATTTTGAAGCTCTCCAGGTCTTATTCAGGATCTATTTTAAGGCTTCATCTTTTCCGGTTAAGGCTTTCTGTATCTGCAAGTACTCATTTAGCACTTCAACCTGACTCTTGATATCAGGTTGTTCCAATTGGAACTGTGTTAGCCTTCAGCCTAATTCCTTTTGGAATGGGAGTGGTTTCATTGAAATTGCAGTTTGCCCAAACCCAGGTTTGATATTTAGGGCATCTTATATCAGAAGAGCTACACTTAGAATGCCTAAAAGCCTGTCTGGATCTTGTTGTTTGGTCACTGTCATGTCCATCTCTTTGCCACACCATGGACTGCAGCATGCCAGGCTCCCCTGTCCTTCACTATCTCCCGGAGTTTGCACAGATTTGCTCAGTCAGTGGTGCTGTCTATCTCCTCATCTGTTGCCCCTTCTCCTCCTGCCCTCAATCTTTCCCAGCGTTACAGCATTTTCCAGTGAGTCAGCTCTTGGCATCAGGTGGCCAAAGTATTGAGCTTCAGCATCAGTCCTTCCAATGAATATTCAGGGTTGGTTTCATTTAGGATCGACAAACTAAACATCAGCTGCAAGATTTTCACAGGTTAGTTGGCTATTGCTGAGTCTGCATTCCACGTTCTCTTATGGCCAAACCTCTAGTTTTTTTTTTTTGTTTTTTTTTTTAACTAGAGAATCATCTACAGAGTTTTACAGAATTCACTTCTACAGAATTTTATGAGAAAAATCTGGACAACACAGGTTTGATGAATTCACCGACTCTTGGGCGTCCCGATTGTCATGATTCTTTTCTCCTTTGTATATATGAGAAAAGAATGCCCTTGGGGTACTCATTCAAAAAACAGGGGCCACCATCAATCCACAGGATTTTAGAGCCAGCAAGGGGACCTGTGACATGGAAGATCCCCCTTGCATTAGAGCCATTACTTCCACTGCCCATTTAATTAAGACCACTGAGAAAATCATGGGATCCTCTTTCACAGTATCTGTACCTCACGCAGCAGAAGTCCCCCTGAGTTCTCACCACACTCAACATTTCTCAGTCAGCTACCTTACCTCCTAAGTAGCCCCTTTGGTTAACTTCTCCTATACATAACTTTTCCACTGCAATAACCTTAACCCTGGTACTCTTCTGTCACCAGTGAGGTCCCTCACAACTGCCTAATCCTGACAGATCGCCTCCTGACACCTTGTGATGATCTGAAGAGAAATCCTCTGGGTGATGCTGATTTCTCAGTGTTCACGGGTGGCTCTTATTTAGAAGGTGACAGTGGCAAGTCTTGTGCCGGATATGCTGTTGCGATTCATTTGGATATCGAGGCAGCACCCTTCCCTGTGGACACTTCTGCCCTACAGCCTGAACCACATCCTCTTACATAGGCTTGTACTTTAGCCAAGGGCAAAATTGCCAATATTGGTGTTGATAATAGATACGGGGCTTCCCAGGTGGCGCTAGTCGTGAAAAACCTGCCTGCCAACGCAGGAGATTGTAAAGGTGTGGTTTGATCCCTGGGTGGGGAGGATCCCCTGAAGGAGGAAATGACAACCCACTCCAGTATTGTTGCCTGGAGAATCCCATGGACAGAGGGCTACCATCCATGGGGTCACAAAGAGTCAGACCTAACGGAAGCCATTGAGAATGCATGCACACACATGCTTTCTGAAAAGCTCATGGTTTGGGAATGTCATGGAAGCAATGTGGCTTCCTTATTTCCAGTGGAAATATTTAAAAGGAACCCTATATTTAGGAATTATTTAGGATGCAGTACTTTTACCTGCTGCTTTAGCTATAAGATTCTGGAACATTCTAAACTTGACTCTCTGGAAGCTAAGGGAAATCGCCTTGTTGACATTTCTGCAAAAAACGCTGCCCTTAAAGGAACCAATAGCAGCCAAATTTCTGTCATGGTCCAAAGGGATATATTCCAAGTGTTAAGTTAAAAAAAAATGGCTCTGAGGTTGATGGTTGGCCTTCTCTACAGGAACAAAACAAAACAACAAGTTGGGAAATACAACCATTCCATTGTTGGTTTGGTCAACAAGAGAACTGGGACTGGGTTGTTTAGTCCAAACCAGAGCTACAAGAGACTCAGATTCCCACCCCTCACCACTGTACCCACATTAAACCTTGACAATAACATTCATGAATACTGGTGAGGAAATGAATGAAATTGGAAAACTGCCTACCTCCCTTGTTCAAAATACAACCCAGGGAAGTCTTTTGTGTTGTTCCCAGTCACTAGCAGCCTAAGGGACCCTCATGCCTAACGGACCATTTGATGTCTGGCAAATGCGTTTCACATGGCTTCCTCGGTCTCATGGATATAAATGTATTTTAGTCATGGCCAACATGTTTTTACTCTGCACCAAAGCCTTCCCTTGCAGACAGGCTACTATCTCTTGCATGGTTAATGTCCTTTTGTTAAAAAGACCATCCCTACCTGGGACATTCCTATCTAATTTCAATGATTGAGCACCCATTTTACTGGTTGAGTACTTCAGTAAGTACTTCAACTTGAAGTCTGCACCATGTGGCTGGTCTGACAACACTTTCACTGTTGATTACTGCCCTCAATCTTCTGCCCTGGTAAATGCACTAAGGACATTAAGACTCAATGGGCAACACTTCTACAGGTCTTCCAACCACCTTGGCCAAAAGCATTATTGTTAGTCCTTCTAAATCTCAGCTCCACCCCTTTGGAAACTCAATAACTCTCCCCCGTTGAGATAGTCCCAAGAGGCCCAGTGCCCTTGGCTCCTGCCTCTTTTGATTGAGATACTCCAATCTTGCAAAGACCTAATAACTTCCATTAAAAATAACCAAGTATGGGTAGAACTTTTCCAATGTACCCTAGAAAAAAGACATTAATCTCAGCTTGCAACATGGATATCTCGTCTATTATTAAAGACACCACCAGAAGACAACTTTTTTGATTAAGACCAATTAGATCTTTAAAGGACATGAGTAAGTTTGTTAAAGAATTGCAATGGACTAACTTATTCAACCCCATTCTGAGTTCTTTCAGTTCAGTTCAGTCACTCAGTCGTGTCCGACTCTTTGTGGCCCCATGGACTGCAGCATGCCAGGCTTCCCTGTCCATCACCAACTCCTGGAGTTTACTCAAACTCATGTACATTGAGTTGGTGATGCCATCCAACCATCTCATCCTCTGTCATCCCCTTCTCCTCTCACCTTCAATCTTTCCCAGCATCAGGGTCTTTTCCAATGAGTCATTTCTTTGCATCAGGTATTGGGAGTTTCAGCTTCAGTATCAGTCCTTCCAATGAATATTCAGGACTGATTTCCTTAAGGATTGACTGGTTGGATCTCCTTGCAGTCCAAGGGACTCTCAAGAGTCTTTTCCAACACCATAGTTCAAAAGCATCAATTCTTCTGCGCTCAGCTTTCTTTGTAGTCCAACTCTCACATCCACACAGGACTACTAGAGAAACCATAGTTTTTACTAGCCGGACCTTTGCTGGTAAAATAATGTCTCTGCTTTTTAATATGCTGTCTAGGTTGGTCATAACTTTTCTTCCAAGGAGCAAGTGTCTTTCAATCTCATGGCTGCAGTCACCATCTACAGTGATTTTGGAACCCCCAAAGATAGTCTCTCACCGTTTCCATTGCTTCCCCATCTATTTGCCATGAAATGATGGCACCAGATGCCATGATCTTAGTTTTCTGAAGTTGAGCTTTAAGCCAACTTTTTCACTCTCCTCTTTCACTTTCATCAAGAGGCTTTTTAGTTCCTCTTCACTTTCTGCCATAAGGGTGGTGTCATCTGCATATCTGAGGTTATTGATATTTCTCCTGGTAATCTTGATTTCAGCTTGTGCTTCATCCAGCCTACCATTTTGCATAATGTACTCTGAATATAAGTTAAATAAGCAGGGTGACAATATATAGCATTGACTTATTCTTTTTCCGATTTGGAACTAATCTGTTGTTCCATGTCCAGTTCTAACTGTTGCTTCTTGACCTGCAGACAGATTTCTCAAGAGGCAGGTCAGGTGGTCTGGTATTCCCATCTCCAAAAATTTTCCACTTAGTTTGTTGTGATCCGCATAAAGGCTTCGGCATAGTCAATAAAGCAAAAGTAGATGTTTTTCTGGAACTCTCTTGCTTTTTCTATGATCCAATGGATGTTGGTAATTTGATCTCTGGTTCCTCTGTCTTTTCTAAATCTAGCTTGAACATCTGGAAGTTCATGGTTCACGTACTATTGAAGCCTGGCTTGGAGAATTTTGAGCATTACTGTACTAGCGTGTGAGATGAGTGCGGTAGTTTGAGCATTCTTTGGCATTGCTTTTCTTTGGGATTAGAATGAAAACTGACCTTTTCCAGTCCTGTGAGTTCTTTAGAAATCTCTAAATCCATCAAGGTGTGTTGCATGGTGGATGTACCCTTGGAGACACAACTGGTTGGGCTTATCTGAAGTTTGTTTATCCGTTACCCAAATCCATCAGCCTCAAGGGAGATCAATGCCTCTCCTCTGGATGCCCATGTGAAGCATTTAAGATTTGTCTTGCCCCCAAGATGGGCCCTCCTAGTTGAGGTGCTCTTCTTCCCATTTACTGCTGCACTAGCCAGGCTGTAGTTCAGCCTCAATCTCCAATGAAGCTGTCCATGTCCTTGGGTCTGGAGGTCTCCATAGTCTTACATATGAAGTCCATTTCATGGGGAGAGATTTGGAGTTCCGCTCTATGACTTTAGACCCAGAGAGCAGAGTCTGAGCCGTGGCTCCAGTGATCAGGTGGGGATCAGGTGAGCATCTGACATCTGCACTTTAGGAGGTTAGTGCTCAGTGCATGGGGCAGGGGGCAGTAAATCCAGATCCCCTTGGCTTATTTCTCACCATGAAACCCCTGCCCCACGAGTCCCAGGATTTTCAGCAGCATGGAACCCAAGGTAGAATCTCCGTCCCATGGGTGGAGGTCCCCCACATCTGAGCCATGTTCATATGGGACTTAGTTTCAACAAGTTTCTGGAGCAGGGCAAGCAATGCTGACATCCTGCCTCTCTCTGAAAGAAAGCTGGGGGCTGAGGGAAAAGGGGGCCCTGGGTCGCTGGCTGTTCCCTGCTGGAGTGGAGTTTAGACCTCTTGCTGAGCTAGAAAGGGGGAAGGGAGTCTGCAGGTCCTGGTTCAAAACCCACAGACTGAGATTTCCCTAGTGGTCCAGTGGTTAAGACGTTGTGCTTCCAGTGCTGGGGCCACAGGTTCGATTCCTGGTCAGGGAACTAGAACTAGATTCCCCTATGCCGTGTGGCATGGCCAAAAAACTTGCCCCCATCACCACTAACAACAAAACCAGACCCTGTAGTTCTAAATTGTAGGTTTTCTTGATTAAATATTTGTTCATTTGCTGTAGGATCTTTGGGTCATTTCCTAACACTTTGAATGGTTAACATTTTCCCCAGGGAACAAGTCCATCTCAGAACCCCTTATCCTGTCATGCTGGAAGTAGATCTGTGTGTGTGTGTTTAAAGAAATGCATACACACTGATGTTTGCTTCAAAATATAGAATGGAAAGTAGATGGAGTATAGATAAGACTTATCATGAGATAATTTTTGAATACGGACATGAATGTAGAGTGCTATCTTTGCATAAGACCCTCCAGAATATTTACCCCATATCCTTTGAATCTGTTCATTCTATTGACTAGTTCAAACAAAGAATGGCAACTCTTAGTCTTTTCTCTATGAGCAATTCCTTTGGACAGAACTCTGAATCTGCTTTTTGCATTGTCGTGCTTTGCTTTTTTATAATAATTGCTCGTTAATAGGTGTAGACTGAATGATGGGATTAGGAGACTGCATGGCTACAAGCCCCATCAATATAGGGCAGTAATTGAGTGAAACGTATGGAAAACTATTAAGGATCTCACACTTATTTCACATGTGAATCAAAGTGGGGAAAGGAACCTTTGCAAGATGTTAGAATGAGATATCTCAGCATCCATGGATGTGGGCCATGTCCTCCAGACATGAGGCCATAAGAAATACCCACACTTCCAGAAGGGACCAACAGTAAGACTCCCATGATCAGGTTTAAGGTGAATTATTGGCATTTAAGAGACCAAATTATTTGTCCTGTAGGTTATCGGACATTCCAGATGAACGCATCATGAGACTTTGAAAGACAGTGAGTGGGTCTGGTGTAGATCTCCTCTAGGGACCCACCTTCTGGACATGTGGTAGAAACACTCAGAGGTGACCAGGGTTAAGATTCCACTTGAAGTCAGACATTGTCCCTTCCATGGGGGCCTGAACCTTAGAACGTACAATGAGAAAGCCTTGAATGACCGCTTTGGATCTGAGGGCTCCACGGGGCTTATGAGATACTTATCAGACACACTTGCCACAACTGACTCAGGGCTGATGACCAGAAAATGACTAAACTAGACCATGCCAGTCAGTTGGGTAGAGCCTGGCACTGCCCACATGCACATGACGATGTGGAGCTGGGGGTGGACAGTCAAGAATGTGCAACTTTACAGTCTAGACAATACAATTTTAGTTGCTTACTCTCTCCCAGTTTTAGGCAAAGAGGAACAAAGCTTATGCAGAAATTGAACAAGGCTTCACACTTCTCAGAAATCCAGCCTGGTTTAGTTATAAGAAATACCAGGGTGGGATCACATGTCCCTTTTTGACCCAGAACCAGATAAAGGCACTCAAACACAATGACAACGTGTAGAGAAAGCCATCATTCAACATCGACCCCATAAGTGCTAACACTCATCTTGGTAGGCTGTCCATAAAGGCATTTGAGTGCTATTTTGCCCAAGAAAACAGAGCCTTGTGCATCAGAAGTACCTCCCGAGAGGTAACAATATTCAGCCAAAGATATTGATGTCTACTTTGAATGTGGATCTTAATGATTCAGTTAAAAAAAAAAAAAATCAATTCTATTATAAATTTGTTGTGATCTCGAATTTTGGGGTCTCTCAGGTGGCAGGAGTGGTAAAGAACCCTCCTGCCAATGCAGGAGACCTGAGAGATGCGGGTTTGATCCTTGGATCAGGAAGATCTCCTGGACGAGAGCATGGCAACCCACGCCAGTATTCTTGCCTGGGAAATCCCATGGACAGAGAAGCCTGGCGGGCTACAGGCCATAGTGTTGCAAAGAGGTGGACATGACTGAAGCAACTTGGTACACACATAATCTCTATTTTCACAAATTTCACTTGCTAAAATGGTAGAAAAAGTGATTTGACCCCATCACTCACAATATAGGAGACCGGGATAAAGCAAGCCGAGTGAGGAAGCTTACATTGCCAACCAACAGCCTTCATTTTGCTGACTTTACTTGCTAGCAGTCAGCTCCCAGGGGAGATTATTTCTGCTGAAGAACTGCCTTCTCCCAGCTTATTTGCCCATTTCCTGACATCACCCCTGCCGGTGACAAATCAATACAAGATAGAGAGGTCTGATGCGCTTGTCCCTACGCAGGAAGAGTTTTATGGATCTTCCATCTTTAGAACTGCTTGCTGGACCAAAAGAAAGATGGACAGTTAACTTCTCTGCCCACTCAATCCTGTTTCCTTCTTGGCTTCCACAGGTATTAATCCCAAGGTCACTCTGGACAGCAAGCCAGGTAAGAGAAGAGGAAAAAAAGCATCAGGGTCTCTATTTGAGAAAGTGTCTTCAAGGGAAAGCCAGAATCTAAGAGGCTAATTAAGAATCAGGCTCCAGAGCAGGAGAACTGAAAACCTTGGCACCTTCTGCCACGAAAGATTTCTCCAGGCAGCAGCCTCGGAGACCTCAGAAAGCCAGAGCTGCAGCACATCCAGGTGGTGTCTGTTACATGCAAAGCAGATCGGACCTACACACAGCTGTGAGCAGAGAAGCAAGCGAGTCAGCCTCAAGGTACAATGCGTCCCCCTCTGGATTGAGTGGTTTTCTCAGTTCCGTAAGCAGGGCTATTTGCACAAGCTTCTGTCCTGCCATTTCAAATGCATCTACCCAAGCTTGCCGGCAGCCTGCCGGGATGTTGGTGCTAACAGCATGCTACAGGTGTGCCAATGTTGACATGACTGTCACCTACTTGTCCCAGAGCATTTGAGCCACGCTTTCTCCCCATACTCCACACATACAGGAATTAGGAAGGGATGATAACGACAACTTGCTGAATAGCTCCTGGGACCTTAAGTTCTGCCTGGTGAGGCGCCGGACACCATGAGGTATCTAGACCCAGAAGTTTGCAGGTTGAAGGATGCCGCCCTACTGTCCTCCTGCTTGGTTGCTGCTGCTACCCTGGCTTCCTCTTTGTTTTCTGAGGTCGCCTCCGCCTTGGGCAAACGTGTAGGAGATCTCAGAGGGGTGGTCTGTTTCAGAGTCAAGAGTGCTCCAGGCAGAAAGAAGTTTCAGCCACCAGTTGCACTTCCAGCTCGTGAAAGAAAGTCCTGGTCCCACCCTCTTGCCCTGCCCTGCCCGCCCCCTCTCCCCAGCAGAGGATGCCCCAGGCTCTAGGTGATGGAGCCGCAAAATAAAACTAATGGGTCTCAGAGTGAATACATGCCTCCTGCTGACAGTGAATGGATACACAGAACAGCAGGGGAACAATGAGTTTCTAGTGTTAAGGTAACAGAGGAGCTTGTGACTTCTATATCTGGGCGAGAAAACAAGTCCACAAATGGATCTGGAAATCAAGCTTCAGAACTAAATAGAAATCTAGAGGTAACTAGGAATAGGAACTAGAACTTGTTCTCTAAAAGTGGAAGATTCCAGAGAGGAGGTTCACAGGGATAACCAAATGCATCAGCCCCACCAGCTGGGCAGACAGAGCCGGCTCCAAACAAGCTCAAGATAAACCTTAAGTTATCCAGTATCTAAGAAGATAAAGCAACAGAAAGCAAGAGGAGAGATCCTGAGTGCCCTTCACTCTCCCAAAGTCTGTGTTTGCTGGGGGAAGAATCCTGAGCGACTAGCAGGTCAGGTGGTGCTCACTGCCAGGACATCCTTCTCCATCATGGCTACTGAAATGCCTGCTGTTAAAAGGGAAAGAGGGGAATAGCTGACCAGTGCAAGTTTGATGCATGAAACAGGGCACCCAAAGCCGGTGCTCTGGACAACCTACAGGGATGGGGCTGGGGAAGGACATGGGAGCGGGGTTCAGGATGGGGTGGGACACATGTATACATGTGGCCGACTCATACTGATGTATGGCAAAAACCATCACAATATTGTAAAGTAATTATCCTCCAATTAAAACAAAATCGAAAAAGAAACAGGGAAGGAGTGAAAAAAAGGCATCAAGGGTCCTGTGACTCCCATGAGCACATGCTCATCAGGTACCCCAT
This sequence comes from Bos indicus, assembly GCF_029378745.1. NCBI lineage: Eukaryota > Metazoa > Chordata > Mammalia > Artiodactyla > Bovidae > Bos > Bos indicus. Next base: position 60,559,747 of record NC_091776.1, on the reverse strand, counting down.
CCCCAGAGACTGGGGAGCAGGCTTGGAATCTTTAAGGCAACTGGTCTTCTCAGATCAGCCTCCAAGAGCATGTTGCCCTGATCTCTGCACCTCCTCTGGGTCTGATTGGTTTGGCCTTTAAGTTTAATCCCTCCTTTCTAAGCTGATGCAAAACAAACATGCTTGCTTTCTTCTTTAGAGATAGAGATCCCACCCGTGCCCCCCTGAGCAGCAGGGAAACAGACTTCTGCTCTGCTGGGTCAGGGAGGAGACACTCAGGGGATGGCTGGAGCCACTGTCAGCTCTCATTAGAGGAGCCCACTATCCTTGCGTCCATTCTTAAGATGGCAATGAGGGGGTAATCACCTCCACAGGGGGGCAGGGTGGGCCCTCTTGGCCCAAGTATTCAGGCTCATTAAGATCCAGGAGATGCTACTTGTCCCCATGCACTGAGCAATTATGACCAGCTTTGTTCAGGTCCCTCATCATGGCCCAGAAACTAATTGATCCCGAGTCGGGAGGCTCCATCTTGGTGAATGCAGAGCCCCCATAGGAAGAAAAAAATGGTAAGTGGCATGGAAAACTAAGCTTGAGTTTTCCCCAAAGTGATTTCTCTTAAAACACATCCTTTTGGGGCATGCGCCCCTTTCCGTTGCAATAGGCTTGGAACACTCTGAGCATCTAGTTAGTTTGGCCATTTAGATAAGCTGATTGCCTGAGAGAAAATATTAATATAAGTCAGGGTAGCCAGAAGTCTTCTGGAGTTTAGAGAGTGTGGTCCCAGCAGCATGGTGGCCAGGAAAGGGGCCCAGAAAAGGTAGGTTAAGGAAGAGGACAAGCTCGTTTTTCAAGAGCAGATGATTTCAGAGGAGGTTCCTAATGAAGCAAAATACATGAGCCCCACCAGCAGGGCAGCCATAGTCAAAGTTCACTGTGAACATGTTGATGATTTTTCCCATATCTCAGAAAGCACGGTGCCTCTTCCTTTCTGTTCCATCTTCAGATCATGGTAGATCTCGCTCTGGTAGAGGCATGAGCTCCATAAAACATTCCAGTAGAATTACATATGGCTCCCAAAGTGAAGTCCAGAGAGAGACGCTACAAATGGTTATTTCCCTTTCAGTGGAATTGAGGACAGGGGAGGCAGTGGGAGGTGACCAGGAAAACCACGTAAATAAGAGTGAAGCAGTTATGCAGGCTTAAGTTGTTCCCTTCTGCATTGGTCAAAACGTCTAGAGATTAAGGTCATCCTTTTCTCCCTGGGCTTCGCTGATGGCTCAGTTGGTAAAGAATCCGCCTGTAATGTGGGAGACCTGGGTTTGATCCCTGGATTGGGAAGATCCCCTGGAGAAGGGAACAGCTACCGACTCCAGTATTCTGGCCTGGAGAATTCCATGGGCTGTATAGTCCATGGGGGTCACAAAGAGTTGGACACGACTGAGTGGCTTTCACTTCACTGGGTATTTTCTCCCTGGTATAGGAGGGAGACAACCCATGGAGATTCCAAATCTCAATGTGATCCAACATCACAAATAAGCATTTTAGGAAGGGTAGTTTCTACTCAGTTTTTCCATTTCTTCCATGTCTGCTGTTTAATTACCAGCCTAAAATAATCCTTATACCAAAGACATTTTAGAGTCACAAGTCATACCGCTACAACTCTCTGCTCATATCTGTGTAGACAGGTTTCAAAATTAACTCCTCATAACAATGCCTTTTGGGGCAGACTGGGCAACGCCCCAGCAGAGAAGCCCCAGATTTTACAAACAAGTTGGTATTTTTAAAAAGTATATTAAAAGTTACTCAGTTTACTACACATCTGGCATGGTTCTAAGCAATTTTAACTTCAAAGTATTTTGAGGACTAAGCAAACTGTTATTTCTAATCTCACCTACATTTTAGGAGGTCTTTCCAGGTGGTGCAGTGGTAAGTAATCCACCTGCCAATTCAGAAGACTTAAGAGATGTGTGTTCAATCCCTGGGTCGGGAAGATCCCCTGGAGGAGGAAATGGCAACCCACTCCAGTATTCTTGCCTGGATAATCCCATGGACGGAGAGCCTGGCGGACTACAGTCCATGGGGTCACAAAGTCAGACATGACTGAGCATTACTAGGGAGGTTGAGGTACAGAGGTGTTAAGTAACTTGTCCACAGGTTATGGTCAAGCAAGATGCTCTCTCAGTCCAGCCCCAGTCTAACTGCTACGCTTGATCCAACTGCCTCTTATCATGGATGTTCAAGTGGGTCATAGGTGCTGATGTATGTCAAAAGGCAGGAGTGTTCATTGCTTTAGAGTTGGAAAACCATTTTTTAACGATATCATCGTATTCCTTTTATGTTAAATGTGTTTCTTAAAGGTAACGTTCAGATCTACCCTTGTGAGGACAACCACTCAACTTCTTGATAAAAGGAGGGTGTATCCTTGTTTGCAAGGGTCAGGAGGGCTGGCAGCGGGGAGCATTTATGCAGCTTTGAAAGAGAAAGTTGAGCTCATGTTCTAAGTGGAGATGGCTGTGGTAGACATGGCTGCCCATGGGGGGAGGAGCTGGTGCTGAAATAAGCTCCCAGAAACCCAAATTCAACCTTGAAGCAACCCAGCATCTCCGTCACCTGAGACCTTAATAAGCACTTTCTATTATTGGGGTCATAAACAGGACAAGAACAGATACCCAAACGGGATCCTCGACAAGATGGATGGATATTTGTCAAACATCTAAAGTGCATCTTCCTGCCCAGACAGGGTGACAGATCAGGTGGGTTTATAGATTCTCCTGGCTCTAACATTTCATGATACTGATCTTGGTTGTATCAGAGTTCTTGAGGGTGAGTGGGGGTGGGCATTGCTTTCCAACTCACCGGGCAGCCATCATGCAGTTCCACACTATTTTACAAACCAAGAATATTTAGTAGAAAAACAGCCTCACTTTACTCAACTAAGAAACCCAGTCTGAAGGCAATACAGCCTCCCAGGGCCTCCCTGCTATCTGGAATCATCATTTGCACCTTACAACCCCAGCAGCGCACTCCAATCTGTACGCCGGATGAACTGAGCCCTGCTGGACCCAGGTTCATTATCAGCAGTATCTACTGTATACAGTTGTTGAAAATGGATCCTGCAGATGTGGGCCAGCTGTTTATACTTAGCCGTTAAGTGTCCCTGCAATGCTGGCGGCCTCTGACAAAAGGGATGCCTTGCAGAGAACAGTGCATCTCTCAAAGACTGTCTAAATCAGGCCCAGATGTCTATATGTAACTCGCATTTCTCCATGAAGACTTTTAGAGAACTAGGTTTTCACTGGGGGTATATCAGTAGAATGTGCGAGCCAGCATGCACAACTCCTAGGGGAAGGATCTGAGTAGCGGCTGGGTGCTGGCAACTAGAGAAACACTCCTATCGTGGAAGTCAACCCTCAAGCTATGAAGTTGACAGGTACTTTCACATCTGTAAAATGGGCACACTAGTTTGCCTGCAGACACATGGCCGATGACACTACTGGTTGGTCAAGGGCTTTGGTATTCTAAAAAAGATGTCTATTTAGCCCCAAATATCAGTTCCAGTCTTAGTAAAAGATCTTCCCACTTCTAGTTGTATAGACATGATTACCCCAAGTAGGACAAGATTTTCTTGCTAAGGTTCTAGCGAACAGGATGTAGGTGGAATTGGTGAGCTCAGGTTCTAGGCTGTGTTCTTAAAGGAGGGACCTCTCACCTTCCTACTGGCTGGGATACCGACAATGACCGGCACGCCAGCAGCCACCTTGTAATATGAGGTGACTTTAGGACGCTATGCCTTGAGTGGAGTAATAAGACTAAAGGAGGTTGGGTCCCTACATCATGCCCACCCTAGAGGGACTGCCTCTAGATTTTAATAAGGCAACACATATTTGGTTAAGCCATTGTTCTTTTAGGTTTAACAATCATTCCTAGATGAACCGAGTACAAAGTAACATACCTCCTATCTCTTTTACATGAGCTGGCAAAAAACAAAGGAGTACCTGGTTACTAGATCTCCTTCATACCCCTGGCCAGCCACCTTCCATGATGCTGGGTGAAGAGGCCATGGGATCTTAGCAACAGTTCCGAGCATGAAAAGATTTAAAAGGAAACACTGAGCCAAATCTAGGTTTATGGCTTAATCTCTCTCTAGTCAAATAGGGCAGACTCAACTGCTGAGTTTTTATTTGTCTTTTAGAAGCTGGTTGGGGTCTTGACAGTTCTTAAAGGGCTCAAAGAACAGACAGCTCTGTGTCAAACACTTATTTAGACAGAAGTCCTGTGAGGCAGGTGTTGCTTCCCTATGAACCCGAGGCTCAGGGAACGCCATCTCCTTGCCTACAGTCACTCAGCTCATGGTAGGGCGAGGCTTTCACCAACCACACTTGGCTCCATAGGCAGGAGTCCCCAGCCTCTGGGCCACGGACTGGTACCTCCTATCAGATCAGCTGCAGCATGAGACTAAAGTGCACAATAAGTGTAATGCACTTGAGTCACCCTGAAGCCATCCCCCTTACCCCAGTTCATGGAAAAAATGGTCTTGTCTTTCTTCCATGAAATCCATCCCTGGTGCCAAAAAGGTTGGGGACCGCTGCCCTAAGGTACAGCCCGTAGCCAGCAGTGCAGCTAAGAGCAACCCCAGGCTCTGACAGTCATCTTGAAGTTGGTCATTGGTCATCTGACCAGTGTCATCTTGATTCAGTACTGTTAGCCATCAGTTTCAGGGTCAGTTTGTTCCATTTCTTGAGGCCAGATCTCAAAACTAGGGGAGCTTACATCATGGCTATGGGCTTCCCTGGTGGCTCAGCTGGTAAAGAATCCGCCTGCAATGTGGGAGGCCTGGGTTTGATCCCTGGGTTGGGAAGATCCCCTGGAGAAGGGAATGGCTACCCACTCCAGTATTCTGGCCTGGAGAATTCCATGGACTGTATAGTCCATGGGGTTGCAAAGACACGGACATGACTGAGTGAATTTCACTTCACTTCACATCATGGCTACAGCCTGGTCTTCATGTAGTTATTTCTTCCACCTGGTGGTGGTTTTAGTATCTATAAGACAACTCATAGGCAATGGCTCAGAATATTATCGGAGAAGGCAATGGCACCCCACTCTAGTACTCTCGCCTGGAAAATTCCACGAATGGAGGAGCCGGGTAGGCTGCAGTCCATGGGGTCGCTAAGAGCTGGACATGACTGAGCGACTTCACTTTTACTTTTCACTTTCATGATTGGAGAATGAAATGGCAACCCACTGCAGTATTCTTGCCTGGAGAATTCCAGGGATAGAGGAGCCTGTTGGGCTGCCGTCTATGGGGTCGCACAGAGTCAGACTCGACTTAGCAGCAGCAGCAGCTTCTCTATAGCCCTTGAAAAGGAACTAAAGCTCCTTGATTATGCTTGCTGCTGCTAAGTCGCTTTAGTCGTGTCCGACTCTGTGTGACCCTATAGACGGCAGCCCACCAGGCTCCCCCGCCCCTTGGATTCTCCAGGCAAGAAAACTGGAGTGGGTTGCCATTTCCTTCTCCAATGCATGAAAGTGAAAAGTGAAAGGGAAGTCGCTCAGCTGTGCCTGACTCTTAGCGACCCCATGGACTGCAGCCTACCGGGCTCCTCCGTCCATGGGATTTCCCAGGCAAGAATACTGGAGTGGATTGCCATTTCCTTCTCCAGGGGAACTTCCCGACCCAGGGATCAAACCCCGGTCTCCCGCATTGTAGGCAGATACTTTACCATCTGAGCCACAAGGAAAGCCCTTGTGGCTCAAAAATATTACCCAGAGACAAAGACATACCAAGACATATTTAGACAGACACAGTGCAAGATCTAGCACTTCATTTTCTAAGTTTTTAGTCATGAATTAGATATTACAATATACAATTTACTAGTTTATAAAAAACAGTTGGAATAAGTAAAACTTTTAAAGGCTTTTTCCCATTTTTCCTCAGTCTCAGGGATTAGAGATGGTCTAGGTAAGTGCTCCTGAGAACAGAGCCAGAGCCCTGGTCTCAAGGCACAGGGAAAGAAAATCAAGTTCTAACAAAATGGCAGCAGGTCTAAACCAAATGGTAGCCAGACAAAGCAAAATGGCCAAAAATCACAGAGAACACAAGAGTTAAAACACTCATAGACCTGGCAGTCCTCATCAGACACTCCCTTAAATACAAGAATACAGTCTCTCAGAAAACCCCCTATAAACATACAGAACTTCAGATCCAAGTGCTAACAGTAAATGAAAATATCTCAGGTCTTCAAACATTTCAAAGGGAGGAAAGGAAGCCTTTCCTTTATGCTTAACGACTATATTATTATTATTTGGTCTCCTTTGACTGTTTTCTTTTGGTTCTGCATTTTCTCACTTCTCTTATTCAACTTATTCTTTGGCTAAAGTTTTTCCAGATAAAAGGCAGGCTGAGGACAGGGCTGGCATGGGGTCTTGCTTCATCTCAGGAGCAGGCACACAGGCTATTGGGGGTTATGCGTCAGGCCTGGCCCGTGACCTGCACGTCCAGTCTCATTCATCTTTGCAACTGTTCTATGGGAGACTGACGTTTAAAGCAGTTAAGACCTTGTCAGAGGTCACATGGTAAGAGCCAAGCCCAGATTTCAGTTTTCGACTTTTAAGGAAAAAAAAAAAAATTAAAAGCTACTGAAGAGGGGACTCAGCCCCAAGAAAGGATCGGAGACTTTGGCAACCTCGGTTACTGAGCTATGGCAAGACTGGCATGGGGGGCGGGCTTGAACTCGGCCACTGGAAAAAGTCACGGCTTCCAAGTCTTTGCCCTTTCAGCCCAAGTGCCTACTTAGATTAGGCCCCGACAGGCCTCCGGAGGGCAATTACCAGCGAGTGTTCAATTTCTCCTTCCGTAGCAGCTTGGGGCTGGGAAATTGTTTCTCCTGCAGCCTTCCCACACCCGCAGCTGTGGCTCCTCTGACTGTCAGTGCATTGCCAGCAGGTTGGAAATGAATGTTTCCTGAGCACGGCTGAAGGGAAGGATGCACATGTGTTCTGCCCACCCTCCAGCCCCGGTTCTTAAACCTGGGAAAACGCGATCACCCAGCTGATACTATGCTAGGCATTGTCTAATGCAGAGGACCCCAACCTCCGGGATCTAATACCTAATGACCTGAGCTGGAGCTGATATAATAACAGAAATAAAGTGCACGGTAAATGGAATACATTTCAAATCATCCAGAAACCATCCCCCACCCTGGTCCACGGGAAAAAGTGTCTTCCATAAAACTGGTCCCTGGTGCCAGAAAGGTTGGAGACTGCTGGTTTAGTGTTTCTGAGGATGATGAAAGGAAGTGAGGATGCTAGACAGTGGAGGGGAAGTCTGGCTGACCTCGGCTGGGCCCTTCTGCTTCAGAAGCCATGGCAGGAGTTGCTGGGATGGGGACCCTGCCCTGGACGAGGAACAGCTCTACCTCATTCCTCGCCATCCCTCTGCCCCGAGGGTGTGTAGAGACCTGGATAATTGCACACCTCTTGGCTAGGACTTCCTGCCCCATCTGAGTGTACTTGTTTCCTTTATCACTTCTGCTCTTGCATGAGCTGGGTCTTGCAAGGTGTAAGGTGGGGGAGGGGTGGGAGACAGTTCATCCCAAAGTTTACTCTTCTGGTCCAATGATGCTTAAGCCATTTGAAGTGACCCAGTCAATGGCCCACCTGACTTCACACTCCAACAAAGGTCCGTATAGTCAAAGCTATGATTTTTCCAGTAGTCATGTAGGAATGTGAGACTTGGACCATGAAGAAGGCTGAGCACTAAAGAATTGATGCTTTCGAATTGTGGTGCCGAAAAAGACTCTCGCGAGTCCCATGGACTGCAAGGAAACCAAATCAGTCAATCCTAAAATAAATCAAGCCTGAATGTTATTGCTGAAGCTCTAATACTTTGGCCACCTGATGTGAAAAGCCGACTTATGGAAAAGATCCTGATGTTGGGAAAGATTGAGGGCAAGAAGAAAAGAGGGCAGTAGAAGATGAAATGGCCAGATAACATCACTGAATCAATGGACATGAGTTTGAGCAAACTCCAGGAGATAGTGAAGGACAGGGAAGCCTGGCGTGCTGCAATCCACGGGGTTGCAAAGAATCAGACACGACTGAGCCACTGAACAACAGTGTATGTGTATAACTTATTCACTTGGCTGGACACCTGAAGCTAACACTACATTGTAAGTCAACTATATGCCAACAAAAATAAGATAGCAAATTTTTAAAGTGTGTTTAACTGCAACCATGTGCCAGTTCGACAGTGCATGAAATGCTAGTTCAGTCTTCACATCTCAGATGATAGTATTGCAGCAACTTTGAAACCGTGACTTCAAAGCTGTATATACAAGAAACTTCGTTGGTAGATGACCACACCCGCTGAAGTCAAAGAGTTATTACTGTGCTGAAGTGAGGCCGAACACCCCGTGAGCTGCTCCTGCCTGTGATGGCACTGCAGGGACACGTGGGTGGGCCATTTTTGTAGAGTGACTCAAGGACTCCTCAAGGGCCTTGCTGAACGCTTAGGCTGCTCAGCAGTTGACCGCCACTCCCTTTTATCATTGGGGTGCTGGCGCGGCAGACTCAACATCTGAGGTCACTCCAGCTTGCCTGTTTCTCCTCCCAGGTGCTTCTAGAAAATTCCATCGCAAGTCTAATCCTGACCTAGCATCTGCTTCACAGAGGCTCTAGATTAACACAAGAACTCAATGTTAAGAGGCATAAAAGGCTCAGAGATATTAGGCATTTGCCCAAGGTCGCACAGCAATAATTGAACCTAGAATTTCAGACGTTAGAGCCTGTGGATTTCGGTTGTTCTAGGCAAAGCAATTCTGACTTTCCCCCAAACCATCCAGGCAACATTCTTTGCCACAACGGATCAGATTTCTCAGTCTCCTTTGGAAAGCTAGAAAGTCGACTTCTAGAACTTAGGGCACTTTCATTTTGTTCATCAAGAGAGATAACCCAAAGGAATCTCCCTCAAAGGAGACTCTTCCACCTTTTAATGGATTCTCAGGTGTGTTCTCAAACCAACCTACTCAGTGAGGCAAATGCTTCTTTAAGAAGCTGTTTTGGTGGCCATCAGCCTATATTCATCCTCTTGTTATTAAACTAGGAAATTAGTACCTAGAGAAAATAATGCCCACCACTCTGCCTTCATAGATGAAATTGTGGCTATTTTTAGCTTGTATGGAAGGTCCATGTTTCAGGGTCAGAAACAAGGGATTTGAACTATAAAAGTCTAAAGTTGTTTTTTTTCCCCCCCATAGTCTTGCAGAAGATAGCTGAAACACTGCATCTCACTGCATGTTAAGAAATCAGCCTGAATGACTATCTTTTCACCACCCCTCTACTGAAAGTCCAAACCAGATCCCACTTAGAAAGCAAGATACATATATCATCAATGTAGGATGATCACTGGAAATAAGTGAGGGGAGCAAGGAACAGCTGGAGTGTGTAGCTAGCTCCTACTCACATATAGGAAGGGATCTTTCTGTAGGTGGAACAGTTTAGGATATTCCTCTCAGCAGTCCAGGCTAGGAGAAGAATTTCATTACACAACACTGCAGCTTTTGAATTTTACCATGCGTGTCTATTACTTTGACAGAGCTTGAGGAATTACACTTAATCCTTTTCCTAATAAATATGAGGAAGTATTTGGGCAAATCCACCTCCAAGTATTTCCGAGTATGCAATGGCTGAGTGTCTAATACTGGCCAGAGTATTTGACCAAAACCCATCACCCGCCTGACCCTGAAAGACCCCTTCATTCCCATGCTTTGGGACACATATGTTTACCTGGGCCCGAGTGGAGTTTCCGACTGGCTATTGGCCCTGCTCAGGGTCTAAACATCCTGTGTTCATTTACCCTCTCACAGTTGCAGCCATTTCCAGGGGATTAAGACTCTCCCCTTTGGACCTTCTCACACCCTGCTAGGTGTGTTCTAATCACCGCAGCAGGCCCTGACTGTCATGCCTCATTACTTAAATATATTATCATGGCCTGGCCTTGGCCAGTATGGTGGGATTAAAGCAATAAAACTATATGGACAAGTGGCCAGCGTTAGGCCTGCTCTTACCAAAGTGCCGTGGGTAATGGCACACAGCTGCAGGGCCAGGCGTCTGGGCTCCCACCCCTACTTCCTCTCTGCACAGCCCCTGCCCCAGAAATAAGGCAGCTGCTTCTGCCCTCTATCAGCAGGATGTTGGATTGGTCCAGCTCTGAGAGCCTTTGGCAACCAAGATCAAGATGGAGATGTGTTGCTTAGCAACAACACCCAAGCTTGGGCTTCTCAAACTCCCAGAGGTCCTAGGGAGAGCACATCTCCTATTAACTATAGATACCATGTGTATAAACCATACTAGCTTCCCTGCATTCATACTTATTTCTAACAGCTCTGCAAAGGATAGATTAGTCTTTTTTTTTTTTTTTTTTTTTAAGAGGAGGGTGAGGGAGGAGAGGAAGATGGCTCAAAGGTTCATGACATTTACATTGCATCATATAGCTAGTCAAGGCAGAGCTAAGACTTGAACACTGGTTCGACTACAGCCCGGGCTCTCGGGGGTTACTCCAGTCACCCTGTATTCTTAGTTGGCACCTCAATGCACTGAAGCAGCAGTTTCACGTGCTCTTGCATCAGGTGACTTCTGGTTTGAGCGTCTGACATCTGCAGATCTATAGCATTCATGCGTGTGTGCTCAGTCGTGTCCAACTCTTTGTGACCCCATGGACTGTACCCTACCAGGCTCCTCCGTCCATGGGATTTTCCAGGCAAGAATACTGGAGTGGGTTGCCACTTCCTCCTCCAGGGGATCTTCCCGACCCAGGGGATCAACCCCTCATTTCTTGTGTCTCCTGCATTGGCAGGCAGGTTCTTTACCCCACGGAGCCATTGGGGAAGCTCCATAGCATTCACACCTAAGGTGACAGGACAGCAGCGTTTCTGTTACTGATCCCAGATCTGGCTGCTCACCCCTCAAAACACAAAAAGGAGGCCAGGCTGGTGGAAAGAAAAGCTTGCTTTATTTTGGATAGCCAGTGGGAATTTGCTGTACGACTCAGAGAAGTTAAACTGGGGCTCAGTAAAAATCTAGAGGAGTGGGGTGGGGTAGGGTGGGGTGGGAAGGGAGGTGGAAGGGATGTTTAAAAAAAAAAGTTTGCTTAATTTTGCATGCTGGCAACCTAGGGGGAGGACAGACAGCTGTCCAAAGGCTGCTTCCCCTCCCCCAACTCCCTCACAATCAGGAGGCAAGAGCTTTCATAGACAGAGGGAGGGGACTACATACGGAAACAGCACGGTCAGCTCCGACAGTCACCCTGAAATTGGTCACTGGTGGTCTGACCACCCTAGTTGTTGTAGGTAGTTACTCTTCGTGTCAGCTTGTTTCCATTTCTTGAGGCCAGTTCTCGAAATTGTGGCAGCTTACATCATGGCTACAGTCTGGTCATCGTGTAGCTATCATCTCCCACCTGGTGGGGGTTTCAGTCTCTATGAGATTGTACAGAGTGGAGGATATGGCTCAGACCAACATCTGTGGCCCTTGAGAAGGAACTAAAAGTCCTTGACTATGCTTCAAAGACTATCATGTGGTCTCCTTCGACTGTTTTCCTTTAGTTCTGCATTTTCTCACTTCTGAGTCAACTTGTTCTTTGGCTAAAGTTCTCCCACAGATGAAAGGCAGGTGGAGGTCAGGGGGTGAAGGACCACGGGGTCCTGCTCCATTGCATTTGGATTTGACTTAGCTCATTGCTATACTAGGAATAGCGAGGCTGGCCCCCAGTTTTGTGGAATGCTAGTGCTCCAGAAGAATTTCGGAAAGGCATGATGGCGTTTGGCTAAAGCTGCCATCGATGATAGCCAGGTGTGCACAGTGTGTAAGATGCGCTTTTAGCAGTGGTTGCCTCAAGAATGAGGGTTCTCTGAGATTAGCTTTCCATGTTATTGAACTATTTGGCATACCTGAGTTGTATAAATAGAAAGGACCTGTGCCAAATATCCATATGAATCAGCCATAGGTATAGCTGACATTGGCAGAAAACAGCAAAGCAGAAAACCACGCCTCCTTCAATTAAAAAATAAATTTAAAAAGAAAGGAGGTGTGGTTTTTCGGGTTTGTTTTTTTAGAGGAAGCACATTTAGACCCCACCCTTTAAGAGGAACCGCCACTGATATACATTAATACATGAGGTTCACAGACATTATACTGGATGCAAGGAGTCAAAGATTACACATCATGTTGTCTAGTCGCTATGTTTTGTCCAAGTCTTTTGCAACCCCAGAGACTGACCTGCCAGGCTCTTCTGTCCATGAGATTTCCCAGGCAAAGATATTAGAGCGGGTTGCCATTTCCTTCTCCAGGGGATCTTCCCCACCCAGGGATCGAACCCACATCTCCTGCATTGGCAGGCAGGTTCTTTACCACTCAGCCACTAGGGTAAGCCCCTACCCTTTAGGATACCAGCCACAAACTCAGATCCCGGGCTTGGGATCACAACCTTAAATTCTACCTTGTGATCCGAAGCCCATGCTTGAGAAACTCAAGGACTGCCTGGAGGAGTTTCACCCATGTTCCCAACGTTTGGACTTGGCCACTTGCTTACTCTAGACTACAACTGGCTACTTCCTTGGACTCATCTCAGTTTCCAGGAGGACCTTCCTTCCAGAAGTTCTTATGTTGAGAAAAACCCTTACTGTCACTTACAGGAAGCCAACTCATAGCAAAGACAAGGGAGGCAGCATCAAATAAGAGCATGGGCTTGGAATCCAGGGGACCCGGAACTCAGTGCTGGCTCTGCATTTCCCCACTGAGCTCTCAGCAGCTCTTGAGTTTAAGCAAGTTTTCTCCAATGTAAAATGGAGGTATTAAAACTGACCTCGTGTCTTCTGGATTAGATGAAACACCAGCTCAAAGCATACCATGCTGTGGTTATAACCAATATTGGGCTGTCTTGTGGGTCTTGATTCCTGGCATCAGGATGCCCTTGCTCCTTCTGAGCGGGCTTAATTTTAACTTGTACTTAGTAAGCGACTCCATAGACTATGCTTCACTTTTTGCCAACAGGAAGGTTAGAAGCAAGTTTGTAGTGCTTGTTGACAATGTCTATAGGACCATTTATGCATGATTCACTTACACTAACTTCAGTGTATTTCACTTTATTCTACACATTTTGAATGTTTTTCAAGCAGAGCAAGAGTACAGCGATGCATTGGAAGTGCTTGCCAAAGTATGAAGAAATAGCTGGCCACTTCCCATACTTGGCCATTTCTAATCCCCTGCAGGTTTGGTTCATGGTACTGGCCTGGAGTGTGTGTTTCCATAGCTTTTAGTTCCACAAGCCATAAAAATATGTCCAAATTTGGATTTATAAGAAACATACTGAATGTTTAGGAACCAAATGGTCACCAGATATAAGGTTTGGTAGAACAGTTGATGACTGGAAAAGTAAATTCACCCATATTGACATGAACTGGTTACATTTAGGGGCCCGTGGGTAGATAGAGAATCAAACTAGAAGTTCAGAGATGTAAGATGAACTCCTTTATTCGTATCTCTGGTTGAGTGATTTAGCTTATGAGTATGTTTACATCTATAAAAATATCGCTAGACACCCCACCATAAGGTTATCATGAATCTCCAAGGAGGTAACCTTATAAGAGCTAAGACACAGTCCAGTCCGTACCAAGAACTGTACCAGCTGACCCTTGGGTATGTTTCAGCAAGTTCCTGGTTAAAGGTTCCTGGAAAAAAGGTTGGTCTACCCAATTTGACCGGAGAGATTTAACGTGAGAAAACTGAAGCTGGAAAAACATCTCAGACGCAGATGTGAAATACTGCAGAAAATGGTCTATTAGGAGAGAAATAGAAACCACATTGCTGGAATTGTTTTAAAATGAGCAGCCTAAAGAACATCATGGAAGTTTACACTGGGCCCCGGGGCAGAGGTGGTGGGTGGGGGCCAGGGCCTCAGTAACCGGATCAGCCTCTCCCCACTCAATCTGCTTTAAGAAACTCAGTGGTGCTTAGAATTAAGTCAGGCTGTGTGTTCAAACCATTAGCCCTAAGAGGTGAAATATTAAAACATCCCTCCCTGTCATGGGGGTTTCATAGACATCCATCAGGGAATTAAGTTAAGTTTAAGATACAAACCAAACTCTCAAGAGCCAGGTTGAGTTAGAACTTGAGCAGGGGTGGGATAGAGGTGCTGGACATCACTCAAGAATTTCTCATTGGCAAGGCCTTCCTATTTGAGGAGCTGTCGATTTCACAGAACTTCCCTGACCCTGAGTCAGGTCTCTGACTTCACCCCCAGATGTTGTCTGCCGTCTACACCCTACTGCTGCTACCACCGCTTCTGTCATCCGTTTTTCTGGCCTCATCCAGTGGGCTTCACCCACCCGTGCTCTCCACTTCAGCCACATGGGCCACCTTCCAGCCCTGCCTATTCTGTCTAAAGACCTCCCTTTGCACCATCTGCTGATTAAGTCCTCCCCATCCTTCCATGGCAGATCAAGGGTACCTCCTCATACTTCTGGGAATTCTCGTGGGGTCAGATCTCCTGCTTGTAGGCCCCCTTGGCACTGTGTGCCTGCCCTTCAGATTTGTCAGTTTGGGATTTTGTCTGTGACAGATGTCCATTTCCCAATATGTGCCAAGAAAGCAAAATATCCATGACCAGGTGAGCCTGGGACATAGCAATGCTTAAGCTGAACAAATAATTATTAAAAACTTAATGGCAACATTGAGACTTGATAAGTCAGGAGGGTCCCTGCAGGGTGATAGAAATGAATGTCTTCACAGAGAACTTCAGATTCCAGGTAGATTTCTGATGTCTAGGCTTCAATTTCCTAGCTATGAAGAGTCCAAGATGGCAGCATGCAAACCTCATGGTATTAGACTTGGATGTAGGATCAGATTTTGTCATCTACTCGGTCCGCCTATGAAGGTTCAAAGGAAGTTTGGTGCCCTGAACAGGTGATAAGGCAAAGCAGTATGAAAAGGGCCATGAGTCAAACATTTTAGGACAAATTCAATGCTGAGTTGGAGCACCGAATGGCATTTTCCTTAAACTCACATCAGACCATGGTGTTCTTCAATATGTGATCTGATCTCTATTTTGAGAGCAAAGAATAAGCTAATACAGATAGCTTGCACAGGGAGAGATGGAACCCAGAGTCTTCTTTCCATGTGTCTGACTCTTTGTGACCCCCTAGACCATAACCCACCAGCCTACTCTGTCCGTGGGATTTTCCAAGAAAGAATACTGGTAGCCATTCTCTTTGCCAGCGGATCTTTCCAATCTAGCGATCAAACCCCGGTCTCCTGCAATGCAAGTGTATTCTTTACTGTCTGAGCCACTAGGGAAGCCCAATCTTTCCAGAGAGGTTTAATATCCCATGAAGCTTCATTCACCAAGGAGGCAGGCCTGGGGCCTTGGACATGGACTGGGAATGAGATGAAGGTCTGTGAAGGAGACAGAGCTAAGTGAAGGTGCCCTTAGGAGGCCTCCCATCTTGAAAGAAGGTAAAGCTTCATACAGTGGGATGACTATGGAGACCAAAGGGTGATAACTGAAGAGAGATCTGTAGAAGGAAGATTTCAGCTGGTGGTGCTTTTGACCTTGGCTTGCCCCCTTGAGCCTGGTTTTCCAGCTGCAGAACTCAGAGTGTTCAAACAGAAGTTTGCTTGGGGGCCATCCTAACTCAGCCTCAAGTCACTTGCTGTCACACTGGAGACATCCTCATACTTTTCCTTATTAGAGAGCTCTGAATGTTCCAGCACAAGCACATCTTGCCTCCCATCCTCAGAGCTAACGAGCTGGCTTGTGACCCATGGTCATAATGCTTCCCTTGTGTGCTTAGTCACTCAGTCATGTCCAACTCTGTGACCCCATGGACTACATCCTGCCAGGCTCCTCTGTCCATGGGGATTCTCTAGAGCAAGAATTCTGGAGTGGGTTGCCATGTCCTCCTCCAGGGGATCTTCCACAACCCAGGGATCAAACCCAGGTCTCCCGTATTGCAGGCAGATTCTGTACTGTCCGAGTCACCAGGGAAGCCCCTTCTGAGTGTTCTTTTAATAGTCCCAGGATTCAGTCCAGGGTACCGTGTTGCCTTTCATCGTCATGCCTCCATCTCCTCCAGTCTTTTGGTAGTTTCCCAGTCTTCCCTTACCTTGTGACCTTGGTTCTTTACGTTCTGGTCAGTTACTTTGCTAACGCCCTCCAAGGGCTTGCCTGACCAAGGTGATGCAATTTTGGGGTTAAGACTACAGAAGTGATGCTATAACCTCCTCAATGCAACCTATCAGGAGGCACATAACAGGGAGAGTTATTGCTGGTGATGTTAACTATGACTAGTTGGTTCAAGTGGTATCTTCCTGAATTCTCTATCATAAATCTTCCCTTTGCAATTAATATTGGGGGGAAATACTTTTGATACTGTGCAGATATTCCATTTCTGCCTAAATTTTTGCTCAGCATCTGAATGTCAGGAGTCACTAGGCCAGCTTTCTGGGACAAGCAGTATTCTGAGCAGAGACTCACGTTAAGGGAATTCTCAGTCACTCACATCCTCTCCCCCACTCACCACTTCAGTTTTTTGAGAAAATTTAACTGAAGAGCAAAGAGTGGTAGAGCTCCTTTAGACCTTCACTCGGCTTCCCCTTAACATCTCACATATCCATGCAGTTATCAAGACTAAGGTTAGCCTGGACATCCATGGTGGTCCAGGGGTTCAGACTCCACACTTTCAATACAGAGAGTGAGGGATCGATCCCCGGTCAGGGCACTAGGATCCTGCCTGCTGTGCCACATGGCCAGAAGACTTAGCTTAACCTCAGTATAATAGTAAGCTATGGGATTATGCTCTTTTGATTTGGTTATCAAATACTGGTTAGCTACCAAACCAGAGGAAGATATGGCTATCAGCATTTGTTTTAATGATGCAAGCCTCCTGGTGTTGACTAATACAAACCCAATAGTGTCATCTTCAAGAACCTTCTCTGATGCCTCTAAAGTCAAGAGAAAGTACCGATTTTCAAAAGACAAAAGTCATAAAACTTCATGGTGTCTTAGTAAGAATCTTGAATAATTCTGATGCACTGTAAGCTACCGTAATAGTTCTGAGAAACACATGAGCCAAAGACAGGACTGTCTTTGCAGAAGAAACTGGTTAGTGTATTTGGATGAGGCAAGAATCACAGCATAGGTGCATGGATTCATATCACCTGGGAGAGGATTTTGGTGGGACTATACCAGGATGGATATTCAATATTTTAGTGACTTGATATAGCTGTAATAATGACATAGTTGATCTAGAATAAGACTACAATTGTCAATGTGAATAGTCTTAGCTTTTATCTTTGTTTTGTCAAGATTAACTTAAGGATATGTCAAAAACTTACACCAAGAAAGCATTCCAAGCATTAGGTGGGAGAGACTTCAACCCTTTAACAGGAGTCAAGCACATTGCCCTAGTTCAAATCCAGGCTCTTATAACTCCTAGAACAGAGTTTTACTTTCTCTGTACTGCCAAGTTGCCAGATTAAAAACAGCATCCTAGGAAATATTTGGGACACTTAGACTGGAAAGCACTTATCTGAAACTTAAGATCCGTTAGGAATTCTGAATTTTCGCCAAGTCCAGCAACCCTAGTATCATTGAGACAGCATCTTCAAAGCTGATGTTTTCAGATTTTGAAGGAATGAAGGACTGTTAAACGTGGCAGCTCTTCTCCAGACTTACAGGGGAAATATGTGGAGATGCCTGGAAATGGTGCAAGAGTTAGCTTAATGCAAAGCTCTACTGGGCAGTCTTGGATCCAGAGCACCCCACTGGGCGACCAAAGACTTGACCAGGTAGGGGTCATGGGCCAGTGGTTCCTTGGGTCCAACCCTGCTTCTCCCCTTTCCCCTTTATCTGTGTAACTCTCCAATAAAACTTTTGTGCCTGTAACTCCATCTCAGCTTATTTCCTAGAAACAAGCTGGTCCAGGAACAAGACCAGTCGACTGAACTCACAGGCAGATTTCCTCCTGGGAATTCCTGTCTTGGGAGACAGACACCTCAAAGGAAGTGAATAAACAGGCAAGTTAGCCGTTGGAACTGCCAGGTAAGTGTTTCAGATTGATTGCTAAATGAGTAACCCTTTTCTCTTTTCTTTCCCTGAATCCCAAAGGAATTTAAGAGTTGTTACTAGGCTCATAAGGATGAGAAACTCAATATAGAATGAGAAATCCCTGGAAGAGGAGGTGGCACATCCAGCTGGAAGAGGGGAAAGTCAAGACTACTGTCTGCAAAGACAAGACAAAGAAAATGGATTGATCCACTCAATGGGGTCTTCAGACCTCGCTGTTGGGAAGCTAAGGGTGAGGTGGTCAGATAACTGCTCTACAGACACTGACTCAGCCATACACTCAGCCCTCCGTTCCCAGCAGAAACTGGTACCCACTGAAGATTATGTCTATTCTCTAGGTGGGGTTTCAGCCAGATGCTCGAACTCCAGGCACAAGGGAGAGGGTGATGCAGAAGTCAGAATCTAAAAACTTAAACTGAGGGACCTCAGCCCTCTCCCTGCTCCCAGAACCCCCTCCCAGGTCATATTTTAGTGCCCATTGCCTAGTCTGTGCCCTTGATCTAATTGTCAGCTCTTTACTCATTTTGACCACATGGTTGCCAATTGTGGGAGCTGGAGGTGGCTGGTACAGAGAAACAGACTTCATACACCCATGTTTGAATTTCACTGTCTTACTTGTGGGTTGTCCTTGTGAACTTCACTTGGAAAACAAGGATTCCATTGCATACCTGGAGGGATTGAGGCAGATCAGCTCATAGGGTAAGCACCTGGGGGTCACAGAAGTTCAGTGGATCATTGAAAAATAGTTAGGTGGACAGGGCGAGACTTGCCAACTTGGTGATTAAGATGCTCTGTATGTTTCACTCTCTGTGTGTCTAGCCTAGACCTGACACTGACTAGACTCTTCGATAGATGCTCTAACAGACTTCAGAACATCCGCTGAATTTCAATGCATCATGCAGTTCTAGAGGGCCAAAGGTAACAATATTCAGCTTGCTTAAGGTACCAAGGCTAACTTTACAGCAGCGGACACCCATGGTGTCACTGAAGTCAGCATGGGATTAAAGCCAGGAGATCTGCCTGGGATTAAAATTGTGGTTCATCTGTAGTCAGATAATTGCATGTTGCCTCTTTTAGCACAAAATGCCTCAGATAGCAAACATCCATACTAGGTTGGCAGGAGAATATCCATAACAGATTGGTAGACGTTAGCTCTTTGAAAGGTACAAAGGGTCTATTTTTCAGTGAAAGCAGCAAGTGTTAACTTCAGAGAGGGGCCTCCCTCTTGGTTTCTTTCACTGGAGCCCCTCAAGTTTTATCTTGGCCTTTAGGTTTCTTGCTTTAATGCTTTTATTCTATTCTCCCCAAATATGGGTAAAAAACTCAGATATAGTCAAATTCCTTGTGATGGTGTGGTTCAAACTGCTTTCCAACCCTTCATATCTTGTTAGATCATAAAACATAAACAGCATTCAAAACATACCCACGGTCAAGTAGGGTCAAGAATGGCCAAGAAAGGAAATTGTTCAGAGGCAGGAATAGTAGTACTCAGGCTTAGATCTTAGCTCAACGTTTATGAGTAAGTAGAGAGAGGACAGCATCTTATCACCATAGAAACAACCTGGTACGTGGTTGGTGCTCTAGTGTTGAACAGACCTACAGATCTAGAGGCCAAGAGTCTGGAACTAGAGATATGCGACCCCCTGAAAAGAATTTCCAGACCAAACTGCCACCCTACAGCAGGGACTCTATGGGAGGTCTTTCAGATTAAACTGACATCTTGTTTTTTGGTCTTCACCAGCTCTCCCGAAGCTGTCCATCCCCTGCTCCGCCCCCTCTCCTGTTCTGTTATCAGCCTTGGGTTGCGGGCTGATATTAAAAGGACCCTGATAAAGCTCCCTAAGTGGCGGCAAGCTGTAAACATTCCCACTGATGCCATTTGATTAACCTGCTGAGAAAATGCCTGAAGAAGGTCCTGGCTTGTCACCATGAGACAGGCAAAGGTGCCACGCAGAGCTGTTGAAAGGCAAGTTGGTTGGGGCCACCACCATGGAGTTATATAAAGCACTTGGCTCCAAGACAGAGGTCTCTACAGCACTGCCTATGCAGTCTGCCAGGGTGGCTGTGGGTTTATGGTTTGATAGACATATGCGATGGGGATGCATTCATAGCCCAGATAAGTTAATGACCTATTAGTGGCGAGCAGAGCGAGAGATAAAGCTGTTGTGCAAAATCCTGCCCCACATTCCAAAGCCACAAACAGTTTGGTTTAACACCTTGGTTATAGCCCATTCAAACAGCTTCCCTAGCAGACTGCAGTTTCTAGATGCCCATCTATTTAGAGGGTATAGGATGGGCTAGAGAGAACAAGCATTAACCGTTGGCTGAACTCAATCTTTAATCATCACCTGAACTAACTCAGGTAATAAGAGTCTAAATATTTAACCAAATTCAAGTTTTTCTCCTCACATAAAAAGGCTCATCCAAACGTGCCTAAGCAGCATTTAGCCATTGGCTCAGGATGCATCGATAGGGCAGGAGGGATTGTGTTGGAGCAATTAACTGAAATTTGAAGAGCTTGCTACAAGATGACAGTATTGGTTTGAATGTTCCAGATACCTTATCAAAAGGATTCCAACTTCCTGGACAATTGCCCAGTTATTCTGCCTTTGGCTCCAATGAAGACAGTACTATTTGCAGCAGAGTGTATATTGTCCTTTTTGGAAGGCAACTTGGCAACAGTAAGACTTATTTATGTGCAACACATTCTAGCAATCCCACTCTTGGGAGTCCATCCACAGTAATGAAAGCACCGGTTCACAAAGACAGACTTGTGACAGCATTTATTCAGCATTGTTTGGGGACCCCTGAAGTGGGAACTTTAATTTGGTGGATGGATGGGTTAGCTACAGCCTATTATGTGCCACTGAAGGGAGTGAGCCACAGTCCACGTAGTTTTCAAACATGTTTTTAGGCAAGTCACTCAATGATGTTGTCTGCAAGAAACTCATTTTTCATATGAAGATGATAAGTAATGGGATGAAGATATACCATGTTGACACTACGAGCTGGAGCAAGTCTCTCTTTGAAAGACTGAGGAAGTTATCAAGGATTAAGAAGAGCACAACAAAATTAAGGGGTCGACTCTAACAGTCTGTGTGAACATATATAATGTCAAAATGTGAAAGACATGGACTTATCCATTTCTCTTTGCAGTTCTTTAGAGTTGAATATTAACACCCTTCTATCTGATCGACAGGCCTGGCAGGGCAGGGCAATCAGTAAAGACAGTTGAACTAAACAGCACCTATCAGCTACATCTAATGGAAAAAGTATTCAACAGTGCTAACACCTTCCTCCAAGTTCACATGGAACATTCACCAAGAAAGAGCACATTCTAGGCTAGGCGAAAGCCAGACCCAGAGAAGGTGACAAATTGCTTATTGACAGTAGGACATGTGCTCATTTGGTTGTATGTATTAAGAACATGAAAGTAAGCTGGTGCCCAGCTTCTAGCATAAACACCCACAGACAATGCTGACCTAGGATTGTTATGTCCACGTAGAGCATTTCTAAGTGTTCTGCTTTCGGGTTTGCCGTGTGTAATGATCTAACTCAGGGGTCAGACATGAGGATTAAGGCCAAACTATATATATGCCTCCCAGGGAGAAGGCAATGGCATCCCACTCCAGTACTCTTGCCTGGAAAATCCCATGGGTGGAGGAGCCTGGTAGGCTGCAGTCCATAGGGTTGATAGAGTTGGATACGGAGCGACTTCCCTTTCACTTTTCACTTTTATGCATTGGAGAAGGAAATGGCAACCCACTCCAGTGTTCTTGCCTGGAGAATCCCAGGGACGGGGGAGCCTGGTGGGCTGCCGTCTATGGGGTCGCACAGAGTCGGACACAACTGAAGTGACTTAGCATAGCATAGCATAGCATAGACAGCCTTAGTTTTTTCCAGACACTATCCCTGCAACACAGACGCTGCCCTTTTATAAGATACCAGGTGGGTATTTGTTACCCTGTCTACCCGCAGCCCCTGGGAACTGAAACTACTCAGATCCCGGCCCCCACCAATCAGGTCATATTTTTGTACCATGTGACTCTTAGCTGATTGGACTAAGGCAGCCACCTGATCCTGTAGCAGTTTGCCTATTGGCTGGTTGTTTACTCCCGAGACCCTGGTATGAAAGGAGGGGCTGGGCTAAATCATAGGCATATTTGAAATTAAGATGAAATAAATCAGCAGGAGGGACAGATGCTGAAAGTTTGTTTAGACATGGAATCAAGACTTGAAGCCTAGAAGGTCTTCAAGCCTCTGTATTTTGTGATTCAAATGCCCACCTGTGCCTTTTCAACACATTGTTCTCTTCTGCCTGGAATTCTCTGAGGGAGGCCCACAGATGGGAAGGACCCACTGTGCTCTGCTGGGCTCATACCTCTAGGCTTGAAAGCTGGACTCAGTACCCCCCTCGCTATTTTGAGGTCAGTGGGCACTGACTTCCCTTACATGTAAGCCGCCGAGGACCAGAGTCTGGCAGGGCCTAGAAGGCCGCTGTGTTGGGAGCGCAGAATGTATGACTGCCTTCTACCCTGTGGATCGGATGCAGTAAAGAACATTGCATGTTGTAAGGGGAGAAGGTGGAGGAGTCGTCTCATGTGTGATGAATGGGCAAACAAGGTGGGTTTCTGGAGGGATCTGGAAGTCCACCTTGGGGCAGAATTTAAGTACCTCCCCAGACTAAGCACTTTCCTCAACCTGACACTGCCATTGACTGGCCATAAAACAAGGTGGGGTAATTTGTAACTCTAGTTACATAACTTCTGAGACTTAGCACTTCATCTTTAAAATGGGTATGTAGTCAAGAACCCAGGGCTACGGAGACAGAGTTTATGTAAAGTACCTAACAGTGCTCAAGACGTTTAAGTGCTTAGATATGAACTCCCATGAGACCTCCAGCCATCTGTAGGCTGTCCCATTGTCTTCCTCTGCTCGCCTTTGGGCTCTAGCAGCTCCTTAGATGTGAGCGTCTTGTCTCAGCGTGCCCCACCGGTGACCACTAGAACACCTGCACGTAAGTGCTGAGGTGTATAGTAATCAGTGTCTGCTCCTACAGGGCATGGAGGGGTCTTCAACCCACTTGAAGTCTAGAGATTACCCGCTTAAGGATACATGGGCAGAAAAAAACAAACCAATGCAGTTGTAAAGTAGGGTGGGACATCATGAACTAAGACAAACTGACCTTTAAGATTGCCCCTCAAAGCCTGGGCTCGAAGGAAGTGTACAGTTTTAGTTGTTCTCTTGCATGTCCATCCTATGGACTACACACTCATGTGCATAATTAAAACAATCCTGCTTCACAGATGGGGAAATAGAGGGCGCCCCCAATATGCCTGCCAGTGCTAGTAGCCAGACAAGGTCAAGAGGTTGCCCCACCAGTAGAACATATCCAACCTGCAGAAGAGGCATCTGTTAGGTTTCAGAGATCTGAAAGAACCTGGCATTTACACAAAATTCATTTCGAGCTCCCCCTTTTTTCCCTTTTTAAAAAAAAGGTCTATTGGCTGTGCTGGGTCTTTGTTGCTACAATTGGGCTTATTGTGGTGGTTCCTCTTGTTGCAGAGCATAGACTCTAGGGAACATGGGCTTAGTGGCCCCACGGCATGTGGGATCTTCCTGGACCAGGAATCAAACCCATGTCCCCTGAATTGGCAAGTGGATCACCAGGAAAAGGCCCTCTAGTTCCTCTTAAAGAGCGATGAACTAGCAACACTGGGTCTGCATTCCCACGTGACCTCAGAGGTATTGAGGGAGCCCAGCTCTGGTCGAAGACAGGTGTACCACTGGCCAAGCCCCACACTGCCCATTTCATCTGCCTTATGTGTCTGGTTCCTATGAGTACACTTCAGTTTGAGAAATCTGAAATAAGTTTTGGTATTTATAGAATACGTTAGGTCCCAAGAAGGGACAGGATATCAGGGATATGGCTTAGTAAACAATGCAGCTTTCTTTTAAGAGTGGGACTTTGATGAGCTAAAGCCTCAAAAACTAACCAATTTATGGGCAGGACATTCTGCTGAGTGTTAATTGAAAAATTGACAAATTTGGAAATTTGTCTTCAAAGACAACCAGATGACTAAAGACACTGCATTGTATTGGGGCAGAAAAAAATATATATACACACACATTATATATAACATATTTATAACATTAAGCTATACTTGCAGTCTTTCTTTCGGCTACAGGCATGCAGAATTTTAGTTCCCCAACCATGGTTCAAACCTGTGACCCTGCAGTGGAAGCGTGGTGTCCTGACCACTAGATGGCCAGAGAAGTCGCCCATACTTGAGGTCTTAGTGTTTAGGAAACCCTCTTCCTCTATGCACTAAGTCACAGAACTTTTATATATCCTTCTTCAAAAGGTGGTTATTGCAACTAGAGTCTCTCAGTTCCTTGGTTTTCCAGGGTACGTCTTTACTCTTCTAAATAGTTAGATGCATTTTTCTTTTAAACAAAGCTGTAGCTAAATGGTATCCCAATTCACCAATACACTTTGACAATGACCTCCAGCACTTGCAAATGTGAGTGCACACTCCAGGGGTAACTGTGAGGTCTAGAGTTAGGTTTGCTTCCTCTACAAGCATTCGTTGAGATTTCAGGTGAAGGTCCCCCAGATTAGCACTTTCAACATTGAGAAGACCTCACACAACTTTAAGGCTCAACTTAAGGTTTCTCCCTTGGAGGGAGCACTGGGGAGGAACAAAGCTTCGTGTCACCTCATTGTGCCTACATGCTAAGTTGCTTTAGTCGCATCTGACTCTTTGCAACCTCACGGACTGCAGCCCTCCAGGCTCCTCTGTTCATGGGATTCTCCAGGCAAGAATACTGGAGTGGGTCGCCATGTCCTTCTCTACTCTGTGCCAAGCATTGGTCCACGTGGGATCAAGGGGCAAGTTGGGACTCCCTACCCTTGACCCAGTCATGTATACAAATCTGACTGTTAAGGTGCTGAGATAAATGAGACTTTGCTATGTAAGGGACTAGTGGCCCAGTAGCACTGAGCTCAGTCTTCATGTCTGGGTTCAGTCAACAACAATTTGCAGCATGAAGTTCATGGCGAAGTGTCTTGGCAATACATGATGTGTTAGTGCTTTCGGAAAGGTAAGTTTCAAAAGGGGTTCAGAGCATCAAAAATGGATCCTGATTCTTCCAACACCCCTCTCCAGTCTCCTCTGTCTCAGCAAGTGGTAGCATTTAGTCACTACACTTCATGCCCATAAAATAAGCATTGTTATTTTTAATTTTTATTTTTTAATTTAATTTTTTAAATATTTTAAACTTCACAATATTGTATTAGTTTTGCCAAATATCAAAATGAATCCGCCACAGGTATACATGTGTTCCCCATCCTGGACCCTCCTCCCTCCTCCCTCCCCATACCATCCCTCTGGGTCATCCCAGTGCACCAGCCCCAAGCATCCAGTATCGTGCATCGAACCTGGACTGGCAACTCGTATCATACATGATATTATACATGTTTCAATGCCATTCTCCCAAATCTTCCCACCCTCTCCCTCTCCAACAGAGTCCATAAGACTGTTGTATACATCAGTGTCTATTTTGCTGTCTCGTACACAGGGTTATTGTTACCATCTTTCTAAATTCCATATATATGCATTAGTATACTTTATTGGTGTTTTTTTTTTTTCTGGCTTACTTCACTCTGTATGTTTGTTTTTTTAAAAGACAAAGGGTGTTATGGAAGTGTCAAGTCCCCTGCAGGTCAGAGCTCACAGACTGTTGAGCCCAAATTCATCAACCCAGGCTACTTAAATATAAGCATTCTCCTCCATGAAGGCCTTTTCATCTCAGAGTGGGGCTCAGACTTGGGGTCACAATGGGCTTGTTTACTGACCTCTATTTCCCCACAAGGAAGGAAGGAAAGGTTGAGAATGGATTCTGTGCAGAGTCAGGGCCCAGACTAGAAGGAAAAGACTCTCCTGGCTCCAGGAATGATGGGTGGAGAGAAGGTTCTGAAAGAGACACCTGCTCTACAGTGTCCAAGCATCAGAGGAAAGAGACGTGAGGATCTTCCAGGTGTGCAAACTGCCATTATAGCTGGAAGGCTACTTACTGGTCCATATTTGGCTTAACAGTCTAGACCAAAGGACCTCAACATTTTTGACACCAGGGACCGGTTTTCAGACCGGTGGCTGGGGGAGAGGGGATGGTTTGGGGATGACTCGGGCGCATGACATTTATCGTGCACTTTATCCCTATCGTTCCACTGGCCTCACCTTGGCTCAGGTGTTGGATCCCAGAGGTGGGGACCCAACGTCTAGACAGCTGTTACCAGGTGCTCCAAGGAAGGGGGTGCCAGGGCCAAGAGGTGGCAATTCTCCCCTTCCTTTGGCTTCTCCAAAAGCAAACAGCCCTCTAGTAGAATCCAGTGCTTCGGCCTAAACCCAATCCCAATTGCAAATCAAGGTGAGCTTTCAGGGGCCCCCTCTTTTGAACCCTGAAGCAGCAAGTTTGCATTTTGTAAGCAAGATGGACTCACAGCAAAACTGTCTTTGCAATTTACTGACTCTCTTTATCCAAGATGCTCCTGCGAGTCTTTTTTCCTCCATCCGGGGGCTGGACCACCAAGGTGAACTTTGTCAGCTTGGGAACTATTCCATTTGCTCTCCAGCTCATCTCAGAGGTGGAGAGAGGAAGAGGGAGGGGGTGGGGAGAGCACCGGGAAACTCAGGTTAGCCGGAGTCCCAGGCAGGTCAGGGAAGACCCTGATTTCTTCTCCAACCCGCTGTGCCAACCATCTGTCCTCATTAACTTGTACTGGTTTATGGGTTTTTTTAATCCTTCCCACATAGACACACACTATGAACATACCACTTTCTTTTTATAGCCTGTACTTTCTTTCATGTTCTGATTGTTGGCCTCGGAGTTATGACATCCTGTAGGACTTGCTGGTAGACTGGAAATTCCACAAACTCAACAAGCATTGCTAGGGTGGAAAGGAATCTCTGCCCCCCAGATCTGTGAACTGTGTCTAGAGACACCTTTGAAAACTCCGAACTAAGGTGTGATCAACCATCTCATGGCTGTGCTCGCATTCCGTGCATCCCAAGGCTCAACCATCTCTGCTTCACCTACACTCATCTCACATTGAGCTTGTCACTGGCTGCCTAGGGGCTTTCTTGCTCCCTGCCCTGGCCAATAACTATTCTAATCCTTAGACCAGGGCAATCCTGCTAGTTTATTGGAAGGAAACACCTGCCCTTGTGATGGTCATTAACCCAAGAGGTTATGAGGGTCTTCCTTCTGGTTTTTAGTAACTGATGAGCCAGCTGAAAGTCAATTCCTCCTATACCAAGTTCCTTCCTCTAAGTATGGAGGAAGGATTCTATACCCTGCCTGTTGATTGCTGTACATGATGGGTCGTTGTTCCAGGACTTGGTTTCACACATTTAAGATTCCCTATCCAATAAGTTGCTGACGTCTGTCACTGTCTCCGGGCTCTTCCTTTGGTCTGGTGGCTGGGCAATTCCATGACTTGCAGCCCAACAGCCAACCGTGCTTATTTCAGATTTGAAGCCCAGTAGGACAGCCTCTTTAACCCAAAGCAAAAAACCCTCCAAAGCCAAACTCTCCACTTTCTCCTGCTGAGGCAGCTCCCCCAAAGTGTGTGGTGTGGGGAGGAACCAGCACTAAGGAGACTACTCTCCCTAAATCGTTATTCACCATCTAAAACATTCAAGAGTTCTCCATTCTCTTTAAGAGACTTTCTAGTTAAGTCTAACTCAAGTGAGGAAGCATTTTGCCAAGACCTGAGGATGACCTAGTTTAAGCTTGCAGGAACAAACCGTCCCAATTAAGTTGGCCTTTTATATACCATGATTCTCTTATGTAGGATTAGTTGTCCAATTCTGTCTTCATCTGCATTTCTTTTAAAGGGAATTGTGCTTTTGTTCTGAAGAGGTCAACTGAAACTGTTTAGGAAAACCCTGGGATTTAAAAAATGTCACTAGAACACACGATGGTCCTTTATCCTCACATGTGGTCCTGAGACAGGCACGTCTTTAAAGATGATTATTTGATTAGGAGAAGACTGGTGTTGGCAGTTGGCAGAGAACCCAAATGTAACACGAGCTAACTTTGCATCATTCCTGCCTCGTTGCAGGTGCTCCACCTTTTCTCCTTTCAGAGGTTAGGTGAGCATTTCCAAGCGAGTCCGTAGGATCCCGAGTCCACTGTTAGCCCCAGAAGTTTGTGGTTACTAAGTCTGAGACTCTGGTTTATGCAGCATTCAACATTCCTTTGCAGGGCATGTCATGGCTTTCAATATGTAGATATGGATGTGAACTTCTAGGACGTTTATGACGTGTAGCATTCCCTCAAACTTATTTGGGATCAGAACCTTTTATCACGCTGCAAGAAAGAAGGTCAATTCTTGGATTCTACACATTCAGACAAAATTGAGGATTGGTTTTCTGCAGATCAAGAAGTAGAAAAAGTTGTTTACCCAAGATCTTCGTGGCCTTAGACCCAGGGCAGATGCAAGCTTCCCCTATGTTCCTTAACCTTTTTTCTGCTTCAATTTTTCTTCATAGACCCTATCACTACCCAATGTATTCTGCACACTGCATCTAGAATATACCACACAGGCAGGCGTTCTCCTGCACTGAATAATCAGCACCTACAGTAGTGTCTGGAGTATAGTCGGCAGTTTGAATTTGGCTTCCTCCACTGTAACATGCCCAGGCTTCTGCCTAAGGAGATCTGGAACCACATCTTCATATTCTGCTCTATAACCATGTCTTATCAAAATATCATTTCACATCTCAAAGGCTTCACTAAATCATGTCTGACTTTTTGCGATCCCATGGGCTACAGCATGCCAGGCTTCCCTGACTTTCAATATCTCCAGGAGTTTGCTCAGATTCATGTCCAGTGAGTCAGTGATGTCATCTACCCATCTCATCCTCTCCTGCCCCCTTCTCTGCTTGCTCTCAATCTTTCCCAGCATCAGGGTCTCTTCCAATGAGTCTCATCAGGTGGCCAAAGTATTGGAGCTTCAGCATCAGTCCTTCCAATGAATATTCAAGGTTTGATTTCCATTAGGATTGACTGGTTTGAGCTCCTTACTGTTCAAGGGACTCTCAAGTCTTCTCCAACACCACAATTCGAAAGCATCAAGAGAAGACTTAGGCTTCAGTCAATTTGATGTTGATCTGATGCTGACCCTGATTTGGTAATTTTCCACTTTGGGGCCTATGTAATCCCAGATTGAGATGCAAAGTTGGATCTAAGAACAATGTCCGTCTGTGCATCCTGAACAGATCCCTTTGGAAGCCAAGACCTGAGCATGCAGTGCCCAGAGGACCAGGCTTAGTCATTATTCTTGGCAACAGCTTTCATGATCTCTGGAGGCCTGGAAAGAACATGGGATGATGTGCCTTGATGCCCTCATCTCATAAGCATCTTCAGGTTCGCCCAGAGTCAGCACCTCCAAAAGGGATATGGTGGCCTTCAGAGCATCTGCAGTGTATCCAAGGAGGTTGGAGGACCCATGTGTATACAGGCACCACCACAAGGAAGACTGTGTCCCCGTGGGAGAAATTAAGGCTCTGCAGCCTTCAGGGAAGAAGGTTAGATCAACTCATTCACCCGGCAGAGAACCATGGCCAACCACAAGGCACAATCTCCAGAGACATGAAAGTAGACACTCATTCTTTTTTATTGGAAAGCAAGCCCCGAGAGGTTAAGAGACTCAGGCCAAGACCCACAGCTGTTAAAACTCAGGCTGGAACTTGCATCTGAGGTTCAGGCCAGGTCTCCTCCCAGACGCACAATCGCTCTGGAGAATTTGGAAGATCTCAGCCTCAGGCCAGATGACAGCTTAGACTTTGCCCAAACTGACCCGTGAACCCGAGACGACCTTGCCTTTGTCCTGAGATTATAACTCTCCAGCCTCATTTGTACATTGAGCCTGGGTAAGAGGACAGAACTTAACAGCCAAGCTCCCTTTTACTCCCACTGGAGGTTTCCAGATGGAGATTGTACACGAAGCCCCTAGGCTGACCCATGATGCCAGCAAACATCACCCGGACCAGGAAACTGAGGACTGATTCTTCACAAAGCCATGCTCGTGACTGCTTCAGGAATAACAGATACTAGGCTGCCCTAGGAGGCTGCATTGAGAAAAGGATTCCACATTCAACAGTAGCTCACTGTGAGCCAAGCACTGTTACGGATAACCTGAGACCCACGGAGGAGGGTGAACAGGTTGGCCGTGGGCATCACTGGGAAAGCAGGGTGGAGTCCCCTGTCTTTGATATAGTGCTGCCCTGAACCGTCAGACTCATCTCCTAAATGTAAAGGAAAACGTGGCTAGTGTCTTGCAAGTTTTTAAACGGCAGAAACATCCTCTGAGCGACTCCTCTGATGAGGGAGGAGGAAAGCGAGGGATGCATCGGCACTTGGCTTTCCTGACACTTGACTGATGAACACAGGGATGGCCGGCACAAGAACTACTCCCTGTGACCCACAGGGGGCAGCACTCACCCAACATCAGGAGAGAAAGTATTGAAGCCCTTGGAGGAAAAACCCTTGGCTCAGTCCCTTACGAGGGGCATTTCAGTTCAGTTATTCTCATTATTTTGGATGAGCTCAATCTAATCACATGAACCCTTTAAATGTGTCTCTAGGAGTCAGACATGGAAAAAGTCAGTCAAAGCACAAGTAAGAATTGTAATACACTGTTGGCAGCTTGAAGGAGGTGGGCACATGGACGGGGGGGGTAGGAGGGCCTCTGGGAGCTGAGGGGCCTCCTGCTGCCAGCCAGCTAGGAGGTGACCGCAGTCATACACTGCACGTGAATGGATTTCATCAGAAGAGGTCAGGTCCGTGACACCCATGGTGTAATCCGTGGACCGTGATGGCAGTAACAGCAATGGCAGTGTCTTCCATGGACTTTCACAGATGCTACGGACATCCTATAAACTGAAGGGGAGACTGCATTCTAAATAAGG
The DNA here is from genome assembly GCF_029378745.1 of Bos indicus. Taxonomy (NCBI): domain Eukaryota; kingdom Metazoa; phylum Chordata; class Mammalia; order Artiodactyla; family Bovidae; genus Bos; species Bos indicus. The sequence continues at coordinate 60,528,670 of NC_091776.1, read as the reverse complement.
TCTCAGAAGGCAGCCCGCTTGGTAAATTGAGATGTCTTGCGAGTGTTTTACGTTCCTAGTTTTGAAGGCTGTGTCCCCAGGAAGGAAAAGTTCCTTCAAAGAACACCCCTTGTTCTAGTACGAGACTTGGTCCTAGGAGCGCCAACATCTTGCATGCTCCAGTTCTGTCATAGGTGCTGAGCACAGTGAGGGAGAGAAGACCTCAGTCCTCAAGGGGATCTAACGGAGATCACAGCCATGGGTGTGGTTAAGTAGCACCCCGTGACTTCTATCCCATCCACACACCCCCTGGATAACCCTTTGGGTGTGAGTGAACTGCATGAGACACCACTCCCATGATTGTTACAGGGTAAGAAAACTATTCTACTGAGCACGACCTAATCACATGAGCCCTTTTAAGTTTGGGTCTAGAAATCAGACATGGCAAGCCAGAAAAGCAAAGCACAAGAACCATAATGCGCTTGTCGGCAGCTTGAAGATGGAGGGGGACACACAAGTGGTCTTCAGCTGCCAGCCAGAAAGGAGGTGAGCGCAGCCCGACACTGTGAGAAGCTGAATTAGACCAACAAGAATGAGCTTGGAAGCTGAGTTGACTCCTAGTCTCCCAATGAGGCTGACACCCTGATTTTGGGCTCGAGGCACCTGAGCAGAGAACCCAGCCACCCTGAGCCTGGTCAGCACCTACGGAAGACTGAGCTTGTGGAACTTTAAAGCTGCCAAGTTTCTGCTGTGCAGCAGCAGAAGGTTAATACTGTCTCCCTGTACAGTAATGATCGTCGTGCGTGCCATGAAGAAAAAGCACGAATACACGTGCATTACAGGGAAACCAAAGCTTGGCTGTGGGGTTTGGGACATCCCCTTTCAGATAACAGTGCCTGGGATGACACACGACCCCGTCTCCGCTGTTCTCTTGGAACAATCAAGCCATCAGCAGAGGCTTAAAATGCTTAACGAGGCTCATCAGACCAGGGTTGGATTGAAGCAGAGCAACCGATGTCAGAAATGGTCAAACCTCCATTTAGAGGGCCTCCATCAACTAGCGTTGAGCTAGAATCTCCATCTTGTTATCTGTGAATGGAGACCTAAGCCACTGGGACCGTGCAGAGGGCTTCTCAGGAGACATTAACAGCTGACATCACCCAGGTTGGAGCCACGCTTACCCTCCTCGGATGTCAGTTCCTCCCATTAAACATGAGTTTGAGTTTCTCAGTCAATCTTTAAGACTGGTTCCCCTAAGAAGAGACTGTTTCATTTGGTAAGATGGGAAGAGAAATCCAATTGCTGAGGATCTGCTTTTGAGTGCCAAATCTACACCAGGAGCTTCTTCGAGCCTGTTTGCTTCTTGGGAAGGGTGGGATCTTTCCAAGGATGGGGACAGATTCGGAGGAAGGAATTTGTCTGGCCTAAGTTTCACATCACATCTCGTCTTTGCTCCCTTAAATCTCAGAAGGATTTCTTTTAGAGAGTAGGGGGACAAGCAAGTAGAACTCTCAAGCTGAGCATGGGGGCAGAAAGTACCTTTGAGATGGAAGCCAATATCATGTACATGGAAAATCTCTGCAGCAAGTCAGTATCAAACCCAGTTTGATATTCTAGGGCCATCTTGAGCCTGAACTCTAAGACTAGCTGAGCCTGCTATAAATTTGCCATGAGGATTAACTTGTGCTGATTTTTAGGAAAACAGAAGATGGAAGAAGCTTTGTTACCTCTCCCTTAACTGTCTAAAAAAAACATAAAAGCTCTGTTCCCTGGGGTGGCGGGTGGGGGAAGGCAACTGAAGATATCTGTAAAGAATATGGGCTAAACCTGGAGGAAATGGCAACCCTCCAGTATTCTTGCCTGAAAAATCCCATGGAAGAGCCGCCTGGCAGGCTACAGTCCACAGGGCCGCAGAGTTGGGTGTGACGGAGCATACACATTAGACACAAGGAAGCCAGCTTTGCCTCTAGGCTCTTCTGGCTGCTCTTATCCACAACTGTGCCTGTTCTTTGGCTTCTCTTTTGAACTCGTTCTGACATCTTAAACAGTTCCCTTACTGATTATGAGTTCAAAAAAACCTTTAACACATAAAATATGGACTAGGTATGGTGGTGGAGACTTGGCAGGGTCGAGAGACCAGAGTTGCTGTGTCCCACTGACTCTACATGTGGCCCAGTGACCAGACACTTGAATGTCCATCTCCATGTGAATTGCCTTCCTTGGCTTTGAGCTACGTAAACTATCCACCCCTCTCTTGTCCTTACTGGAGACGATCTATAGAGGCGAAGGCTTTGATCATTTTGGTGACTTAGTTTTCTTGAACCACTCCCACCTTAACCTTAATGTTTTGTTTTTCTCCAGTTCATCTGTCTCATGTTGATTTAGTTCTTAGAGCAGCCAGAAGAGTCTAGAAGGGTAGAAAAAAATTTCTTCCAACACTGGGACTGTGGACTGAGCTTATTGGACTAATACAGAAGTGATTCCAAAATATCATGGATGTGTGTGATCTTAAGGTTCCACGCCACCCCGGGAGAACATTCCTTTTTATTTTTATTTTTTTTGTCTTTTTTTTTCATTTTTTTTTTAATTTTATTTTATTTTTAAACTTTACATAATTGTATTAGTTTTGCCAAATATCAAAATGAATCCGCCACAGGTATACATGTGTTCCCCATCCTGAACCCTCCTCCCTCCCCATACCATCCCTCTGGGTCATCCCAGTGCACTAGCCCCAAGCATCCAGTATCGTGCATCGAACCTGGATTGGCAACTCGTTTCTTACATGATATTTTACATGTTTCAATGCCATTCTCCCAAATCTTTCCACCCCCTCCCTCTCCCAACAGAGTCCATAAGACTGTTCTATACGTCAGTGTCTCTTTTGCTGTCTCGTATACCGGGAAAAACACCAATACAGTATACTAACGCATATATATGGAATTTAGAAAGATGGTAACAATAACCCGGTGTACGAACATTCCTTTTTAAAAAACTTATTGAGGTACCATTGCTTTCCATGGACACCAAGGGAGGACTGTGGGATGAGTTCTTCCATTTCTATCGAGAAGCTGAGGCAAGCTCTCGTCTCCCCCGGAGGCTCAGTCACTTCTGAGTGTCTCCATTGTTCTACAAACACTCCAGGATTTTGTTCTTGTCCTTTCTTCCAGCCATGTGTTCCTGCTCGGTGCTCAATTCTGGGAAACCAAACCTTGGCCAGCTTTCAGCACTCAATCCACTTGGACAAAGCTGGTGTGTGATCTACCTCCAAGTCTAGTCCATGGTGATTCAGGAAGCGGAGAGTTGCCAGTGGCCGTAGAGTACCACGTCCTAAACACTTGCCAGACCCTATGGAATTTAACCCCTGCTCTCTCTTCTAGCTCACGGGGTCTGCTTTTCCTCACCTCAGGCTCTCCCCTATCTGGCCCCAAGGTCTGTGCAAAGGCCCTTCTTCCCTCACCTTGGGCTTCCAAACTCAGATTTTTGGAGACTGAGCCAGTGCAAGTGGGACCCCACAGAGACTACCTAGGGAGGCCATCTACCTCTCCCCTCAAAAAGGGATCCACTGATGCTCAAAAGATAATAACCCCTCCCCAGGAGAGAAGGCTGGACTCTACCCCAGCAATTGGCATGTGTGCAATAAGTTCTGATGGATGTAAAAGCAGGTACTTCTTTACAGAAGTCTGTAGTAGGCTTCCCTGGTGGCTCAGATGGTTAACAAAAAAAAAATCTGCCTGCAATGCAGGAGACCTGAGTTCAATCCCTGGGTCAGGAATGTCCCCTGGAGAAGGGAATGATCACTCACTCCAGTATTCTTGCCTGGAGAATTCCATGGACAGAGGAGCCTGGCAGACTACAGTCCATAGGGTCACAGAGTCAGACACGACTGAAGCGGCTAACACACACAGACTGATGCTAGAGCAAGGCTCAAGGAAGGGCCGGGAGTGGAGGCTCACAGCAGAGTCAGGTCGGAACAGTCTGCTGTTCCTGCTCGTTGCCTTTGCCGAAACCCAGGTGCACGTGCTTTTGTCTTGTCTGCTGAAGAATCATTTCAATTCCTAGACTTCACTTCACATTGTACTGACATCTGTCCCATCCTCCCCTGCTTCCCAATCAATGCCATGCCAGAACTGTGTCAGGGCATGCATTATTTATCTCTAATGGGAGCAGAGTTACTCAAGGTGCCAATGAATCAATGGATTCAGATGTGCCATCAAGACCCTCCTCAATCAATAGGTAGAGGACAGATTCAACAAGGGGGGGGGGGGGGTGGCGGTGAGAACAGGAGGGCTGAAGATTTAGGACAGTAAGTGCTGGCCTGAGTCAGAATCTGAGCTGCAGCCTTAGCTCAGATCCCAAGTCTTTCCCCAGATGGGGCCTCGGTTTACCTCACCTGTATAAAGGGGCAGTGAGGCTAAACCAGCTTACGACCCCTCTTTAGCACTCGTCTTTTTTAATTAAGAGTCTTGAAGTTTCCAGGGACCGTTTCCAGGGCTAGCTAGAAATGTTCGTGGCAGTTGAAACTAGTTAGTTGAACTAGCTCAGGAGCCTTCAGAAGTTGAGTTTTGGAAAAGCCATTATTTTTACAACATAAATGACTCACATACCCAGAGGCAGCTGAGCCCGGATCATGCTTTCCACGATGGGTATGACTTCTTGGATGGTTCTGCCTAGGGTATGGGTTGACCTCATTTTGGGTATGTTAGAAGTAATCCCCCGCTCATAAAAGATGGTTTGGAAAGTAGAGATTAGAAGGGAGGCTTTAGCAACACATTTCCCCATGTCTTAGGGCTTGGTTTTGTATCATCTTAGAATCGTTTAATGGCGTTTAATGATTTGCTTCCATGACTTGGACTCCAGCCTTGACTATACGCCTAGCAGACATTTGGGTTTAGTTTTGCTGTCATAAGTCTTTTGTTCCTGAAACGTCTGTCCTCAAGGGGTGAGGTTCTGGTTGCTGGCCATCGCTTTTTGCCAGCTCTTTCCTGGTGAGGTCGCTGCTTACTCCCATGGACCACAGCTGTGCTATTGAGGCCTCAGGCTTACCTAGGAGACACCAGGCAGGTAGGATCCCGGTGCCCCCTTAGAGGGGTATCTCTTGAGGTCCCCGACTTGTATTAGAACTAGTTAGAATACAGTCAGGGGCTCAGGCCTGATAACATCTCAAACAGTGCACACCTTGCTCTTCACATCGTTCATATTCCACCCTGGGCTTCCCTATCTCTGGGAACACTGCTCTACATAGCCCACACAACTGGAGTTCCAGCTTGGATGGGTCACTTCCCTTCATACCCAACAGCCCATCTTTTATCAAGTCCTCTCTCTTCTTCTGTCCCCAATCCATCTTCATCTTAGCATCTTCACTGGTACGGGCTTGGACCCCAGTTCCATCTCCCACCTGGATAACTGGAGTAGCTTTCTGTTCTCCCACTTCTTGCTGCCTATTATCAACTTGAGACAGCGCCAGTGATTGACAAACACTCAAAGTTTTGATTGTTGATGTCTTCACCCATCATCTCTGGGATAAAGTCTGAAATCCATTCACCATGACAAGATCCCACAGAACAGGGCTCCTGCCCAGCTGCTCTCATCTTAAAGATGCTGCCGCCACCCCACATGCTTATTATACTCCAGTCACTGTGCTTTTGTGCTTCATCCCAAACTGATCCTACCTCAGGATCTTTGCATCAGCTATTCCTCCCACTTTGGATGTTTGAGATTTTTGTTCAGACTTTAGCTAAGTCATGCATCCATTCATTCTCAGCTGAGAACTCAGTTACTGAATCTAAAGTAGCCAGTGAGCCCTGTACTGGGTTCAGGCACAGGGGGTGTGAGGTACACTGTTAAAGTATTCCTGCATCAGGTATTATTTAGTCTCTAAATTGTGCCCAACTCTTCTGTGATCCCCCCCTAGACTATAGCTCCTCTGTCCATGGGATTTCCCAGGCAAGAATTCTGGAGTGGCTTGCTACTTCCTTCTCCAGGGGATTTTTCCCACCCAGGGACTGAAACCATGTCTCCTGTATTGGCAGATTCTTCACCACTGAGCCACCAGGGAAGCCCACACTGGGATATGGATTCTCCAGATTTGTCATAAGTGCCTTATCCCAACAGGATTAAGAAGCCTCGTGCAGATGACAATCGAGTTAGGGAGGAATTTCTTGGGGAATCTTTCACAAGAAATGAACCTAGGCAGAGAGCACATTTCAGGAACAGTTATATTCCTTTTTTCATAGAACCATTCTCTTTAGATATTTAGTCTTATTGCCACCCCCAAGAGAGTCTGGTCCTCACACCCAACAAGATAAGGTTCTCATAAATCAAATGCTAGTATCAAAGACCAGATTGATGTCAGAATCCAAGTCTAGGTTTATGGAAAAGCTAGATCATTCCTTATTCTTGTTCTTGGTTCAGTGTCTGACATGTATCAGGTGCTTAAAGTTTCTTTCTATCCTCTTATTCAACCCTAGATAAATGTTTTTATTGCCTTGGATCTCAGGTAAGATGTGCTTATTAGAAGCAAAGCCCTTAAGAACAGCAAGAATGATCAGGTCTAGAGATTAGAACTGCTGTCCCTCCAGCCCAATCTTGGCTCTAGAAGGGACTTAAGTGTCCAATCTTTCCTAGACTTCTAACTAGGATGCCAGGGGAAGTTGACCATTCCTAAACCAGCATCATGCCAACTTCCCATGAGGCTCCGTCATCCGTGACTTGACTTTCTCTCCAGAGCACCCAGTTGCTGCACAAAGTGATGGGCAACAGCTTTCAGGGCTGTGACAGTGTCACAAAGGTAGCCCAGCTCTGATCCCCTTGCTCCGATTTCTGTAGGGCTGTTTGGTGGGGAAGCGATCAAAGCCATTAACTGCTGGGAACCCCAGAACCCATAGCTGTCTTGGTTATAAGGTACTGGGCACCAAGTCACATCCATGGCAAGTGAGTGAGACAAGATCCTGTGACTTCAATCTGACAGGTTATCTGGGGGAGAAAGAAGGGGGCACTGGGGGTGGGGAGAGAAAGGATAACCTAGGAGGTAAGAACGGGTGTGTGTGCTCACTTGTGTCTGACCTCCTTGGGACCCCATGGACTGTAGTCCACCAGGTTCCTCTGTCCATGGGGATTCTCCAGGAATTGATAGCCATTCCCTTTCTCCAGGGGATCTTCCCAACCCAGAGATAGAACTCACGTCTCTTGCATTGGTAAGTGGATTCTTTACCTCTGCACCACCGGGGAAACCCAGGTGAGAACAGAGGCAGTCAACCCCGTCCCCCATCAGGCTCCTTAGGGGCACAATAAGGAGCCTGCAAGGGCCACCAGTGCTCACATCACATTATCAAATGGCTGAGGTGTGATGAATGCCAAAATGCTGGTAGTTACCATCTGCCTAGAGATTAATGAACATGCAGAACTTGAAAGGATACCAAGGAGACACTTCGGATGGCCTCAACAAGCTGAGCTAAGCTAAATTCAGACTGAGTCACAGGACCCAGGGCAGATGGTTTCCTCCCCCAGCTTTCCTCATTTGATGAAGGTGATGATGGTACCTAGCTGGCTGGGTGATGAGGATCCACTGACAAATGTCATCCCAATTGAGGCAGACACAGGCCTAGTAGAGCCTGAGCTAAACTTAAGTCTCTAAGATACAAGATTATGAATTTGCAGTACGGAACCCAGCTTAAGCTTCATCTTTAGGGTAAGTCAGGACATTCAGAAGCAGATCAGTACTTAGTACACGCTAAATGCTCAGCACGTGGGAACCTTTATCAGTGACCTAGTTAGGAGAGGAAAAGTCATCCCAGAGCCGTGAAGTGCTCGTTATGTTACCACTGATGGGCTTCCCTGGTGACTCAGTGGTAAAGAACCCCCTTGCCAATACAGGGGACGTAAGGGACGAGGGTTTGATCTTTGGGTCGGGAAAATCCCCTGGAGAAGGAAATGGCAACCCACTCCAGTATTGTTGCCTAGGAAATCCCAATGGTCAAAGGAGACTGGCAGGCTACAGTCCACGGGGTTGCAAAAGAGTTGGACACGATTGAAGCGGCTTAGCATATGCATGCATGCAATTCATAGATTATCTAGTGTTTGGCTACAAGGAATGGGTGCAGAGGGACTGAGGCAGGAGAACATGAAAATAAACTGAGAGGGGGCCCTACAACGCTTGACGGGGTTAAGAGAACTTCACTTCAGGTAGAACTAGTTGAGGCTTAATGACAGACTTCGTAGCTTACGAAAATCTCAGTCTACTGCAAACGTAACACCCCCAACAGCAGCTGAGACCTTAAGAGTGGGGTAAGCCTCACACTAGAGGTTAGTCAAGCAGGGGGGGACCCATGGGGCACAAATCTACTCCCAGGTCCCTGGACTTAGTCCCAGCTGTGCTGAAAGGTGGGCCCTGGGGATGGGAGCGTTGGGCCCTTTCAAGGGTGTTCTCAAATTAGCTTTTTTTGTAGGAAAGGGGCTCCCACAACTTGGCATAAGTTGTCTTGACCTCCACTGGGTCCACAGGGTGCCTTGGGGAAAAAAAAGACAGCTGTATAAGGAGGTCTGAGCCACCAAGCACCCCACTTCCTTCCTCCCTGCCCAGTGCACGAGGAGCTGAATTCAGAGAAGAGTCAGCAGAAATACAACCACGGGGATCCCTGGGGACCCTCGCCTGAGCTACTTGGGGTTTCCTCACCAGAAAGCTCTTCCCGCTCACAGAAGTTTGAAGTGAAAGAACTATTTTTTGATTTGAGGCACCACTCCTGCTTTCCCCAGATTAAGGGTCAGCTTTCTCTCACCTGTGCTTTGTACCAACACAAAGACTTGATCATTTGAGTGATATACCCATTTACTTGACATTGCATGATGATGTGCATATAGCACATATGTATTCCCCAGTTTAATGATGAGGAAAACTTTATAAGTACCAGGGCGCCATGACTTGCCCAGGAGGGCTTCCAAAGGAGTTAGCCAGGCCAAGGTTTCAGCTTGGGCAGCTGACTTCAGAGCCCTAGTACCCAATACCCTGCATGACTCAGACTCTCAGTGAGAAAGACTCTGGGCTTTCAACCCTACTTTGTGCCAACCCTCCTGCGCCCCCGACCCCTCCTGGGTCATTGTTGACCTGCCTCCCTCAGCTGTGAAAAGTTTGGGAGAGGGAATTGAGAAATGCCTACCGAGGTAGAACATTGTGAGGTTGTAGTGACCAAAAGCTTTTCCTTCCCCAAAGAGAAAACCCAGATAGCTTTTAACCCATGTCAGGAGCTGCTCCCAGCTGTCCAAAGTTGAGCTGTAATTAACATTCTCCACCTTCTGTCCCTCCTTGCATGCTTTGGAAGGTAGGCTTTCAGAGCCCAGCATCCTTACAAGGTTACATAGTAGCCAGCGCGGAGTACTGCCCTGGAGGAACTGGACTGGAAGAGGAGCAGGTTCACCGAGAGTGCCCTCTCTGGTCAGACAGCCCCGCTAGTAGAAATAGAAACTCCATTTTTTCCCATCGCATTTCCCTATTATAGTCAACACGCCCCATGTGGAGCCCACAGACTGCTCAGAGGCTGGGGTCCTGCCGTAGACAGGACCTCAGGGAGAACTTTGAGATGCCTAAAAGTAGCTTTTTATTTCTTGAAATCAAGAAGAGAAGAAGGCTAGCTGAGTGACCTCCCGGACAGACAGCTTGACTCCTTCCTCTTTCAACTCCCTCTTCAATTCCCTTCACAGCCCCTGGAGGACAGGCAAAGGCTTGTAGGGGTGTCAGAGCCTAAAAAAGCTTCCTTGTAGAAAAGACAAATCCCCCCCAACTATAACTCTGGACCACCCCTGCCCCCCAGCCACAGTTCCAGCATCCTTCTCATCTCTGATTCTAAGGAAGTTCCCTGCTGCTCTTTCTTCCTCCTCTGGGTCAAAGAAACGTTGAAGCCTACACCAGGATTTTCCTAAACTCTAGAACATCTTAAGAAAGAGAAAGCCTAACCAGCAGCCACCCGCCCCCTACCCCCAATAGGGCATCCTTGGTTTAGATAAAAGAAAGCGTCTTCTATCCTGACCCCCACCCCTTCCCCTAAAAGGATGGCAAGCTCCAGAGAAAAGAGTTGAGGACGGGCCCAAAGCGGTGCTTTTAAGGCTTCCCGTGGTGCTGCCCATGCTGCCTATTGGCTGGTTATGTTCCTCCCAAATGCCATTCACCTGGTCCCACGAGTGGCTCCTGCAAGTATTTCATTCCAGGTGTTGCTTATTAGGACTGTGACGGAGGCTCCTAGTTGATGCCAGCTGTCCTGGTGTAATTAACAGCGCCACCTTCCTCCGTCAAATGTGTCCCTGTTTAGATAATAAAGGGATGCTCTCCCTAAAGATATGTGTCCTTCTATAGCCAATGTGAGCCTGTGGAAGCTGTCTCCCACCAGAAGGTCATCATCAAGGACAGAGCCATTTGCAGGGGGCGAAGGAGGTGTTAGAGTGTTCTGGCGAATTCCCCAGCTCCTGTGAATAAGCTGGGGCTGTGAACTCAGCTTCCCAAAGCCTGGCCAGGCTCTAACATAACCAGAGCCCCCACACATACCCAATTTTAGCTCAACAGTTGCTTGAATTTAGGGTGTTCTCTTGAGAGCTGGGGGCTTCCCTGGTGGCTCAGTGGTAAAGAACCCACCTGCTAAGCAGAAGATGCAGGTTCGATCCCTGGGTTGGGAAGATCCCTGGAGAAGGAAACGGCAGCCCTGTCCATGAGGTTGCAAACAGTTGGACGAAACTTAGCAACTAAACAGCAACTCGACAGCTGGATGTGAGATTTTCATCTATGGTTTTGTGTAAGTTCTCCCTTCTTAAACTGTTTGTATTGGGTTGGCTAAAAAGTTCGATTTTTCCTGTTACATCTCACAGAAAAATCCAAATGAACCTTTAGGCCTAACAAACACTAAAATCCATACCACTGCAAATCCAAATTCCAGTTCTGCCAACTGAATCACTGTGAAGTCTGGCTAAGTTCATTCACCTTCCTTTGCCTCCATTTCCCCCTCTGAAAATTCTCACAACCTAGGGATGTTATGGGAGAAGGCAATGGCACCCCACTCCAGTAGTCTTGCCTGGAAAATCCCATGGACGGAGGAGCCTGGTAGGCTGCAGTCCATGGGGTCGCTGAACAACTTCGCTTTCACTTTTCACTTTCATGTGTTGGAGGAGGAAATGGCAACACAATCCCGTGTTCTTGCCTGGAGAATCCCAGGGACAGGGGAGCCTGGTGGGCTGCCATCTCTGGGGTCACACAGAGTCGGACACGACTGAAGTGACTTAGCAGCAACAGGGATGTTATGAGGATGAAATGAGTTAATATCTGGAAGTCTTCAGAACAGAGCATGGGATGTAAGTACTATAAAGGTCTCTGAAAAATAAGCAGAAGGAAAAAAGAAACAGAAAGGATAATTCATCTATGAGCTGGCTTTTTAATTCACGCCCAGCACTACGGATTGGAGAAACTGCTGTTACCAACATCCGCACTTGGCAGAAAATTAAGATACAGAGGTTCAAAGATATTCACAAGAGTACCTAAGAAGAAAGTGACGGGTTTGATTTAAAAAGAATGAAATAACACCATTTGCAGCAGCGTGGATGGACCTAGAGATAATCACACTAAGTAAGCCAGATGGAGAAAGACAAATATATGATAACGTTATCCATGGAATCTGAGAAAAATGATACAAATGAATTTATTTACAAAACAGAAATAGACGCACAGACATAGAAAACAAACTTGTGGTTTCCAAAGGAATAATGGGGTGGGAGGGATCATAAATTAGGGGTTTGGAGCTAAGAGACACACACTACTATATATAAAATAAATAGATAACCAATAAGGACCTACTCTGTAGCACAGGTAACTCTGCTCAATACTCTGTAGTAACCTACATGGGAAAAGAATAGATAAATATGTATAGCAGAATCACTTTGCCGTCCACCTGAAGCTAACACAACACGGTTCATCAACTATACTTCAAATAAAAAAAAAAGTGGCAGGTTTGGATTTGAATTTGGGTGCTGCCAATTCCAAATTGCATGCTCCTTTTACTGTACAACCAAGCATGTATTTTATTTATGTTCAACTTAAAACGCCCACATTGCAAGGGCATCTCCTGGTTTAGGCATATAGGAATTTGCTAAGGCCAGCTTTCCCCTATTTATAACCCCCTGATTGTGCAGACTTTGATCACATGCTCCTTTGGCCATCCTATTTCGAGACTGAAGAGGCGACACGATACAGTTACTGAGTCTTCTGGGTATGCACCCATACTTGAGGGTATTCCAGATCCTTTTAAGAAGGATGTGGGGCAGAAGATTGTAAAGAGGGATCATTCAATTGCTGTTACTGTTAATAATAATTAAACAAATCCCTCCAGGCTTGGGAAAATATAAAGCCTGTAAGGATACACGATCATTATAACAAAGGAGCCACTACCATGTCAGCTCTGTGACGGCAGAGGGTTTGTTCAGTTTCCTTCACCTCTGAGCCTAAGAACAATTCCTGGCACATGGGCTTCCCAGGTGGCACGGTGGTAAAGAATCCGCCTGCTAATGCGGGAGATGCAAGAGACACAGGTTCGATTCCTGGTCGGGAAGATTCTCTGGAGTAGGAAATGTCAACCCACTTCAGTATTCTCACCTGGGAAATACTATGGACAGAGGAGCATGGTGGGATACAGACTATGGGGTCACCGAATCAAACATGACTGAGCATGACGAAATAGGTATTCAGAAACACTTCTATAATGACGATGAATGTGTGACTGAACAGATGAGCACAGAATGAAGGAAACAGTGTAACCCAATGGATATGAACATAAGTTTTGACATCAGACATGTGACCTGAAACTCTAGCTCCATCCTGGCTTACCCAAGACCATCCCAGGTTTTAACGTTGAAAATCTTGTATCCCAGGAAAGCCTTCTGGATAAAACAGGACTGTTGATCACCATATACTAAAGTCCCCTGACTTCTCCGAGCCTCAGTTCCCTTAACTGTAAATGGGATAGCAATATTATGGAACCTTATGGGGTTGCTATGAGGATGAGATAACTGCATGGAATACTTACTACGGGTGCTTTGCACATGGAGAGTACTTATCGGTGGGCACTCACTATTCCCATTACTTCCATCGCCTTCTGGATCTTGAAAATGCATCCTGCTTCTTGATACATGTTCCTGACCCTGATGAGATTAGAGTCCTTGGTTTTAGGGCAGAGGAAGGAGGCGAGCCACCTAAGAGCCAAAAAGCTGGTGCCTCTTGGCGGTTTTCCTTGGCAGGGAAGTGGCCTCCCCCTGTCCCCCACCCCCACCACCCCCACCACCCCCAGCTGCTTTTTTAGCCATCATATCTGGCGGCTCTGTGCTGATTTCCAACAGATGTTCCTCTAATGAACCACGCTGGAATCTCAGGCCCTTAATATAGTGCCGGGGTGTGATAAGTTCGAAATGGCTGTCATCATGGCCCGTGAGGATGGTCTGGCCATTGTTTTAGACTGTCTTCCTCTGATTGTTCTGTGAAGGGGAATTTATTTTCTTCCATCACCTCTTCGGCCCATACAGTCTCCTGCCCCCCTCCCTACCCCCTATTCTGGGGCTCCAGCTCCTGCCCGAATTAAAAGTCTGAACCTTCGAGAGAATGCTCAGTGTACCACGATGAGGGGAGATGACAGAGCGAGGGGATGGGAAGGAGGGGTGATTCAACAGAGACCTGAAATCGATATTCTCGGGGTACGATCATGCAGATTCACAGACTCCCAGGCGAAGAGCTGGCTCCTGGGGGACCTGATGCAGATATTCTCTGAGCAGGAGGGATTGTGGTCCGGGGGGAGGCCCTGGTGTCTTGCAGCTGGGACTCAGCGGGGGGTGTCCATTTACACAGGCACGGACCTTCTGGATGAACAGGGAGAAAGAAGCCAGGGATGGGGAGAGGTTTCCAGTCCCTGTCTGGTCACGTCTGGTTCGTCTGAATGATCTCAGTGCCCTGGTTTGGTGGGGTCAGGAAGCCTTCCTGAGGGTTTGCTAAGTGCCAGCCACTGATATACACCACCCAGAGACAGACTGCCCTGAAGGCGTGACAGCAAACAGCTCATTGATAGAGAATCAGAACCCCTACCCTCCGGCTGGATCTGTTTGCTATTTGCATCAACTAACAGCAAGAGGCTGGATGCTGTTTCTCAGAATACATAATTTCTGCCAATAACAATGAATCAATAAATAGCAAACATTTCTGAGTTCTTACCAAAGCTCAAGGGCCTGGCTCAATGTTTCCTATATATCATCCATGTAATTCTCTCGATGACCTCATGAGGTAGGTGCTCTCATCTCAATAGGTAACAAAGGCCCAGAGAAGTTAAGTCACTTGACCAAGACCACACAGCCAGCCAGTGGCCAAGGCAGCATTTGAATTTGAAGAGAGCTGACTCCAAAGCCTAATTTTAACCACTCTCTAAAGTGGGCATCCAAATTCTGACTATTCCAAATTTCTGGTTGTTGAGAGACCAGGAGAACAATTTCACCTATTTGGTTATAAGGTACTTAAAGAAAATCTATTTAGCTTCATTCTTAACAAAAGACTAGGACTGGGTTTTTCATCATGTAATCAGAGCAACACAGAGAATTCAAAGAATCTGTTGCATCGAGGTTTCTCATTTTATGGGAATTAACCTATGATCCGTGGTCTTTCTCCTGACAATAAGTTCTTCAGTCCTCTGATATTCACTTGGGGGAAATTTAATCCATACAGAATTCACACTGTACAGCAACCATCCCTATAGAAAGGACCTTACAAATTATTCCTGTATGGAAATATCATTGCTATCCACAATATTTGGGGGGGGGATTCGAGGAAAGGTAAAAACCAAACACGGCAATAAGAAGAGAGAACATAAATAATCCTCACTCAGTATCTTCAATGAATCGGTGCAGAGGTCTACAATTTTTTTCTACAAAGGCCCACAAAGTAAATATTTTAGGTTTGGCAGGCCATACAATCTGTCACAATTATTCAACTGTGCCATTGGAGCAAGAAAACAGCCATAGACAAATGAATGTACAAGTGAATTAGAGTGGCTGTGCTCCAATAAAACTTTATTTATAAAAACAGATGGGGAAGGGGCTGGCACAGTTGATAACATACAGATAGGAGGATTTCAACCTGGTGACCTGACTTGGCAGTGTGTTGATAAGCTTTTAATCTAATAAATTTAAATCTAATATCAAAATAAATAATCCTAATAGATAGCCTTATGTGAAAGCTTTATAAATGCCAGTTTCTTTGTGTGTTAAAGAATTAAACACACAAGGGCTTCTCTGGTGGTCCTTGCAGTGCAGGGGATACAGGTTTGATCCCTGGTGGGGAGAAATAAGATCCCACATGCCATGGAGCAACTAAGCCTGCGTGTGCTACAACTACTGAAGCCCACAAGCCACAACTAGAGGGCCCGTGTGCAATGAAAGATCCCACAACCAAGGCCTGGTGCAGCCACATAAATAGATAAATAAACAAAATAAATGAAAAAGAAGTAAATACACAACGTGTCCTGTATGTTCAACCACTAAGCAGTCATCCAAACCTCATGATGTAGCTACTGTCATCTCTGGTTCTAGGGCAGTACCTGCCACCTAAGAAGGACTCACTCCATCCTAGTTGAGTCAATCAATTTGCATTTTAGGGATGGGGGAACAGAAGCTCAGAAAGTTTAGTTGTTTGCACCAAGCTTTTGAGCCCATAATAAACACTCAGTAAATTTCAGCTCCAAGACAGAGCTAGAATTGGAAACCAACTATGTACTAGCAGGTGTGAGGCTTGGGACTATTAAAGGTAGTTTATGAGAGGGGCAGACTGATCCTTGCAGTTGCCCGGACTTTGCACTTGCCCAAGTGTGCAAAGGCTCATCTATCCACACACACTGCTATGTCTCCCACCACCTGCAGCTGACTCTTTTGCCTTCACATGGCTTCCTAAGCACAGATGTTTTGGGAGACTATCTAACCCAGCCAAGCCAGCCTAGCTCCTACTCTCAAGCCTTTCTTCCTCTTTGGTGAAATCCCAACTCTCTTGAGTGAAGCTTCTCAAGGGCAGGGGAGGGGAAATGGGCCAAAAGGGGCTCTGGCCACCTGCAGGCAAAGAGCAGATGTATACTGAGCAGCAGCAAAATGCCAGATGGTTGTCCAGACAGTGGACCCCATCACTGCAAGCTATCCCAACCCCCAGTGAGATGGATGCTATTGAACACATCCTCCTCTTCATCCTATAAGTCGCTTCAGTCATGTACGACTCTTTGGACTCTATTGACGGTAGCCCACCAGTCCCCTCTGTCCATGGGATTCTCTAGGCAAGAATACTGGAGTGGGTTGCCATTTCCTTCTCCAAGCAATCTTCCTGACCCAGGAATTGAACTGGCATCTGTTATCTCTCCTGCATTGGAATGGAAACTGAGTGCACCCATCAAGATCTTGCAGAAGGTCCCCTGGTCCACTGGCTAAGACCCCACACACTCCCAATGCAGGGGGCCAGGGTTCGATCCCTGGTCAGGGAACTAGATCTCCCATGCCACAACTAAGTGTTGGCATGCTGCAGTGAAGATCGAAAATCTTTTGTGCCATGGCTAAGACCAAGTGCAGCCAAATAAATAATAAAAGATTGTTAAAGATCTCGCAAGAAGCTGATGGTCCATTCCTGTGGGTAATAAGAGGTGAGTTTAATAAAGGGATGATTTACAAAGACACAAGTGGATTTGGTGCAGCGCCCCAGAGGAAATACCAGGAAGGAACCTCTGTGCCTCACTGTGGTAGACAGAATGATGTTGACCTCTCTCCCACTAAAAATGTCCGCATTCTAATCCTAGAACCTGTGAATACAATACCTTACATAGCAAAGCAGACTTTGCAGGTAAGATTAAGCTAAGGATCTTGCAACGAGGGAATGATTGGGTGGGATCAATGTAACCATAAGCCTCCATCTGAGAGGGAGGCAGGAGATGTGCCTTGGAGCAGTGGGGATGCACTTTGAAGATGGAGGAAGAGGCTATGAGCTGAGGAATGCAGGCAACCTCTAAGCATTGGAAAAGGCAAGGAAATGGATTCTTGCTCTGCAAGGAACCACCCTGCTGATACAACTTTAGCCCCAAACTGATTTTTACACTCATGACCTCCAGAACTGTAAGGTAATAAATCTGAGTTGTAACAAAATGATAAGACAACCCACACATTAGGAGAAAATATTTGCAAATGATGTAACCAATAAGGGATTAGTCTCCAAATTTTACAAACAGTTCATGACACTTAACGGCATCAAAACAAATAACCTGCTCGATAAATGTGCAGAAGACCTAAGTAGACGTTTCTCCAAAGAAGACAGATGGCCAACAGGCACATGAAAAGATGTTCACCATCGCTAACTATTCAGTTCAGTTCAGTTCAGTCGCTCAGTCGTGTCCGACTCTTTGCGACCCCATGAATCGCAGCACACCAGGCCTCCCTGTCCATCACCATCTCCCGAAATTCACTCAAACTCACGTCCATCAAGTCGGTGATGCCATCCAGCCATCTCATCCTCTATCATCCCCCTTTCCTCCTGCCGCCAATCCCTCCCAGCATCAGAGTCTTTTCCAATGAGTCAACTCTTCGCATGAGGTGGCCAAAGTACTAGAATTTCAGCTTTAGCATCATTCCTTCCAAAGAACACCCAGGACTGATCTCCTTTAGGATGGACTGGTTAGATCTCCTTGCAGTCCAAGGAACTCTCAAGAGTCTTCTCCAACACCACAGTTCAAAAGCATCACTAACTATTAGAGAACCCCAAATCATAACTAAGAGATATCACCTCACACCAGCCAGAATGGCTATCAACTGGAAATCCACAAACAATAAATGCTGTAGAGGGTGAGGAGAGAAGGGAACCCTCCTACACTGTTGGTGGGAATGTAAATCAGTGCAGTCACTATGGAGAACAGTAGGAAGGGTCCTTAAAAAGCTGAAAATACAGCTACCATATGACCCTGCAATCCCACCCCTGGGCATATAGCTTGAGAAAAACATGGTCCAAAAGGATACAGGCACCCACCCCAGTGTTCGTTGCAGCATTGTTAACAATAGCCAAGACATGGAAGCAATCTGAATGTCCACTGACAGAGGAATGAATAAAGAAGATGTGGCAGATATATACAATGGAATATTAGTCAGCCATTAAAGAGAATGAAATAATGCCATTTGCAGCGACATGGATGGACCTAGAGATCCTCAAACTGAATGAAGTAAGTCAGACAGAGGAGAAGCATCATTTGACGTCCCTTACATGTAGAGTCTAAAAAGATATGATAGAAATGAATTTACTTACTAAACAGAAAGAGACTCACAGACTTGGAGAAAGATCTTATGGTTGCTGGGGGACGAACTGGGGGAAGGGGTAGTTAAGAAGTTTGGGCTGGACATGTACACACTGCTGTATTTAACATAGATAAAAAATGACCTACCGTATAGCCCATAGAACCCTGCTCAATGTTATGTGGCATCCTGGATGGCTGGGAAATCTGGGGGAGAGTAGAAGCGTGTATATGTATGGCTGACTCCCTTCCCTGTTCGCCTGAAACTATCACAACATTGTCTGTGAATTGGCTATACTCCCATACAAAATGAAAAGTCTTTAAAAAATAAATATGTTGTTTGAAGCTGTTAAGTTTTGGGTAATCTGTTACAGCAGCGACAGGAGACTAACACACATCCCTAGACCTGAAGGAGCGGAGAGAGGAGGACCTGAAGGGAGCTGGGTTGTTCGAGAATATAGACAGCCAGCCAGAACGGAAGGATCCAGAAGGCAAACACCCTGAACTCCTGCCCCCTCCGTCGGCTCTCCCCCCAGGCCCCCACTGGCCAACTCTAGCTGGAGGACAGAGGGGTGGACAGTTGCTGGGGAGGGGTGGTGAAGAGCTGGGTAGACAGATATCTAGCCCAGAGGCAGACAAAACTGTTAGCACTGGGCTCAGAGAATAATTGCTCGCCTACGATGACACAGTAAAGGTCAGATTCCGAAAGGATGTTGTCAAAGACAGCATGAGGAAGGATGTAACATGTGCTACTTTTGTGTAAAAGGGAGGGGAATGAAAGTTTATCTGCCTATTTACTTGTTCATGCATAAGAAAACCGAAAGAATGTATAATTAACTAAGAACAGAGGTCACCAGGTGGGGGTGGGAATTGGGCAGACAAAAGGCATGAACAGGAGGTAAACTTTTACTCTATTTTCTGGGATATGAACAAGATAATTTCTCAGGGGGAAAAAAAATGGAAGAAAGAGCAGAAAGAAAAGGAGAGGAGAGGAAGAGAGAATATGAACATTGATTCTCTCCAGCTAACCTTGAACACGTTGCTTTACTTTTCTTTTCTTTTTGTTTTTCTTTTGCAAGGATTGCAACAAAATAGAATTGCAAGAAAATATAAGCTTCCTAAAATGTTTTTGGAACACAGTGAGGGTGGAGAGAGAAGGGAAGAGATGGAGAATAAGAGAAGGAAAGCAAGAAGCTTCCAAATGTTCTCCCATGAAATTAGTCATATAGTCACAGAAATCTAAACTTGACTTTATTTTTATTTACTTATTTATAATTCTTTATTGAATTTGTTACACTATTGCTTTTGTTTTTTTATGTTTTGGTTTTTTGGCCACAAGGCACGTGGGATCTTATAGCTCCCCAACCAGGGACTGAACCCACATCCACCTGCATTGAAGGGTGAAGTCTTAACCACTGCACCACCAGGGAAGTCTCTTGATTTTATTTTTGATTGGAAAAAAAAAAAAAACAGTTCTGAATGATATACCACATCATGGTAGCAGTTGTTATTTTATGGGCACAGATTGAATTTGTCCAATCTTCCCTCCCTTTTGTAGGTTTGATATATGATTTGAGGAAAATGGTTTATACCTCTGGTTAACAAAATTCCCCCATTCATGTGAGATGGGAAGACAATTTTCCAAAAAAAACAAAAGTTTTCTCCCATGCAAGGAGTTTTTGCAGTGCTCTGATGATAATTCTAGTCATTTTCACACTATAGCAAAAGAAATCAGATGGGTCATTCCTTTGAAATACATAGACCCATTAGCAATATAGAGAGGCATAAAGAAAGGCAGAAAGCCAAAATTAAATATAATCAACTCTTTAATGCGGACAATATTTCATATGATAGGTGTGTAGAACTCCATACTGCTCCTACATGACCATACTTCTCAGAAAAATTGTCACCCAGTCTATTTTGAAACCTGTCTTTGTGAGTTAATAACATGCCATTCAAATGTGCTGGTCATGAATTCTCATTCTACAACCTATTTTAAAATAACTGCTTTGCCTTCATCTTACAAAGGACCGTGACTTAGTCAATCCCTTGCGTTAGACATTAGTTATTTTCCTTCACACGGTTATAAATATTGCTACTGTGAACATCTTTCATGTGTTAACTGTGTACGTCCTTGATCATTTCCTTAGGATCAATTCATGGCTGTCAAATTTCTTCATCCAAGACAACAGTTTTACAGCTCTTGTTGTAACAGGGTAAATCCCAAATTTCAGAAAGGCTATACCAATTTAATTGCTTCACTGTGGCCTTTCAAAGGGATCATTAGGGACTCTCATTCTACTTTGGTTCACCAAATGAGCAGAGATTTCATTTTTTCCCTAATTGGAAAAGATTCGGTTAGGAGCATAGCCTAACAATGGTCACTAATAACCCCTTTGATCTGCCCCAGGGAACGTCAAAACAAGTTTGCCCTCCTCCCTCTGAAGGCAATTGGAATTCAATTGTCCAATGAGCTCCTCTTTCTGTCCAGTCATTGCTGACCTTTGGGACATTAAGGACTGTTCCAAGATGCCTCTGGAGCCAGGGAACTCGGCCTCCTTGGTCTGGCAGTGGCAAATGGATTGTCCCTGACCCCAAACCCTCCAGGGGCCAGTGGTCCAAGGCATCTAAAATGATAATACATTCAAATTAAACCTTATAGGATGAGAAATTTCACACCCATTAGACATACCACCATTTAAAACAATTACACGTGGAATGTGTCTTTGGTTCGACTTAGTCCCCTGGGCTGCTGCAACTAAATAGCATAGACCGGGTACCTTATTAATGACAGATTTTATTCCTCATTGTTCTGGAGATTGGAAGTCCAAGATCGGGGTGCCACCACAGTAAGGTGAGGGCCCTTTTGGGGGTCACAGACTTCACCTGTGTCCTCACGGGGTGGAAAGGAATAGGACAGTGGTCCCCAACATTTTTGGCACCAGGGGCCAGTTTCATGGAAGACAATTTTTCCACAGAATGGGGTTTCGGATCAGGGGGGAATGGTTTCAGCATGATTCAGGCTCATCACATTCACTGTGCATTTTGTTTCTATTATTATTACATCAGCTTCACGTCCTTAGATCCCAGGGGTTGGGGACCCCCCAGGAATCTCTCTGGGTTCTCTTTTATAACAGCAGCAATCCTATTCACGATTAGTAAATGAAAATACGCATTCACTTCCTCAAGGCCCCACCTTCTAATACCATCACATTGGGTTTTAGGATTTTATCATATGAATTTGGAGGGCACACAAGCATTCAGACTATAGCAGCCTCCCTAGGGCTGGAGCCTGGGATGGAAACTTTTGTTCAAATGCATTATTGAGGAAGAACTCTCTAGAGAAAAGCCAGGAAGGAGGTGAGGGAAGCAAGTTCAGAAGCCACGGTATCTTGTGGTTCAGCTGAAGTCTGGCCTTGACCTGATCCCATGAGGAGTTCAGGAAATCAGACAGCATCACAGAATCATTTCCCAGACCCCTCGAGGCTGCGGGTCTTTGTACCCTTTGTTAGTCAGTCATTCAAACTGCCTGCCTCTGATGTGGGGGATACGTGATAGGCAGGAGAGCGATTCTCCATGGAAGGAAGGAGCTCTGAGGTCTTAGCAGCCAACACTCCCAGCATCTGGGAGAGCGGTGCACCAGCCCAGCAGAAGGATCTACACCAGGCGCCAACAGCATCTACACCACATACGAATAAATCATCCGCGTGAAACACGGCAACATTTCCGATAAGACTCAGGTCACAGAGGATGTTCATAATAAGCCCCGGGAGCTTCCCTGGTGCTCCAGTGGTTAGGGACTCCAAGCTTCCACGGCAGGGGGCACGAGTTCAATCCCTGGTCAGGGAACTAAGATCCCACTTGCCTCACAATGTGGCCAGAAAACAAGCCACAGATTAAAAAATAAATAAATAGGGACTTCCCTGACAGTCCAGTGACTCAAGCTCTGCACTCACGATGCCGGTGCCTGGAGTTTCATCCCTGGTCAGGGAACTAGATCCTGCATGCCGCAGCTAGGACCTGGTGCAGCCAAATAAATAAATACAAATAAATATTTTAAAATTAATAAGAGTTTTTTTTAAAAAATAAAATAATAAGTCCTGTTCCTTCCATCTCAACACAGGAGGCACCGCTGTTCACAGTTAGGTATCTTTCCAGGTTTTATTGGTCTGTGCATCTGCACGTACATCTAAAGAAGTTTGCATTCAGAAATTGCTTCATACTGACTGTCATAGGCTGAATTGTGTCCCGATCCCCTCCCCGCCCAAGGCCTAAATTGAAATCCTATCTTCTGGTCTCTATGAATGAGGCCTTGGGTAGAGAGAGGGTCTTTACAGAGATCATCAAGTTAAAATGAGGTCAGTTAAGAAATCCTGCTCTATTCTTTGCTACTCATATTATTTGCACAGGTTAGCCAAACACTATGCTGTGAGTCAGGCTTCCCCCGTGGCTTAGTGGTAATCTGCCTGCAATGCAGAAGACTCAGGAGACGTGGGTTCGAACCCTGGGTCCACCCTACTCTAGTATTCTTGCTTCGGAAATCCCTTGCACAAAGGAGCTTGGCAGGCTACTGTCCAGGGGGTTGCAAAGAATTGAATACAGCTGAACAGTTATGTGTTATAAGCTCCGAAATACAAACTATGAAGTTTCAGATTCCACATATGAGATAAAGGCACTGACATTTGCATTTAAAATTGGCCTTGCACAACATACAGAAGAAGGGTACAATTCATGCTCATGGTTTTTGGTGTTGTTCAGTCACTCAGTCGTGTCCAACTCTTTGTAACCCCTTCGACTGCAGCATGCCAGGCTTCCCTGTCCTTCACCATCTCCCGGAGCTTGCTCAAACTCATGTCCTTCGAG
Organism: Bos indicus; assembly: GCF_029378745.1. Lineage (NCBI taxonomy): Eukaryota > Metazoa > Chordata > Mammalia > Artiodactyla > Bovidae > Bos > Bos indicus. The sequence goes on along the minus strand of NC_091776.1, from coordinate 60,505,520 downwards.
TCAGTGATGCCATCCAACCATCTCATGCTCTGTTGCCCCCTTCTCCTGCTGCCTTCAATCTTTCCCAGCATCAGGGTCTTTTCTAATGAGTCAGCTCTTCACATCAGGTGGCCAAAGTATTGCAGTTTCAACGTCAGTCCTTTCAAAGAATATTCAGGCTTGATTTCCTTTAGGATGGACTTGTTTGATCTCCTTGCAGTCCAAGGGACTCTCAAGAGTCTTCTCCAATACCGCAGTTCAAAAGCATCAATTCTTGGTGATGGTTTACATCTTTATTTATGTTTAACTTTGAACCATATTAAATAGCAAATAAAAACCATGACAACAGGTTAAGAAGAAGAAACCACAGGAGAAAGGAAAAAGTTTTATAATTTAGTACCTTTCCTGGGACTTTCCTCCTGTTTCTTAGACAAGGACCCTGCGTTTTCACTTTTTAATGGGCCCCACAAATTGTGTTTCTGGTCCTGACCTGGAGATTTCCCCGAGTTTTGACTTCAGCTCTATATTTTGTTAAAATGCTATTGCTGTCCTTTCTTATAGAGATGTCTGTGTTCCTTGCTCCCCCATCAGTGTTTAATTTGTTCTACTCTGCTCCTGTCTCCCAGCCTCTATCTCTTTTCTGCTTGTCCAGACTGTCGGATTGAGGTCTGAAAACAGACCTCAGATGGAAACTGGGAAGTCGCTCAGTCTAACTCACGTCCCCAGGAAATGCAAGGGTGGGTCCCAGCGAAGGGCTCTGAATTTCACTTTGAGGAACAGAAAGGCTCTCCTTTCCTGGGGTTTCTGGGACCCCCACCCTACTTCCTGCCTCCTTCATCAGACCAGCTCCTCTACCATGCTAGTCCTGCACCCCCAAATCCCACAGGTGACTTGGGGAGAGGTAGGATAGATCAGGAAATAGGGAATCCCAGGACAGAGTCTGGGATGAGATGACCTGGAAACTTAGTCATAACCGGGTGCCCTAAATGGGCAGGCAAGGTGCCTTCTATATAAGGGCATAGAAAGCCCTGGAAGGACCAAAGGGGGAAGAACTGGGCAAAGTCACTCCAAGACAATAGGGGCAGTGCTGGGCATTTGTCCAGCTCTGTTCCTCAGCCCAGGGCTCCTTTAGTAAGGCCCCAGATGGTCTCCAGACATTCCAGGGTAGTTCCTAAGAACCGGCTTGTGCCACCACTCTGGGAGCCAATAGCCCTGCACCTGGAAACTCACGTATAACCCTCAAATGATATATTTAATGAAGAAAGCAGTGGGATGGGGTACTGCCCCCTTTCCTCTCTCTCTGTCTCCCCTCTTGGTTCCATGCAGTCCGTATTCACCTATGCGGTATTCACCCAGATCCTATCTCTACAGTCCTGATTCTGGAACATCCCATCACTCGGCTAGGTATTTATCCTTTGGAAATGGAGAAAAGTGCATCAGGAAGGCTGCCAAGAACCAAAAGATCCACCCTGAGAGGAAGCCCCTGGCCACCCACACCCGAGTTCTCAGATTTCACCCCATGGCCTTAATTAAAACTATATACCATAACTGTCAGAGGCTCCCCCAGCCTCTCTGGCCTCCCTGCCCCTCCCTCCATGTGCAGTCTGTTACTCCCCAGGCTGGTCTGGGTCTCCAGGGGCTATGCATTCGGTCAAAGAAGAAATATGAGTTTTGAAATCAGATCATCCTGAGTCCAAATCCAGCTCTATCGTCTTGCCAGGTAAGTGTCTAGGGTCAGGTGATTTCATGTCTCCAAGCTTCAATTTTCTCCTCTGGAAAATGAGACAACAACAAGACCCACCTCAAAGGATTGTCAGGAAGTTTGGGTAAGCAGTATTTCAGCATGCATGGCTTCCTGATGGCTTCATCGTAGGAGGCATGGGTTCGATCCCTGGGTCAGGAAGATCTCCTGGAGGAGAGCACGGTAACCCACTCCAGGAGTCTTGCCTGGAGAATCCCATGGACAGAGGAGCCTGGTGAGCCATAGTCCATGGGGTCACAAAGAGTTGAGCACAACTGAAGTGACTTAGCATGCACGACGCAGGCAAGATTTGGCCACTGCAGACCTCTCCAGCCACAACCACAGCGTGCAGCCACCCTCGCCCTTGCTGGGTGGCCCCAGTCCTCCTCCCTCCCCCTCTGGCTCTGTCAGTTCCTCTAATGGGCTGTGCTCTCTACTGCCACAGGGACCTCGCACATGCTGTCCCTCTGGCCCCTCCCCTTGGCTTTTAATTCCAGCTCCAACGTTACCTCCCTGGGGGCAACCTCCTATGACAACATGGCCTAGTTCACATTCCACTGTTACACACGCAGCACCACACACCTGTTCTTTATAGCGCTGAAATTTGTGTGGCTTTACATTTAATGGAGAACAAAGAGCCAATTCCTTGGGAAAGACCCTGATGCTGGGAAAGATTGAAGGCGGGAGGAGAAGGGGGAGACTGAGGATGAGATGGTTGAATGGCATCACCCACTCAATGGACATGAGTTTGAGCAGTCTGAGAGATAGTGAAGGACAGGGAAGCCTGGGGTTGCAAAGAGTTGGACATGACTGAGCGACTAAACAACATCTGTCACCCCTCTGGAGCATGAGCTTAATGAGACTGGGGACCACATCTGATTCAACGCTGTGCCCCCTTAAATCCCCTTACCAGCCCAGTCTAGTAGAACCTACTTCCTACTGCCAAGCCCTAAACTGTTCTTTCCTCTTAGGGTTTATTGGTTTAGGCATCTATCTCAGAGTTTACTCTGGTACTAAAGTCTATGTCTGCCCATGCATAAGGCCCAGTATTGGGTAATTAACCAGGTGCAGCCTCAACCAATGAATGGTGGGAGTTGGCATTTGCACCCTCAGCTCCTTTACCGCTTGGGCAGGGTAACTCTGGGGACATGCCCAATACTGGTTCCCTGAATTGCCCAAGTGGGATTAAGCTCCATTTTTCCACCTGAATAATCCACTCTTTTTTTTTTTTGGCTGCAACACACAGTATGTGAGATCTTAGTTCCCCAACCAGGGATCGAACCTACATCCCCTGAATTGAAAGCAGGTAATCTTAACCACTGGGCCACCAGGGAAGCCCCTGAATAATCCACTCTTGATCATCAGCCTTCCTTGTCTGGGTTCACATTCTCCTTGCCCTGTGCAGACTTCCATCATAGCCCACTTACCCTCAAACACTTCTCTCAAACCTTGGGGCTTGTACTCGACTTGTACACAAACCCTTGGGTTTCTGGAGAAACTCAAACAACACTATTTCCCCAGGACCTAACATGGCACCAATGCCTAATAAATGCTCCGTAAAAATCTTGCTTGAGTGAATGATGGAATGAATGCATGCATGTAAAGAAAATTCCACCTGATAACAACTCTTTGGTCTCTGGTTGGGCTCACAGAAGACCCTCGGGTCAATTGACTACCCCTATCTGGGCCTCAGTTTCTCTATGTATAAAATCAGCAAGGTTGAAGCTGGGGATTTGGGGAGCGTAGACCTAGGAGGACTTTAATCAAGCAGCTCTCACAGGGGAAGATGTGAACCTTCCCCTGACCCCTGAATATATTTTTCAATGTTTAAAGACAGTTTTGGTTGTTATCATACAAGTCGGGGAGGCCAGGGATGCTGCTAAACACCGTACAAGGCACAGGACAGCCCCCACCTCAAAGAATCATTCAGCCCCAAATGTCAATAGTCTTGAGGCTGAGAAACACCGTTTGAACTTCTTTCAAACTCTAAAAAATCTATAATTCTAAAATGGCAGACTTCCCAGGTAGTCCAGCGGCTAAGACTCTACACTCCCAATGCAGCGGGCCCAGGTTCAATCCCTGGTCAGGGAACTAGATCTCACATGCTGCAGTTAGGAGTTCACATGCCATAACTAAAGATCCTGTGTGCTGCAACTTAGACCTGAGGCAGCCAAATAAATAAATAAATTTAAAGCCAAATAAATAAATAAATAAAATGGGATCAAAGTCAAACCCAAAGGGTATATTCGCCTGAACTTTCTTTTAGGGGCACAGTTACTGTGGTTCATCTACTCATGCTGCTGCTGCTGCTAAGTCGCTTCAGTCGTGTCCGACTCTGTGTGACCCCAGAGATGGCAGCCCACCAGGCTCCCCCGTCCCTGGGATTCTCCAGGCAAGAACACTGGAGTGGGTTGCCATTTCCTTCTCCAATGCATGAAAGTGAAAAGTGAAAGTGAAGTTGCTCAGTCGTCTCTGACTCCTAGTGACCCTATGGACTGCAGCCTACCAGGCTCCTCCGTCCATGGGATTTTCCAGGCAAGAGTACTGGAGTGGGGTGCCATTGCCTTCTCCATCATCTACTCATAGGTGTACATTTTTCACTTCTTTTTATCTCCGAAATCAGGATGTATCTGATAATCAATGGTGCATAATAGTTGAATTGGCAGAGATCTTATTCCTTATTCCTTTGTTAGTCTGGGACTAACAAAGTAACTGCATTTCTTCTTCAATTTGACAACATGTGGTCCCTTTTCCCACTCCTGGATGTATATTTCATTGGAAATGAGAGAGTACCTTCCTGTTCCAGGAATGTTTGAGACTGTATCTAAGCCTTGTACACAAGAACCCACCCTTTACCAGACCACTTTCCCACTAGAAAGTATTCTCTCAATATGTGATATCAACAGACATTTAAAAAAAAAAAAAAAAAAAAACTTGCTCTAGAGCCTTGCACACTAAAAAAAAAAAAAAAACCTAACAAAATCAAACAAACAAGAAAAACCCAACTTGCTCTGATCCGAGTCCTTATTTTCTCTCTCCACACCCACGGGGAAAGCTGTTCTTGCTTTATACCATCAACATTCTCATTCTTGAGACATCCTCTAGATGCCTCCAGACCTTCAATCCTCAGAGAAACCCCAGTTTGTCACAATTTTAATAAAAGTCAAAGCACTTGAGAGGGCCTCCCCGCAGAGCCCAAGACTCCAAATGGTCTGTGTAGCATAAGGCACTGTTCGTCTAAGCTGAACTGTTCTAAGGATCTCCAAAAGGGGTGACCCTATGAAACACCCTTATAATGACGCAACCTAGGGTAGACCAGATGTTCATGCCCATTCTCCCCACCAATCACTATAACTTTGTCTTAGACTTAATGGTCACCTGGGAGATCATTAAATTCATCCTCTTGGTTCCAGGAAAGGGACTTTTTCATTATTTATCCTTTATGATTCAGTTCATGTTCTAACACCTCTATGAAGCCCAACGAAGTTGAGTTAATGGCTGGCTCCTCTCTGTGTTCCCACAGCCCCTGGACCACAACTCTCATCACAATAAACTATACTTGTCTTTTGACTTGCCTCTCTCCCACGGGGCCAGTGTACTCAAACTTGAGCCTGCATCAGACTCCCCTGGAGGGCTTGTTAAAGCACAGAATGCTGGGCCCTTCCTTCACATACTTCTGATTCAGGAGCTCAGGTTGGGGCAAGAATTCACTTTTCTAACAAGATCCCAGGTGATGTTGATGCCACACTTTGAGATCCACTGACATCATCCACAAGTTCTTAAGGTCAGAGATCTTGCTTCCTTGAAATCTGTACAGTCCTATCCCATGGTAGGCAGTTGACACATTTGTTAAAAAAATTAAATCAGGTATTAATTAAAGGTATTAATTAAATTAATTAAGAATGGCATTAAACTGTATTTAAAAGATGCATAAGAGGATTGGCAACAGGTGCTTTGTCTTTTGGGAGGTACTAACCCAATCAAGTGTCTAATACAAAGATGCCTTACATGGTTTTTTTGTGTTTTTTTTTTTGCTCCTCAGAGTCTACACTTGGCACTTCATGCACATTGTCTCTTTCAATCTATCCCCACAAAACTCAGTGACATATGTTTTGTTATCCCTGTTTTTTAGTGAAGTTGGCAAAGACTTGGAAAGCCTTTAATTTTCAATGTGAATTTTCTTACCCCTGGGGTCCTTGGATCTGACAGCAGGCATTTAATTAGAACCATGTGTTAAATAGAATAAATTTTCCTAGAGGTTCAACTTTACTGAAGGAGCTGGAAAAGGGAGAAGATGTTTTGACACATGCATATAAGTAAATTGGCAGGGTTCTGTTTTGCCATATTGACCGTATCAGAATAATTTTTATCACAAACTGTAACACTTAAAGGGCAATTGGCCATGATGCTCTCACAACTTCCTGGTAGTAAAATTCACTTTCCTCCAATTCTGGCTGTATTTGAATGAAGTCACTTGCCTCAAATGGGATTCAAAAGTGTGCTAGTCTGAATTCCAAGCCTATGCTTTTAACAACTTCCTTTTTAAGGGAAAAGGGACATGGCTGGTACAGAACAGATCGACCAGTTAACTGAGCCAATTTTTTTTACCAAAGTCCTGGGAGTCTGATGTGTAAAAGGTGAAGTTGGGACTATTTCAAGCAAGCATTGTTGAATCTACACCCATTGTCCCATCATCCTTGCTAACAATATAGCAGTTTGGTTTGGGGTACCAACATCCCAACTGATAAAACGTCCTCCTTGTAGGCAAATCATTGCTAATGCATTCTAGTGTGCCAGATACTGTCATCGATGGCCTCCCTCACAACTGGGAATTACTATGTAATCCCTTTCTGGGAAGGATAAGAAGACAGAGCTTTCAAGGAACATTTTGTATCCTTTCTCTTTGGGGATATTTGTATGATATCTGGAGCTGTGGCAGCCACCTTGAGACTGTGAGGGGAAAAGCATGGTGAATGAAAGCCAGCAGGATAAGAATGGCTGAGAACTGGACTTTAACACTATTGTTAAAAGCTCTTATAACTGTCTTAGACTGCATTCCTCGGGTCTCATCTGAGCTAACAGGAAATATTCTTTTGGTTTAAGCCACTACCTGTCATCATAAGTATTCCTATCTGATATATAATCCCAGAATTCATCCTTCCAACACACGCAGGGCTTTGTTCTCCTGCATAGAGAATGCTGTGGAAGAGATTAGGCTAATCCATCCTGCCCATTCATTTTCCTTCACAGCCCAAACTTTATCTCTGAGAAATCTAAATTTCAAGCAATGGTTTTCCTAGGTTCCTTAATCCAATAGGCATCTATCGAGTACCTTCTCCATGCCAGGCACTCCTCAGGGCATTGGCATATAGCAGGGAACAAAAGAGATGAAGTCTCTGATTTTATGGTGCTTACATTCTAAATAGGAGACAGAAGGCAAAACACAGAAATATGTCAGGTGATGATTGATGCTACAGAGAAGAGAGGAGGAAAAAGCAGGCTTAGGAGAGAGAGAGAGGCTGTCTGGAGGGAGGGACGTCCTGCAGACAGAGGAGATTGCAAGTACAAAGGTCTTGCTCATGTTCCACATGCAGCAAAGAGACAGCTGTGGCTGGGAACGCTGGCTTCATTCATTCAGGTGGCGCTAGTGGCAAAGAACCCACCTGCCAATACAGGAGACGTAAGGGACGAGGGTTCGATCCTTGGGTCAGGAAAATCCCCTGGAGGAGGAAATGGCAACCCACTCCAGTACTCTTGCCTGGAGAATCCCACGGACAGAGCAGCCTCGTGGGCTACAGTCCATAGGGTTGCAAAGAGTCAGACATGACTGAAGAGACTTAGCACATGTGAGTGATGGGAGAGTGAAGGAAGCTGAGTTCCCAGATGCAGTGAGGTCTTGCAAGCCATGGTCAGATTTTCTCAGCAGACTTGGAAGCAACAGTTTCTTTACCTCTGGCTCCGAGTTCCTCCATGGAACTCCGTGCTTTCCTTTTCCTCTCATGCCTGCTCTGCCTCTGTTTCCATTTGCTCAACTCCAGGCCAACCCTAGCACAGTGCCTGATACATGGCACTCAACAAAGAAAAAGAATTCTTGAATGTGTGAATGAACATCCTTGATGTATACAAGACCCACTGATGAATAAAAATCCACTCTCTGTCCTCCAACTCAACCTCTCTGTGCCTCAATTCTCTTACCTATAAAATGGTGGTTGTTGTAATAGCCTTCATGTTTTTCTAATTTGCTTCCCTGGTGTCGCAGATGGTAAAGCGTCTGCCTGCAATATGGGAGACGCGGGTTCAATCCCTGGGTCGGGGATCCCCTGGAGAAGGAAATGGCAACCCACTCCAGTACTCTTGCCTGGAAAATTCCATGGACAGAGGAGCCTGGTAGGCTACAGTCCACGGGGTCACAAAGAGTCAGACACGACTGAGCGACTTCACTTTCTTTCTTTTCAAATTTATTTACTTTTAACTGAGGGATAATTGCTTTACTATATTGTGCTGGTTTCTGCCATACATCAATATGAATCAGCCATAGATATAAGGTATGCATCTTTCCTCTTGAACCTCCCTCCCACCTCCCATCCCATCTCACCAAGCCTTTTTGTTTTTGTAAGAATAAAAATAAGTAAATAAAAAATAAAGCCATAGGTACGTTCTAAATGCCTACAATCCTGTGAAGAGGACCATCTTATCATTCCCATTCTACAGATGATGAAACTGAGGCACTGAACGCTTTTGACCTTTGCCTGAATTCTCACAGCCCTTAAGTGATTGAGTTAGAACTTGAACTCCCAAGCCTGGGGGCAGTCTTAACTCTGACTACAGAGATGACGCATGTGGATGAAGAGAGAGCTTTGCAAACTCTCAACCAATGGTAGCAGGAACCGTGTTGATGGTGGTTGTGTGTTAATGTCTTTATTACTGCTTTTAGTATTGTGCTCAGCTGTCCCAGGTAACCAAGGACACGTCCCCCCCCAATTGTTGTTGTTCGGTCACTCAGTCATGTTCAACTCTTTGAGCCCCCATGGACTGCAGCACGCCAGGCTTCCCTGCTCTTCACTATCTCCTGGAGTTTGCTCAAACTCATGTCCATTGAGTCAGTGATGCCCTCCAATCATCTCATCCTCTGTCGCCCCCTTCTCCTCCTGCCCTCAGTCTCTGCCAGCACCAGGGTCTCTTCCAAACAAGTTGGATGTTTGCAGGATGGGTGAAACAGGTTACCCATATAGGAGAATAGAACAAAGAAAGCAGAGAATTCTGCCTGCCTTGTGAGAGATCTGTATATCCCTCCAGAGGGCCCAGGGTGGGGGCGGGCGATGCGTAGGTGGGGGCGGTGAAGAGATGCAGAGAGGAGACAAGCACCTTCACCTCCACCCCCAACCTTACGAGCCAGGCAAACCACGCACCCCCAGCTGAGGAATCACATAACCATGGCAGCTGTCCAGACAGGAGAGGCCCGCACCTGTTTGCAGTGTTATTTAGCTATTATCAACCTTCTCATCCAGCTGAAATTCAAAGACCGAGGAATGACGGGGGGAAGGGGGTGCTGCATGGGGAGAGTGGGGGCAGCCGGGGAAGCGGAGGTTAGGAAGTTGGAGAGGTAAGATGATCAAATGTCCTAAATTGCCTGCACTTTAATGCCTTATATAAAAATTCCCTGTAATGCATGTTACCATAAATAAGGGTTTGCTGAACAAGCCTCGGGCAAGACGGGTTTCTAACGGAATTCTCCCAGAGGGAACATTTGGAGCCAGCCCGCTTGTGCCCCACCTCTCAAATTATCTCATTGTAAAAAGTCTGACTCCCAGGGCCTCCATTTACTGGGCTGAACTCAGCTATATCATGTCCTTTGCAGAACACTGCTTAGGATTCACCACTTAGCGGAGGGCCGGTTCCCTTACAGACTTCATCTCTGCTTACAGAGCTGTTGGGGGGTGAGGGGGACAGGCTCTCTCTCCAGCTTCCTCCCCATCCAAATCCAAACCAACCTGTCAGAGCTGGCAGAGGCCGACAGCATAATCCCCAGTCCTGGCCCAAAGGAACCCAGCCAGATATTGGGGTCACTGGGGCACACTTTGACAGTTCTTAAGGGAAAGCTCGCAGGATGCACCTGGACAATTGGTCCCAGTTTCTCTAGAGGGAAAGATGGAAGAGGCAATTTCTTTGCTGATAAGATTCAGATTCAACTGGTGGTTTATCAAATGCCCCTAACCTAAACTAGGATAGACGTGGTGGTGGTGGTGGTGTGAAGATGGTGGTGGTGGTTGGCAGCGGCAGAGGTGGTGATGGTGGTGGTGGTGGTTGGCAGCATTGGTAGAGATGATGGTGGTGGCGATACATAGGGGAGACTGAGAAGGAAGAGCTAACATACAGTATCACTTACTACATGCTCTTAACATGTATTGAATCATTTGATTTTCTCCCAATGACCCTAAGAGCCAGACACTATCATATACCCATTTCACAGATGGGAATAACAACAATAAGCAGGTTGCCCAAAGATCATACTCTTCATGGCTTTGACTTCACTTTCACACCAGTTTAGGGCAGGTCAGTATTAAAATCGCCATGTCTTGGCAAAGAAAACAGAAGTGAAGAGTGATGAGATGAGTTTGTTGGCTCCAGGATTACAGATTGAGTGCATCCAGCGTGCCAAACACTGTTCTGGAAACTGCAGTTATGTCAGCAGACACAATGGACAAGCCCTCTTGCTTGCGGAGCATGAATTGTAACACCTGAGTCATCTGTCAGTGTCCCACTGGTAAGAGAATCCAGGAAAGCAAGAACTTGGCATTCTGTTTCTGTAGACAGAGGGGGTGTCTGCCTTCCCCAGGATTCATTAAGTGGGGAGCTCCCTGGACACTGGAAGGGGATTTGGAGGCTGAGCAGCCAAAGTGAATGCCTAGTGTCTATACTGCATACGGGCAAACAGAATGGAGTTGAAACATTGGGTGCTGGGACCCAGAGGTGACTCTGATTGGCCCTTTCCCTGTGTGAAATTTTCCCGTCTAAGCTCAGAGGTCCCTTTTGCAGTCAGCATTCCTCTTGGCCATAAAGAGGTAAAATCTAGGCTTAGGGAGAGGGGGACATTGATACACCAAAGGCCATTGGATGGACAAGCAGGATCTCTTCTGCTGCAGCCCAAGGTGTGAGCAGAGAAGCCCAGAGCACCAGCAGAAAGAAGGCTGACCACAGTGCATGGCTAAGAATTCCTGGGGCAGGTTTTCTATAATAATAAATCTCATTTATTCCTCAAAGGCTTACTGAGCCCCTCCCACATATCAGGCTTGCCTGAGACACTGAGAGGACGCTGACTTTACCCTAAGTCACTGCTCCTTGTCACACCCGCTTCCTGGCAGCATGGAGACATAGCTGTGTGCTTGCACTTGGCCATCAAAGTGCCTGAGCGGAGGACCTAGACGGAGGACCACGGCCGAATGGCTCACCTTCACTTAGCCTCCATTTCCTTCTATGTAAAATGAGATCAGTGATAACTGCTTACCTCCTCGGATTCATATAAGGATTCACGGAGATGAAACAAAGCAAAAAGCCCAGCATGAACTTTGTTCGTTAAACATTCAGTTCAGTCGCTCAGCCGTGTCCAACTCTTTGCATCACCAACTCCCAGAGTTCACTCAGACTCACGTCCATCGAGTCAGTGATGCCATCCAGCCATCTCATCCTCTGTCATCCCCTTCTCCTCCTGCCCCCAATCCCTCCCAGCATCAGGGTCTTTTCCAGTGAGTCAACTCTTTGCATGAGGTGGCCAAAGTACTGGAGTTTCAGTTTTAGCATCAGTCCTTCCAAAGAAATCCCAGAGCTGATCTCCTTCAGAATGGACTGGTTGGATCTCCTTGCAGTCCAAGGGACTCTCAAGAGTCTTCTCTAACACCACAGTTCAAAAGCATCAATTCTTCGGTGCTCAGCCTTCTTTACAGTCCAACTCTCACATCCATACATGACCACAGGAAAAACCATAGCCTTGACTAGACAGACCTTTTTTGGCAAAGTAACGTCTCTGCTTTTGAATATGCTATCTGCATTAGTTATCGTTATCATCATCCACTGGGAGATGCGGGGTGAGTATGGGTGTCACCCACTCTTGGCTACCTGAGTCTCACCTTATAGTTCTTATTTTCCATGCCCTGCCATAACTCATTACTGTCACTTAGTGGTAATTACAGTAAGAAATATGTTATAAAGCCACAGCAATAACAATCATGGACTTCCCTGGTGGTCCAGTGGCTAAGACTCCACTCTTCTGGTGCAGAGGGCCTGGGTTCAATCCCTGGCCGGGAAACTAGATCTCATGTGTTGCAATTAAGAGTTCACATGCTGCAACTACAGATCCCACGTGCTACAAGGGAGATCAAAGATTCTTCCTGCTGCAACTAAGACCTGGTGCAGACAAATAAATAAAATACTAAAAAATTACAATCATAATAGCAACTATAATTATTGAGTACTTGCTAGAGAGCAAGCCCTGAGCTAAGCTTAAGGTCTCCTATTCAAAATACAGTCCTCAGACCAACAGCATTGGCATTCCCTGGGGGTTGAAATGCTGACTTTCAGGTCCTACCCTGGACTGCTCTCCACCACCCCGTCCAAGGTGGAAGTTTCCAATCACTTCCGCCGCCTGAGCATTCAGGCAGAGTCAGGTTTTGGCAGGTGAGGGACAGCGACACAAGAGGGATAGCACAAAGCAGAGATCCGGAGAGCAGCGAGAGAGATCCCCGGAGGACAGGCAGAGCAGCAAGCCCTGTGTCACGAGGGGCCAGATCCTTCCACACTGGAGGAGAGCAAGATGACAGTGTACTGTGCATAGTCTACTGAACCACGAAGAGAGGACTGAGTCTGTCCTGCTGCCTGGAGCTCTCTGTGTTTTCAAGTGCACTTTCAAAAATAGATGACAAATATCCTTGCACTTTCCCAGGTGGCTCAGCGGTAAAGAATCAGCCTGCAAAGCAGGAGATATGGGTTCCATCCCTGGGTGGGGAAGAGCCGCTGGAGGAGGGCATGGCAACCCACTCCAGTATTCTTGCCTGGAGAATCCCCCTGGACGGAGGTGTCTGGCCGGCTACAGTCTGTGGGGTCACCAAGAGTCTGATAGAACTGAGCACACAGTGGACAAGGGATTACTGCACTAGTGATTCCGGGCTTGCAGTCTCCCAGTTATAGAATCGCTCTTCCTGCAGAGCTTTCCAAATTCAAGATCTCTGCCCACAGCGCAGGGTGTGTCTTGTCACTGCAAACCAGAAAGAAGAGAACTGCCCTCGACTCCCAGCAGCAGCACAAGGGCCGGCGTTCAGAGCTCTCTGGTTCACAGCTTTGAGTTGAGGGCTTCAGACGGGGCCCCACCTAGATGTTTGAGAGAAGGAATAAATGGTTGGTCCAAACTCACAAAAGTTGTGCTAGCCATCAATGAGAAGCAGTTTTAGCGTGAACGCCAGACCCAAATCAGCAAGTTGCTGGACAATCAAAATAATTTATAGCAGCTGTTTGCAACTGCTGATCATGAACAAAAAAGGTTAGATGCCCTCAGTTAAAACACACACACACACACACACACCCCCACACACACACCCCCACAGCTGTGCCTTACTATGCTGTACACACAATAAATTTTTTTCACTATATGCAATGCTAATTATTATGACTGTAATAATAATAATAGTATTATTATACCAAATCAAGCATCAGAAATTGTTTTCCAGTTTATTGATTGCTTCATTTTCTTGAAACTTCATATTCTATTTTTATTTTTGATTTTTATTTTTTAATTGAAGTATACTTAATTTACAATATGGTATTACTTTCAGGTATACAGCAAAGTGATTCAGTTATAAACACACACATTCTTTACAGATTCTTTTCCATTACTGGTTATTTAATTTTATAAATATATATAGTTTATTGAAGTTTAATTGACTTACAATGTTTACATGCACAGCAAAGTGATTCAGTTATACATATACACATATATTATTTTTCAAATTCTTTTCCATTGTAGGTCATTATAAGATATTCAGTATAATTTCCCTGTGTTTTATTATATGTCCTTGTTGTAAAGATTACTTCCTATTCAACACTCAGACAGTAGAAGAGATGCTTGCGGGGAAACTTATGGATGAACCCTAAGCCACCTTTCTCCCATGTGGAATAATCTGTCTGAAGCAGGACAAATCTTGCCAATCCCACCACTGGCTTCATTTGTCTTTAGAGATCAGAGAAACCTGTCCTTTGAGAAAAGCCAGGCTGGCCTGAGCCAGGGGGGTTCTGCAGGACCTCAGAAGGAGGCTCTCATCTCAAGAACTGGGCTGCCCTTTTAACCAGCCCTTCATCTCTGGCCTGAAGCACAGACAATTGACATCCTCTCCAGCGTCCTGTTTCTCTGAGGGCTCACAGAGCATGCCTCTGAGATACAAATGGAAGTGTGAGAATCTTCTGGTTTTGTTTACCAGTATCCGCTTGTTTACCATGGTGGATGGCAACCTGGAATGGAAAAGGAGGAAGCGGGCGAGAGGAATGAGGGAAGGGAGAAAAGAAGGAATGTAGAAAACAAAAGGAAGGATGGATTTCACAGTCGTTCACACTTCTTAGCTAAGGGCTCTGTGTCTCAGAAAACTACATTTCCCAAGCTCCTTTGTTCTCTGGATAGTTGGCCCAGGGGAGGTCCTAATAGTAGATACCCTAGGTAGATATTTAGGAGAATTTCTCTCTCTCTCTCTCTCTGCTTCCTGTGGCATCTCCAGTCTGGACTGGGTCTCCTCTGGGACTCCAGCTCCCTTCAGATATTCTCCTCCTCCATGGTCCCAGCTCCTTCCAAACAGCCCTTATTCTGGTTCCAACTTATTCTAGATGCATCTGACTTCTGGTAATATCACCTTCTGTTTCTCCAGCCCTAGGGCCAGTAACAGCTTCTTGATGTTGCTAGTCTCTGGGTAACGTCACCATCCCTTGCTTGACTGCTATCAACTCCTGTGTCTATGATGTAACCAAGTCCCTGTTTTAAATTCCCTCTGCTTGAAAATCCTAGGGTGTTTTGCTTTGTTTCGTTTTCTTTTCTTAGCCAGATCCTGACTGGCGTGGATGGTCTCATTAACCCAATTATTAAATGTTGTGTAAATATGTATACATATTGTATCCTCATATTATACACCTTGTGTGTGCCCAGTTACTCAGTTGTATCTGACTCTTCATGACCCCTGCCAGGCTCCTCTGTCCATGGAATTTTCCAGGCAAGAATACTGGAGTGGGTTGCCATTTCCTTCTCCAGAGGATCTTCCTGGGATCCCTCTTCCTGGGATTGGCCCAGGGATCAAACCTGCGTCTCTTGTGTCTCCTGCACTGGCGGGTGAATTCTTTACCACTGGACCACCCGGGAAGCCCTATTATACCCCTTAAGCTAATACAATGTTATATATTGATCATCTCATTCAAACTTGGCATGAAGTGTGATGTAGATGAGGTCTCTCTCTATTATTATTCTACCTTCTTTTCCACTACCATCTTCCACTCTCCTGAATGCCTCATCTTCTCCAAACTGCCTAAATTCTCAGGCTCTGCTAGTTTCTCCTTAAATGTAACCTGTTCTCAACTAAACTTCACTCCATTCGCTATTTTTGACTAAAGTGTGAGCCACAAAACACTTCCTCTTTACCTCTTCCAGGAATCGCTGCATTTGAACCAGAAGTTAACTCTTAACATGAAGAGCTTTACAGGAGAGGGTCATGGGCAGAAGCTTTTTCTGATCCCTTTAGAACATGCTTCAGGTGCAGAAGTTACTGTGGCCACTTGCAGGACAATGTCAGATGATATCTGGAGAGTGAGAGCTGGTGGGGTGATGAAAATAGGGTCTCACAAGCTTAAGTGTGCAACAGGACCACCCGGGTACTGCGTTGTTAAAACACAGACTTGTGGGGCCCCACCTGCAGAGTTTCTGATGCAGCAGGTCTGGGATGAGACTCAAGAATGTAAATTTCAAGTTACACTGATGCTGCTGGCCTGGGGACCACACTCGGAAAATCACTGGGTTGGAATAATAATGTGCACTCTGAGAATTTATCATATACCCCCAAACTGTTTTAAACCCTTCGCAAATACCAAATCTTTTAATCATCACAACAACTAAACATGGAAATCGAGGTACAATGAGGCAAAAAAAAGTCTTCAAAGGAATTCCCTGGCAGTCCAGTGGTTAGTACTCTACACTTCCATTGTAGAGGGCACAGGTTCGATCCCTGAGGGGAATTAAGATCCCGCAAGCCATGTGGTGGGCCTTCCCTGGTGGCTCAGTGGTAAAGAATCTGCCTACCAATACAGGAGACCCCGGTTCTATCCCTGGGTCAGGAAGATCCCCCAGAGAAGGAAATGGCAACCAGTATTCTTACCTGGGAAATCCCATGGACAGAGGAGCCTGGTGAGCTACAGTCCATGAGGTCACAAAAAGTTGGACACGATTTGGTGACTGAACAACAAAGCCATGTGGTGTAGCCAAAAAATAAAAATAAATAATTTTTTATCTTTAAAAAAATCTTCAAATCACACTACTCATACCTAACAGATTTAGGATTTGAATACAGAAGGTCTGGCTCCAAAGCACACGCTTCTAGCCATGGTGCTGCTGTGTGTCTCAGTGTCCAGGCTGTGGGGAATGGAGAGACTTGGATTCTGGCTCTCATTTTGGTGTGTGGTCCTGGGCAAGTCACTTGACCTGTCTGTGCCTTGGTTTCCTTGTCCCTCAAAGGCACATCCTCATAGTATCTGCCATGTAGAGTTGTAACCATGATTTCATGAATTAGGCAGATTCAGATTCCTGGCTCCACAAGTCCTTCGCCAGCTCCCAGTCCATCCCCAGCTGAAGTTCAGGGTTCCTGGGCTGGCTGGTGGTGCCCTTCTTTTCTGCCTAAAGGTGTTCTCCCATGCCACTGCGGGGTGCGCAGGTGTCCTGGGCCTCTCTGGGGGCAGTTCGGAGGCGTGTTCTACATGGCTCCTCAGAGAGATACCAGGGAGATCTGCTCATGAACATGCTGTATTGTCCGTTCAGGTTGCTCTAACAGAATACCATAGACTGGCTGGCTTAAACAGCAGACTTTATTCCTCACAGTTCTGGAGTTTTGGAAGTCCAAGACCAAGGAGTTGCAGATTCAGTATCTGGTGAGGGCTCTCTTCCAAACATGCAGAAGGCCACCTTCTTGCAGCGTTTGCACGTATAATCCCACCATGGAGAACTCCTTGCTACAGACCTCATCTAAACCTGCCTACTCGCCCAAAGGCCCACTTCCTATGTCATCCTATTGGGGGTTATGGTTTCAACCTATGAATGTGGGTAGGGGGGTGGTGCACAAATGTTCAGTCCATCACAGACCTCTAATTGTCTTCATCCCTGCTTTTTGCTCTCTCCTAAATTTCTGCTTCCCAGAATCAGCTCCCACATTTTGCATGCTCAATCACTAAATCGTGTCTGACTCTGCTATCCCATGAACTATCATCCGCCAAGTTCATTTGTTCATGGGATTTCCCAGGCAAGAACACTGGAGTGGCTTGCTATTTCCTTCTCCAGGGTATCTTCCTAACCCAGGAATCGAACCCGGGTCTCCTGAATTGCAGGCAGAGTCTTTACCACTAAGCCACCAGGGAAGCCCTAAACCACCTACATCTATTTTCTGATGGCAAGATTTGCTTTTGGAGAAACTAAGATAAAAGACATGTACAGACTATGTAAACTATTTAGTTCAATGACTGGCAATCAGTCCAGTGCTCTTTGCTGAAGAATCCCCATGGACAGAGGAGCCTGGTGGGCTACAGTCCAGGGATCACAAAGAATCAAACATGGCTGAGTGACTAAGCACAGCACTGGCATGTATGATAATAACAACTACAACAACAGAAGTACTCACAGACAGTACTTCTTTTATTGATTTATTTTTGGCTGCCCTGGGTCTTCACTGCAGTATGCAGGCTCTTGTTGTAGAGCACAGGCTCTAGGCGCAGGCTCCAGTAATGGTAGCTTGCAGGCTGTAGAGCACAGCCACAGTAATCGTGGCACATGGGCTTGGTTGCCTCCTGCATGTGGGATCTTCCTGGACTAGGGATCAAACCCGTGTACCCTGCACTGGCAGGCTGACTCCTAACTACTAGACCACCCGGGAAGTTCTGAGAGTGTTTCTTAAATGCCAGGCCTTTTATACATTTTAACTTATCTAATCTGTGTTGATAAATATAGGTGTTATTGGCTTCTCATTATTATTATTATTTACCTCTAATCTCCCTAGCTCCTCACAAAAGTAATATTCACCTCAAGTCATTTTTCTCTCCTTTGTTGTATTTTATATCACCCTTCTTAATCACTGTTATAGCACCTATGGATCTGAATGTATCTCATCCATTTATTTGTTCCCATGTGGATGGCTTATCTCCCTCACTCAGGGCTGAATGATGAATTTCCCTGCCCTCATGCATTTTTGCCTTTGTGGGCTTCTCCCTTCTATCACAATAATATCAACATTAGAAATTGTTTTTGATAGGTAAAAGTCAATTTTCATGGCCTAAAATTTTTTTTTTTTGCATCTGCTAATCTCGGACTCCCAATCCATCTCTCCCCTCCCCCCCTCCCCCTTGACAACCACGAGTCTGCCCTCTATGTCTGTGAGACTGTTTCTGCTTCATCAATAGATTCATTTGTATCATATTTTAGATTCTACATATAAACAATAAGGCCCTACTGTATAGCACAAGGAACTATATTCACTCTCCTGGGATAAACCATTTATCCAATGGTTTATAAACCATTATAAAAATTTATAAATATTTATATTTATAAATATAAACCATCTTTATATTTATAAAGAATATAAAAAAGAATGCATATATGTATAACTGAATCACTTTGCTATACAGCAGAAATTAGCACTATAGATCAATTATTCTTCAATTAAAAATAATTAATTTTAAAATATTTTTCTGATGAGAGAAAAATGAAAACATTTCTATAACGATTTTTTTTCTTCTGATTTTAAAGAATTGAAAACATTATGCCTAGTGGGTAAGCAGGTGCTTCCTAGGATGTAAACCCCAGCAGAATAGGAATCATTTCTGTCCCTCTCTCAGCATGGCTCCCAGAGGTAAGCACCCCACCCCCTACCAGCCCAGAGCTGGAATTGGACCCCCATCCTGGAATCCCTCCCTGGACAGGGCTGCAGTAAGGCATCCTGGGAGACTCTATGCAAATAGGGCCTCCAGGCTCCACCCCCAGCTTGACTTTTACGGGGAGCAAAGCTTTGGGCTCATTGTCACCCTGATCCTGTCCCTGGGACCTGTCCCTGGGACCTGATCCCTCAGGCGCTGGACAGTAAGAAACACGCCTGGTGGCCCCTAAAGCACGTGCTCCGTGCCTGTCCTGGCAAGGATGGAGCTGCCGACTGATCCTCGCCCTCCTTCCCCGCCAAGTCCCTGGCAGACCTGTTGAATGGGGCTTTCATTTCCCTGACCCCGGGGTCATCTGTTCTCAGAAGGTGAAATATGGCGGCCTGGCGGAGGACAGAAGCCGGGGAGATAAGCGCCAGGGAGGAGCCTCCCGTCCAACGAGCCGTGACTAATGATGATTGGGACATGTTTGGTGGGGCAGAATTTATTTGGCTCCTGGTTACCTGGGGATTAACTCTTTGTAGGATCTCGTGCCCCGCTCTGGAGGTGCCTGGTGTACACACACACGGGGCTCTAGAGCCTGTTCACCCAAGCATAGATAGGCTTTGGTGCAGAGCAGGCGTTCAAGAAATATTTGTGGTAGAGAAGGAGGAAAGGAGGGAGGAAGGAAAAGAGATGCACATATATTCTAAGCTCTGAGCATAATAAAATCAGTTCACTTCTATCATGTGCTTCCCGTGGGCCAGACACTGACAGCTGAATGATTTCCACACATCACATTTAACCCTCACGAATCTACCAAGCACACACTTAGAGCAACACATTTAATAGATGAGCAAGTTGAGACTGGTGGATTATTTTGTATGCTTTAAAAATATATATATTTCTTTACAGCTGTGCTGGATCTTTGTTGCTATATGAACTACTCTTTAGTTGCAGCAAGCAGGTTTCTCATTGAGGTGGTTTCTCTTGTTGCAAAGCCCACTCTAGACACATGGGCTTCATTAATTGCAGCATGTGGACTCAGGAGGTATGGCACAGGAGCCCAGTTGTTCTGAGGCATCTTGGATCTTTCTGTACCAGGGATCAAACCCATGTCTCCTGCATTGGTAGGCAGGTTCTTAACCACTGAGCCACCAGGGAAGCCCTGTATGCTTTGTTAAACCATGAAAAAGCAGAGTTGGGAGTGGTTATGTAACATGACAGTCACACAGTGGTCAAGTAACAGCACAGGGCGGGAGCTTGAACTGAGACTTGGTATTTCTGCCTTCCATTCTTGAGCTCTGAGCCAAACTTTCTAGTGAAAACTCTGGAGCATTTCCACCTATTGCCTCATTCAGGGTTGCTGTACTTTCCTTTGTAGTAAACAACCTCAAAATCCCAGGAGTGTACAACAACTAACATTTATCTTCAGACTTGTGGGTCTGTAGATTGGCTGTGACTTGGCTGGGTCAGGCTGGGCTCAAGGCTTCCTACTGAAATCAGCGTTTTTCTATCCACTGCTACTGCTGCTAAGTCGCTTCAGTCGTGTCCGACTCTGTGCGACCCCATAGACGGCAGCCCACCAGGCTCCCCCGTCCCTGGAATTCTCCAGGCAAGAACACTGGAGTGGGTTGCCATTTCCTCCTCCAATGCATGAAAGTGAAAAGTGAAAGTGAAGTCGCTCAGTCGTGTCCGACCCTCAGCGACCCCATGGACTGCAGCCCACTAGGCTCCTCCATCCATGGGATTTTCCAGGCAAGAGGCTCACGCTAAAGGCGCAGCTGTGACTTGAAATATACCTTCTTCTTGGTGGAGCCTAAGAAAACAAATCCAACCAGAGACCCATCTTATGCCTTTGCTCCGCCCACATCCCCTAGCATCCCATTGGCCAAAGCAAGTTACGTAGTCAAAGTCAAGGGGTGGGCCTTCGTCTCTCCACCATGATGTCAGGGGAAGGATGCGGGAAGTACAGTTCTGTATTATTGAGAGAGTGAAGAATGGGAACTAACAGATCGACATGTGCACCATATGAGAACAAGTGAGCAATATTCGATGAGGTGGGAGCTGCAAAAACACAAAACACATGGTTTTACCCCTGCCTTATTAACTTCCCTGGCTCTGTTTTTATATACAGATGGCTTCACAATTCACACCCAACAGAAAAACACACACGCAAGCACACACCGCCGCAAATGATTGTCCATCCTCTGATTGGCTGGCCACTTTAAAGTCATATGGAGCGGGGAGTTAGTGTGCCTCCCCTCCACCATCACCACCGCCACCACCAGGGGAAGTTTGGCGATGTCTGGAGACATTTGCATTGTCGTGACTTGGGTGGGAGTTGTTATCGGCATGTAGTGGGTTGAGTCTAGAGATGTTAGCAGCACCCTCCCTGGCACGGGTCAGCCCCCTACGACGAAGTTATGTGCTCCCCAAATGCCAATAGAGCCAAGGCTGAGAAACTCCGCTGTCGAATATAGCAATTAACCCAACCTGGTGCCTGGAAATCCTGTTAAAAATACAGATTCCAGGGGCCTCAGTGTAGACACCTTGATTCAGAAGGGCTGGGATGTGTCCCCTTGGAGTCTGTATTTCCGAATACAGAATCGCTCTTCAGGAAATTTAGATCCACTGATCAGAGCCTGAAAACGGCTTCTTTAGGTCCTTGTTATGTCTGGACGGGAATCCAGAACCAAAGAGGACTTGAGGATTTAAACAGAAGAATCCTTTTTTTGAGCACTTCTTAACGTTACCCTCGCCAGAAACCCGGCAAATGTTCGCTACCCAGCCGGCCCACGGTTCACGGTGTTGGCCCACGAATCGAATCTCCAAACAGCCCAGGCAAGCTACAATTTCTCCTGCTTCTCTGCCTTTCACTTTTAAAACCAGGAGGAATTTGAGGGAAATGTAAGCCATATGTTTCAGAATCATTTACACTTAAATCATGAAAGTACTGCCGTGGTTTTTAAGAGCTATTTGATGTCCAAAACACCTTATGAGGATTTTCAAAATAAGCTTTTTAAAGTCTCTCTCTACTTTCAGTTGGATTGCTCCCTGGGTAAGTGAATTCAAATGATATGAAGCTGGGGGAGGGAGGGAGGGCTGCTGGAAACCCCAGACCAGGAACTTGAAGGAAATTTGACACTCAACAAATCAGGTCTTCTGCTGTCACCTAAAGCATCCATTTCATGCAATAAAATCGATCTTATTTTTCCTGATGATTATGGATTCAAGCGGTCACTCACTGAGGTCTTTAGACATCTTCCTTCTCATTTAGCGCCTCACTGTTCCTCAGGTTCCATTTTTAAACCATTGCCACTCACTCTAAATGGAGATCCAATTCCTCCTTCCAGTGGGCTTGTTATTTCTAAATCACAACCCCATTCTGCTGCCAACATCACATGTCACTCTTCTCTCCTCACCCCAGGGGGACCGGGGTGGGAGGCTGAATCCTAAAACTGACCATCTACTCGCTTACAGCACAGGTGGGCCTGCCCATTTGGAAAAGCCATTTGGCAAAATATCTAATCCAAGACATGCTCATTCACCACAATTCTGCTGTCAAGGATCAAGCCCAGGGAAATAATCCTAAGGGTGAAGGGAGACATAGCTACACCTGGAAATATTCAGCATCGTTGATCACAGAGAAAAAAAGGAAAACAACCTACCAGAATCAAAATAGCAAGTGGGTTCATTCAATGATGGTTTCTTTGCTTAAATGCCAACATAAACACTGATGGCTATTCAGGTTGCATGCTAGCCATAGAAAAGGGAAGAGAATGAACTCTGTCAGCTAAGAGGAGCTGAATTATAGGTACCCCAGGAAATTCTTGGGAATGTGTTGGAATTAACTGGACAAAGGGAAGAGGGAAAGATATTCCAGCTAGGTGGGATAACATAAGTGGAGGAGAGAGGTGAGTGGAAAAAGGCACGTAATTTGGTGCTCATGGAACTCAAGTTCCAGGCAGTGAGGAGAGAACTCTGAGGTCAGAGAAGGGACAGAGGGCAGAGCATGGGGTCCCCATGGCCACTTGGAGCAACATGGACTTTAGCCTGGAGGCAGTGAGGAGCCACTGAACTTGTATGAACTGGAAAGGGACACCGCTGAATCTACACTTTTATGAGATGGCTGTGGTCCCCGCGTGGAGGCCAGGTGGCAAAAGATGGAGAGGAGACGAAGAGACTTCACTGGAGACTTTTTAAGTGGTACCCGAAAGAGATGCTGAACGCCGTGAGGAGTCAGGTTAGAATTCATTCATTCTGCCATCATTCATTGTGTTATCAGCAGAGGTGGGATTTGTTAGACTCAATCTATAGGGGAGAGTGGCTGAACCTTATGACTAACAGGCCATGGGGAGAGAGGCAGAGGGATGGGATGGTTCTGGAATCTCTGGTTCAAACTTCTGGGTAGGTGCTGGTGTCATGCGCTGAGCTAGAGGTAAAGGAGGGTGGGACGAATTTGGGGAAAGACACTGAGTTCAACGTGGGGCCACGTGGGCTAAGATGAAGATGCCCAGCCCGAAGTTGGCTGTTCACACCTGCAGCCTTAGGACCAGGTGTGGGCAGAGAGACCCACAGGAGAGGCAACACTTTCTGGTTGTGTTTGAAACCACGAGAGGGAATGAGCTCACCCGGGAGGGGTTGTGCTGGGAAGGATAGGACCAGAGATACCCTAGGGAAGGCTTTTATCAAAATGTCATATAAAGCCTGTAGGTCCATTAAAAGGCAGGGGGCGGGTGGTGGAATTTTTCAAAGAGAAATTGCTAAGCAGGTGCTCTCTCTGGTCTCCTAGCTGGATGTGTGTGAAGACATCTATCTATGCAAATCACACAGTGGGGAGAAAAGAAAAGCAGAGATGAGCCGGGCAAGGATTTCAGTGAAAACATAATTTAAAGGGAAGCTGTGGACATGGATAAGACAGTGTCCATGGAGGGAGAAGCAGGGACAGAGGATTGTGGCACAATGGGGGACATGGACAGGTGAGAGAGGAAGAAGAAGAGGGTGGGGAGATATGGCTTTATGAATGAATGAACCAAGAAAGGAAAAGAGAAGAAAGGAAGAGAATAACAAATGCTGGAGAGAGTGTGGAGAAAAGAGAACCCTCCTATACTGTTGGTGGGAATGTGAATTGGTGCAGCCACTAGGAAAAACAATATAGAGGTTCCTTTAAAAAGTAAAAATAGAACTACCACATGATCCAGTACTCCTGGGCATATATACTTGGACAGAATTTTCATTTGAAAAGATATATGCATCCCAGTGTTCATTGCAGCACCATTCATAATAGCTAAGACATGGAAGCAACCTAAGTTGACAGATGAATGGATAAAGAACATGCGGTACATATATACAATGGAATACTACTCAGCCATAAAAGAAGCATGAAATAATGCCATTTGTAGCGACATGGATGGACCTAGAAATTATCATACTAAGCGAAGTAAGTCAGAAAAAGAAAGACAAATACCATATGGTATTTGTAGAATCTAAAATATGACAAAATGAACTTATCTACAAAAGAGGAACAGACTCACAGACATAGAAAACAAACTTATGGTTACCAAAAGGGAAAGCGGGTGGGGAGAGATAAATCACGGGTTTAGGATTAGCAAATACATATTACTATATAGAGAATAAACAACAAGGTCCTACTGGATCAGTTCAGTTCAGTTCAGTTGCTCAGTCGTGTCCGACTCTTTGCAACCCCATGAATCGCAGCACGCCAGGCCTCCCTGTCCCTCACCAACTCCCGGAGTTTACTCAAACTCATGTCCATCGAGTCGGTGATGCCATCCAGCCATCTCATCCTCTGTCGTCCCCTTCTCCTCCTGCCCCCAATCCCTCCCAGCATCAGTCTTTTCCAATGAGTCAACTCTTTGCATGAGGTGGCCAAAGTCCTACTGTATAGCACAGGGAACTGGTTGGCCAAAAGGTTCATTCAGATTTTTGTATAACACGGTCCAGAAAAACCCAAAGGAACTTTTTGGCCAATCATATATTCAATATCCTGTGATAAACCATAATAGAAAAGAATATGGAAAAGAATATATGTATGTATAACTGAATCATTTTGCTGTACACCAGAAACTAACACAACATTATAAATTAAGTACACTTCAATTTTTTTAAAGAAAGACTGTAAGAGACCTGGGACCCGGGACTTTTCTTCTGTGATCCTCTCCTGCCAAGAAAGGTGGTGTAAAGTCCAGCTGATCTGAGATGAGGGGTCCCCAGGGACCTGATAGGAGTGAGCCAGGTGGGGAGTGACCACAAGCAACCAGGAGCTGCTCCATTCCTGCCCGCCTCTCAGAACCCAACAGGGCTCCAGCAGTCTTCTCCATCTGCACGCAGAGCTCAAGTTGAAGTCTGATGGCCTCGCATCTCCAGAAGGGCTGCCTCTTGGGAGATGAAGCGGGTTGATTCCAGGTGGCCCGGTCCCCTGATGGAAATAGAGTGTGCAGGTTTGAGTTCTAAAGAAAGAAGGATTTTAAAGACGTCCAGTGGTGTTACAGAAAGGACAGCTTCACTAGGTAGTGAGTGCCTTGTGCCCGGAGGAATTTAAGCTGCTGCTGGGTGAGCACTGAGCATAAGCTGTTGTGGAGTGGATTCCTTAGCGCCTGAGGACACTGCTGCTGCTAAGTCGCTTCTCCACATTTTATTTTCACCTTTTCGCATTGTGCTTAGTATGTAGTGAGCACTCAGTAAACATTAGCTATTATGGTGCTTTCGAACTGTGCTGGCAAAGGCTCTTGAGAGTCCCTTGGACTGCAAGATCAAATGAGTCAATCCTAAAGGAAATTAGCCCTGAATATTCATTGGAAGGACTGAGGCTGAAGCTGAAACTCCAATACTTTGGCCACCTGATGCGAAAAGCTGACTCATTGGAAAAAACCCTGATGCTGGGAAAGATGAAGGCAAAAAGAGAAGTGCAACCAAGGATGAAATGGTTAGACAGCATCACGGACTCAGTGGACACGGATTTGAGCAAACTTCAAAAGATAGTGGAGGACAAAGGAGCCTGGCATGCTATAGTCCATGAGGTCACAAAGAACTGGACACAATTTAGCAACTGAACAACAACAGTATTATTGTTAACATTCTCATATAGTTAAGTGTTCAACTTGAAATGACCGTAGGTCAGTAGATACCGTAAGTGGTGAGTAATGGGAACTCCTTAACCTGGACAATGGATATCCCACCAGCAGTCCTGCAATACCAAAAAGTATTCTGATTTTCCAAGATAATCCAGAAATCCAGATTATAGGTGAGATTTTTAAATATCGCTTCCAAGACCACTGTGCAGGTCAGGTCTGCCTATGGCCCCCATTTGTCACGTCTGAACTAATGACTATCAGTCTGCTTTTTCTACCTGCCCAGTCTGTGACCTCCAGTAAGTTACTTAACTTATCTGTGCTCGGTTTCCTTAGCCACGAAATGGAATACTCACAGCTTGCCCCCCAGGGCCGTTGTGCGGATTAAATTAGATAATGCAGTCCAAGCCTCCGTGGGGTGTCCACACATGGGAAGACTTAGGAAGTGATAATTGTTGTTGCTGCTATTGATTTTTCCTGTGTTCAACTCATGTTTTATGTTCCAGGCAGAGAGATTTCGTGGCAAATAGCCCACCCGCACCCCATGCTGAGATCTGGTCTTTTCCAAGCGTGTTGCCCTGGATCTCGGCCGGCAGCTTCTTCCTATTACAGGCGTGCCGAGTGATTGCTGGCTTTATACGTACCTGGTGACAACTTTAACCTGGCTGCTGGGGATTTAGGGAGGGGCGACAGAGGCATGAAGGGGGCTGTTTAGGAAGAGCTGAGTGTTGAAATCTTAGTCCCAAGAAAATGGAGACTGGAAGAGAAAGGGGCCCTCGTGGCTCCGCTGCTTCCCTGGGGCCTGTGGGCTCCACAGAGAGCGCAGTTCTGCTTATGCTATTAAGTGGTATTGGGGGCATATTGTCAAATACTTGTCTGGCTCTCCAGGAACCCACATTTGCATGTGTGTGTGAACCATCTGGGAATTGTGTTCAAATGTTGATGATAACTTCCCAGTTGGGTGGGGCCCAAGTTTTGCATTTCTAATGAGCAGGAGATGTGGGTTCAATCCCTGGGTGGGGAAGATCCCCTGGAGAAGGAAATGGCAACCCACTCCAGTATTCTTGCCTGGAAAATTCCTTGGACAGAAAAGCCTCGTGGGCTACAATCCATGGAATCTCAAAGAATCAAACATGAACTGAGCAACTGAGCACACACACACAGCACAATCTGGGATCAGCGTGACCCATAAACCCCCTAAAGTCAAATGCAAAATTTTATACATATGTGTTTTTCCCAAGGGGCGGGTTGATAGCTTTTGTTCAGATTCTCAAAGAGACTCATAAATAGAAAAAAAAAAAAAAAAAATTGAAAACCTCTGCCATGCACCCCTTCTGTCTGCCTGTCTCCTCTCTCTCTGGTTCCACCCAGATACAGTATGGTGACCCTGAAAGGAGGCGAAATGAGATCCCTCTAAAGAAGTCCCAGGACATCTTCCTGCAAGCTGGAGACTCAGGCGAGCTCGTGGCTGTGGTCCCCTCTGGAGAGGGGCCTCTGTTAGAGACTGCAGCTGCCAGGGCAAGGGTGAAGGCAGGCACAGGTTGTTGACTCCTCTCCTGCCCAGCAGTCTGCCTGGATACCCGGGCGGCATTAATCCACGTCCGTGGGTACAGCATCCCTTCCCTGGCTCTCTCTCTCCTCCCATCTCGCTCTTGAGCAATGAGAGGCCAAATCTCACTCTACGGGAAATCTCCAAACATTGGGGTCTCTCTATCCATTTTTCACCCTTGGCTTTGCAGCTGGGGAAACGGAGGCTCAGGGTTGAGAAGGAGGATCTTTAGCAACCTACAGTGGGTGGTGGGTGTGTTGTGTCAGATCTCAGCCCCCTCAAAGCCAGCCTAGCGCTGTTTCCACCTTTCTCAACTCCATCTCACCCAGACTTACCCTGACTATGCTTTTATCAACCAGGAATAAAGGCAAATCTGCCAATCCACTGTCAATCCCTGGCTAGGATCCAGAAGATTTTAATGTCATGAACTGCTTTAATGTATTCCTTTAAAAATCAAAAAAGCCCCAAAGCTCTCTCTCCAATGTCACCCACTGGACAGTCGGCAGGCTTTATCTGCCAGCACTTAAAAAAGAAAAAAAAAAAGAAGAAGAAGAAGGGAAGATATTGCCGCTGAAGAAGAATCCGAGGCCCCCGGAATCTTAACAAGGCAGCTCTGTTTCTTATCATCTTCAAAAAGCCTTTATTAAGCCTCTCTGGGCCCATGTGGCTGAGCGAGGCACTTTACAGAATCAGATCAATCAGCGGTCCGTCAGCGAACGTGTACAGCGCACCTACTGTGGGAAACTGGCAATGTGGGGGGTATCGGGGCACGAAGGTGTGACCCCTGACCTCACACGAGGGATGCCCAGGATCTGTACTGCCTGAGACGCCACCTAATCCGAGTTAGGGTGGGACAATCACTGGACATTCTCGGGAAGTAGAACGAGAAAATGCATCCTCTTGCTTGGAAGAGGACAGAGATTTGAACCCCAAGGCAATGAAAGCCCCCAGCATCCCCTCACTGGACGGTTGCAGTTTTTATCAGCTCTGTTTCTTTGGGGCGCCTTGGCTATAAGGTATCCTCAGCACCCAGCGGAGAAGCCTGGTGCTCAGAAATGTCTCCCAGACAGAAGCCCAGTGTGCAAGGCCAGAGGAAAACATTGCATTACAATACAGATAAGTGGTTACCACAGGGGGAGGGGGTTGAGGGGTGAACAAAACATGTGAAGGGAGTCAACTGTACTGTATGGATGGTAACTAGACTTGTGGTAGTGGTTACTTTGTTGTATATACAGATGCTGAATTATAATGCTGTACACCCGAAACTTACAAGAACAAAATATTGTATAGCCAAATAAACAAACAAAAAACCTGAGTCCAAAAAATAAAATACTAGAATAACTTACATTTGCTCAGTGATTCAGATATTCAGAGCATACTCAAGAGTGGTCACCTAAGGCAGATGTTGTTGTCTACATTTTCACCTGAGGAAACGGAGGTTCAGAGAAGTCACCCGACTTGCGTAAGGTCCCATAGAGAGGAGCACAGCTGACAATAAGTCTGCGTGTGCTCACTTGTGTCTGACTCTATGCGACCCCAGGGACTGTAGCCTGCCAGTCTCCTCTGTCCATGGGATTTTCCAGGCAAGAATACTGGAGTGGGTTTCCATTTTCTTCTTCAGGGAATCTTCCCGACCCAGGGATCAAACTCCGGTCTTCCTGCATCTCCTGCGTTGGCAGGTGGATTCTTTACCACTGCGTCACCTGGGAAGCCCATGGTCTGTACAACATGTATTGAGCCTCTACGCTATGCCTGGCAGGGTTTTAGACCGCAAACCTATTGAGACAGGAGATAGAGATTATTTTGTGTATTATTTTATCCACAGCATCCTTCTTTTTTATAGCACCTGGCATGTCGTAGCTGCGTATATTAGTTTTATATTTTGCATAACAAAATCACCACACACTTAGAATCTTGAAGCAATACACATTTATTATTTCATGATTTCCTTGGGCCAAAAGTTTGTGCCCAGTTTAGCTGGGTCTTCCACCCAGATTTCACAAAGCTGCAGTCAAGGTGTCTACCAGGCCGTGTTCTCATCTGGAGTCTTGGCTGGGGAAGAATCTGCTTCCAAGACCATTGAAGTTGTTGGAAGAATTTATTTCCTGAAGTTGAATGACAGATTGCTTCATAAAGGTTGGCAGGAGAGAGGTTCTGACTCAGGCAGGACCCAGTCTTTGTTTTAAAAGTTTTGACTATATTAAGCCAGGCCCACCCAGCAACCTCTCTCTGCATTAACTCAAAAAAGCATAAATTTAGCATTGTAATCTACAGAATTCCTTCCTCTTTCCCATAGTCTATTGGCCGGAAGCAAGTCATAGGGTAACACCCAACATTCAGGAGGAGGGGATTAAATGAACCCCAGGGGTTCAGAGTCATGAGGGGCCACCCTTGGGTCTGTCTGCCACAGTGCTGACAGTTATCTGTTGAATAATTAACTGAGTGAATATAAAATTAGTATATTATATATAATAATACAATATAAAAATATTGTATTATTATATTGAATACATGAGTGAATACATGAATGAATAAATGACTCTATTAATGACTTCATAAATACTAAAGACACAAATATGAACTAGATCATCATCTGGCTCTAAATATTGCATTCTTTCTCTACAACACACCACTGACCTCATTCCCAGAGGTGCCTGTTAGCTTTGAGATCCTGAATTCTGTGACCCAATGTCTGTTACCTCCTGCCTAAGCCGCCAGTACCCAGAAAGCAGGAAACAAGAACCCCAAACAAAGAAGCCACAAAGAAGCAGGAAGCCTATACATCATGCAGCAGCCTCCATGCTGGAAACCCTGTTGAAGTGCAGACAGCACTTTTATGTTAGTAGAATGGTGGTAATGGGGACACATTTTTAATAAATACTGGCAGCATCGAGGTGTCCGGTAGGAGCTGCTTCCTCACACTCATGCTCAGTCTTGATTACTGACCTGAAGCCGCCTCTCCTGGGAACTGTAAGTTATGTCTTTCCTGGAATTTTGAAAACCATTCCAAGCTCTGATGTGGTTCTCAGCTCTCTCAATGAGAAGCCAAAAGATTTTTTTTTTTTTTAGGAGGGGAGAGGATGGAATGTTGGTCCAGCGTGAAATACACAGAATTAAGCGTCTGGGTATACAGAGATCTGATAGATTGATATGAATGACTAACACTCCCCAGCACTTGTCATTGCATGTACATTGAGTCATCTCAGCGTCTCATCAGCTCTGATGTTGGTGCTGTCATTGTCCCCATTGTCTCTCTGAAGAAATGGAGGCGCAGGAAAGGTGAGGTAATGACCTGGGACCATCTGCTTCCTCGGTGACAGAACCAAGATCCAACACCAGGCAGCTGAGAAGCTGTCATTGGGGAGGTGTTGGCTGATGTACTGGCTTGTCTGCTTCTAAATCAGGAGAAGAAATCACTGTCTTACAAGCTGCAGAATCAAAAAGGCTAGTGCATGTCCTGGCTCCACCATCAGCTGGATGTATGACCTCCGACGGTCTGTTCAACCTCCTTGTGCTTTAGTTTCCTCATCCATAAAGTGGGAACAAACCAGTCCCACCTCACAAGAGTCCCATGAGGCTTGAAGAACATATGAAAATAGGGGGATTGTGCCTGGAATGTGGTCCCTTCCTCCCTCCCTTCCTCCTTTCCAGCAGCCACCCACCCACTCACTCACCCACCCACCCACCCATCCACTAACTTATCCATCCATCTAGCCATCCTATCAACCATCCATCCATCCATCCATCCATCCATCCAGTCAACCATCCTTCCATCCACACATACATACATACATCCTCTCCTCTTCCCCACCTTTGTTCCTGTGTCAGTGGTTCTGACCTCCACCATTTCCTATTTTGGACTCTAAAATTCACCCCTTGCACTTGAAGACAAATTTTCTGACCCAAGTCCCCACAGCCCCTCAGGACACAACTGATATGTTCTACCTATCCTTAATCTGAACAGTGTTAGGAACCACCTAGTCCCAAGATCCAGGATCCAGCTTCACTTCCAGATTTGGGGTTGAGGTCCCCACAGCTTCCATCAATGCCCCTCTGATTTCTCTGGACTTCCTCCCAGCATCTGGCCACTCCTTCCCCATCTGCTGTGTGGGTCACTTTCCTCTGCTCCTTCCTTGGCTGCAGATGCTCCTCAGGCGTCTCTCTTGGCTTCCTCCTCATTGTGCATGTTGGGGCTGGACTATTCCCACCACACTCCTGACCATCTGTGCTGGGGATTTTCTCCATCCTCACCTCCAGATCCAGACTCCACCCTGGACTCCTGCCCAGGAAACTGGCAGAAAGCTGGCTTGCCTGGATGTGTCAACAGACCCCCTTGCCCTCTGACTTCAGGCTGGGAGTACCAGGAGACTGGATGGGTAGGAGAGAGGGAGCACAGGGAGGCTGGGTTGTCTATTCCCTGCTGCTTCCTCCCTGCTGGTCTGTGGGCTGAATGGATCCCTCTTCCAAAGCCTCTGACAGGTAGCCCCTCTTTCTTGGCCTCCGCTCTCATCAGATCCTGGTAACCAACCCCATACACACCCCTTGAGGCCACAGGGCAGCGGGACATGTCAGCTTGGTTAGGCTGTGCATGCGTGCTAAGTCATTTCGGTTGTGTCCGACTCTGCGATCCCATGGACTGTAGCCTGCCAGGCTTCTCTGTCTGTAG
Source organism: Bos indicus (assembly GCF_029378745.1). Classification (NCBI taxonomy): domain Eukaryota; kingdom Metazoa; phylum Chordata; class Mammalia; order Artiodactyla; family Bovidae; genus Bos; species Bos indicus. The sequence goes on along the minus strand of NC_091776.1, from coordinate 60,473,364 downwards.
GATTCTCCAGGCAAGAATACTGGAGTGGGTTGCCAGGCTCTCCTCCAGGAGATCTTCCTGACCCAGGGGCTGAACTCACATCTCTTATGTCTCCTGCATCGGCAGGCAGGTTCTTCACCACGAGCACTGCCTGGGAAGCCCTTGGCTAAGCTATAGTGCCCTGTAACTCAGTCACAGGCTCATCTAGGTGTGGCTGTGAAGGTATTTTGTAGACGAGGTTCATTTCTAAGGTCAGTTGGCTTTAAGTAAAGGAGATCACCTTCTGTAATGTGAGTGGGCCTTGTCTAATCAGCTGAGAGGTTTTAAGAGCAAAAACTTAAAGATTTGCCTGAAAATGAAGGAATTCTGCTCCAGAGCTGAAGCAGCTGTGCCTATCCAGGAGTTTATAACTTGACCAATAGACTTCAGATTTTGCAACCCCCAAAATAGTGTAAGTCAAGTCCTTGAAACTGAAAATTTTTAAAATTTTATGATGGCTCAGATGGTAAAGAATCTGCCTACAATGCAGGAGACCTGGGTTCAATCCCTGGGTGGGGAAGATCCCCTGGAGAAGGGAAGGGCTACCCACTCCAGTATCCTTGCCTGGCGAATTCCATGGAATTCTGGCAGGCTACAGTCCATGAAGTTACAAAGAGTTGGACATGACTGAGTGACTAACACTTTCACATTTTTGCTTCAGATACATATATACACATATTATATATATGGTTGCTTGATTTCTTTTTTCCCTTTGCCATACCATGTGGCATAGAGGATCTTAGTTCCCCAAGCAGAGATCAAACCCATACCCCCTGCACGGGAAGCACAGAGTCTTAAACACTGGACCCCCAGGGAAGGCCCTGTGTACATATTATTTGTATATCTAAATCTTATCACCTACTAGTTCTGTTTCCCTGGAGAAGGCTTTCTGATGCAGGTGGTAAAGGCTCCCATGGGTGCCAGTCCCAGAGGGCTTCTTCACTTCTTCATGAGTTTCCCTTCCAGCTCACATTCTTTTTTAAATTTATTTTTAATGTTTTGTTTTTATACGGTTTTTAAATTGATGTATAGTTGATTTAGAATGTTGTGTTAGTCTTAGGCGTACAGAAAAGTGATTCACTCATACATGCATATATACCTTATTTTCAGATTCCTTTCCATTTGTTGTTGTTCTTCAGTTGCTCGGTCGTGTCCGACTCTTTGCGACCCCATGGACTGCAGCACACCAGGCTTCCCTTCCTTCACCACCTCCGGGAACCTGCTCAAACTCACGTCCATTGAGTCGGTGATGCCATCCAACCATCTCATCCTCTGTCATCCCCTTCTCCTGCCCTCAATATTCCCAGCATCAGGGTCTTTTCTAATGAGTCAGCTCTTCGCATCAGGTGGCTCAAGTATTGGAACTTCAGCTTCAGCATCAGTCCTTCCAATGAATATTCAGGACTGATTCCGTTTAGGACTGACTGGTTTGATCTCCTTTCAGTCCAAGGGGCTCTCTTATAGGGTATTAAAAACTATCAAGCACTTTTATACAATTTTTTTTTAATTTTTAAATAATTTTTTTTGTTATGGACCATTTCTTAAGTCTTTATTGAATTTTTTTTAAACAATATTGCTTCTGTTTTATTTTTGGTTTTTTGGCCAAAACACATGAGGGATCTTAGCTCCCCTACTAGGGATTGAATCTACACCCTCTGGATTGGAAGGTAAAGTCTTAACCACTGGACCTCCAGGGAAGTCCCCTATATACAATTTTTAAAGGTTGCTTTCCACTTAACATTGTCACGAAACCTGCTCATATTCTTATAAACAGTCCCTTCATTAAACTCTTCCCAGTTGCCCAGTTCGGATGTGTATCTAGTTCCTCCCTAGGCCCTGCCTGACAGTGCATCAACTTCAGGACAAGGCCCAAATCTATAGTTTCAGCCCAGAGCTCACATCTTCAGCCATGAACCTGGTCACTGTCTCCCCTTAAACATCCTACCCATATCCAGGACTCTGAACATCCCAAAAGGAGCCCATCAATCTCCTTCTGGTACCCAATGAGGAACCTGGATGGTCCCTCTGCAACACCACCCTCCTTCTGGTACCCAATCAGGAACCTGGACACCCACTCTGCAACACCACCCTCCACCCATCAGTCACCACCCCTGTCCATTCTCCTTGCTGACCAAATCATGAGGATAACCATCTATTCCCTGAGTTCCTGCTGTGTGCCCAGAACCATTTTGGGGCTGGGTATCTGGTGATGGGCAAGACAAAGTCCTGGACATTTGGGTCAGGGAAACAGGAAATAAACAAATGACTATGTCAGATAGTGATGAGGAGGCAAAGTGGGAACCCAGGTCTGACTCCAGAAGATTTGATGGTTTAAAAAAAAAAATTTATTTGGTCTTAGTTGCAGCACCTGGGATCTAGGTCCCTGACCAGAGATCGAACCTGAGCCCTCTGCATTGGGAGTGCAGAGTCTTAGCCACTGGGCCACCAGGGAAGTCCCCAGAGGCTTTGCTCTTAACTGTGGCTTCTTTTGACTTAGAATCTCCATGACCTTCCCCTTCACAACCAGCTGGAATCTCCTGTTGTTCACCTTTGGACGAACTAGTTAGTTCGTCTTTGAACTGGGGACCCGGCTCACCTCACCCTTCTCTTTGCTGGTGCTGTTTTTCTGCCCAGACCACTGGCCACAGATACTCCTGCTCTACATCCAGGCAAACCCTATCCATTCTCCAGGTGCCATTCAGATTCCTCTTTCTCTTCCCTAGCTCTTTCTTCTCCTCCTAAAAATAAACCTCCACTGTTCCAGCCTTCCCCAAGCTGTCCCTTCCCTGAACCATTTGACCTTGAACAAGTCACTCTCCTTATCAGTAAAATGGAGACCGTGAACATCTCCAGGGCCCCTTCCAGAGGCTTGAAGGAGCCCGTGAGAATGAGGCACCCTGAAGATGTTTTCATAGGGTCATACAATTTTGCAAAACCAATCATTTCTTTTTTTTTCTCTTAAAGATGACCCTTTAATTGAATAATCTTTAGGCCCCATAAAATCTGGATCTCCTTCTGCCTCTTCTCCATGACCCACTTGTCTACCTCTTAGAGTTTCCAGGGAATTGAGTGGAATTGTGTGTCTGAAGCTCTTAGCACAGTGCTTGGCACAGACTAGATACTCAATAACTGTTGGTCACATGATGGCCATTACCTCCACCACCGTCAATGGTAGTCATCAGAGGCAAGCAAGAGAAACTGGCTTCAGCTAACTTGGGTTAAAAAAAAAAAAAAAGGAATTATTGAGAGAATTTCTAGCAACACCTAAAAATCAGCAGGAAGGCTGGTGAGCCAAGTCCAGGAGACAGACCGCAGCAAAGGTTGGTATCCTGGCAGACAGAGGGATCCTGCCTCTCATCTCTGAGGTTCATGATCAACAGCATCATTCCCTTTTATGAGTTTACTTTTCCCCCCTCTGAAGAGGAGTGTTCCGGGCTTTGCAGATAAGACAAATAGGTCTGCCTTAAATATTTCTATTACTTAAAAGTTCATAAATCTATTGGTTTAAAACTGTCAGCACGATGGGAAAATTCTGAGATGGAGCCAGGCTTATCACCAGGCGAGGAATTTGCCTGAAGCGGGGGCAGGGTACTGAGTGAAGGACAGTGGCAGTGCCCAGAAGTGAACTGTCTCCTCGGCCCACCCATGACTCTTGCCCTCAATAAGAAACATTTAAAAATCTGGTTCTCATAGCCAGATGAAAAGCTTTTGCGGTGGGGAACTGGCCCATCATCGATTCCTCTCACCAATGCCAGGGTCTTTTTGTCTGGCATGAGTTGACATCGGGGGCTGATGCTTACCCACTCTCCCAGCCGGCCTTGTGTCTGGAAAATTAAAAGTACTTTCCACTTGCCCATCATTCCCTGTTGAGCAGTTGGAAAAGACCTGATGTATCGGTGAACATTTATTAACAACCTCTCTTGGATAGGGGGAGGCCCTGATTTGCTGGTGTAAATATTCTCAGCAAGGCTGATATCACTGAACACAGCAGGAAGAATTGCCACATCGCACCCATTATATGGAATTTTCACCACTCAATTTCAACAGGCAGAAACGACCTTGAGAAGATAGGAAGCGATATGTTTTGAGTATTTACTACCTTTGTTTTGAACATATTTTATTTAACTGGGAATTTACATAATTTAACTTTTCATAATATCCATGTTTAAACAATGAATTCATAAACATTCTAGAAATTAAACAGCTGACTGTTTCATGTTGGTACAACCCAGTCCAACACAACACTGGGTCTGGGCTCCCCTTTGGGATGTGGGATTGAACCATGACACCTCCACTTTCTGGCTCTGTGACCCCGGGCAACTTATCTTATTTCACATGAGGACTTTCTCTGAGCTAAGGCTCATACAGAATTCATGATAAATCAAGTTCTCTTCAAAGTCCTGGATTTGATCTTCGTGAGAACTCTAGTAGATAGACAGATGGAGAGACTGAGGCATGGAGAGACCATGTGACTTGTCCAAGATCCCCGAGCTGGTAAGTTACAGGGCTGGGATTTGAACTCACGCCCTCTGCCTTAGCTCTCTGTTCTAACCATCGCCCCATCCTGCCCCTCTTTTCTGTGCAGCAGCACCTTGCTCTCTGCGTATAAAATGCAGATGTGTTTCTGCATCTCCTGGGGTGGTGGTAAGGATATAAGGAATACATGAATTAAACCAAGAGACCATTTGGTGTGGCACCCGGCATTCTGGACGCCCCCAATTCACGGTCATCTCCAATGAGGGGAAGAGGTTTTGCCTGAACCAAGGGGGGAAGGCTGTGCCATCAGCTGGCTATGAAGAACACGGATGAGTCATCAGCTGTCATTCTATTATTACCCAGGCTTCAGGCAGCCAGCCTCTTATCTCTACTCCCTTGGTGAAACTATGCTCTCTCCACACAGAGAAACTTCAGCACACAGCGCTGGTGGATTTGGAAAACGAAGTCAATTTGAAACTTCAGTAAGTGTCCGGATCTTGCCATCTGACCCACTGGGTGTCACACAACTGAAATTTAGCCTTTCCCCAGCCTTCCAAGGTTGCCTTTGAGAAGGATGGGCAGATACCTCCATCAGCAGCTGTCACTCACCGTGTCTGTATGTGTGTGTGTGTGTGTGTGTGTTAGTTACTCATTCATGTCCGACTCTTTGCGATCCCATGGACTGTAGCCCACTAGGCTCCTCTGTCCATGGGATTCCCCAGGCAAGAATACTAGAGCAGGTTGCCATTCCCTTCTCCAGAGGATTTCTGCGACCCAGGGATTGTACCCGGCTCTCCTGCATTGCAGGCAGATACTTTACTGTCTGGGCCACCAAGGTCATTCACCATAGGAGAAGAAAAAGCCTGAGTAGCAGGAAACCCAGGATGCCCTCAATGGTTCCTCTGAACCGCAGGCTAGAAATTTCTTCCCTCTCCCTATCAGTGCTCTGAAAGGCTATGCTTCTTTGTCCTCTAGCTTCCTCTTGGATTTTGCCAAGAAAAGATTGATAGAAGAGGGTAGGAGGAAAGAGAGAGATGGGGGTATCTCTTCTCCTGCTCTACCACCACCCCTCCCTGTGCCAGCCCAGTATGGGTTTGGCAGCCACTGTCTTTCTCTACCCAAACCTGCAGCTTCTTCCAGGCAGTGCTCTCCTAAACTGTTGTTCTCTCCAGGTACCAGAAACCTCTACGTCACCTGCCTCATTGGGTCTGAATCCAGCAATAGTTTCCCCACATTTGTCAGCCTCTGGGTTCTCTGCCACCCCTCTGAGTTCCCTTAACCCAACCTCTGCCTTTGCAAACAACTCTTCCTTCAACTCCCTTTGACCCCTCAAGTGTGCATCTATTTCCTGTCTATTTCCTGCCGGGATGTCAAGCCCCTCTCTGAACCTCAGTTTCTCCATCCGTGAAATGGGATAGCTTCTGCCCAGCTCACCTTGCAGAGGTTGCCTCAGGGGCAAAGCAGATCCTGGATGGGAAAATCCCCTGGGGAAAAACAAAAAGTTCAAAGTGCCACCCAGGAGCCAGGCATTAGTGTTATTAATAAAAGCCAGATAGGTCTCCTCCATCCACCTCGGCATCCCCCTCCCCTCTCACGCCCCCTGACCCTTCCACGGCTCAGCCTGGTCAGCTTCCTCCCCTGGGTGATGTTCCCACTAAAGCCATCTTCCATTCCCCCGCCGGCCCTGCACCTCCATGTCTGCCGAGGGATGAAGTGCCCGGCTAATATAAGCGTGTTTACATTAAAATATAAGGACAATTACACCAGCCGATCTAATAGTCGGCTCTGTATATGTTACCAAGTACTTAGGGCTCTCTTTTGGAAAGCCATTATGCCCATGTGATTTCCCTCAAAGCCTTTCTTGAGGATTTTGTTTTGACAGGAGGGCATTAAGGGGTTGAAACTGATAGCATAAGCACACCACTTACACACTTTGATCAAATCGACCCATAATTCTCCTAGAGAAAGTCTTGTATATATTAGGAAGGAAATTAATTTTATGACCGCTGTGGCTTTGCTGGTTAATGGCCCAGCAAGTCAGCCTGCCCCAGAAGGCGGGCTGTGGGAGGTGAACTCACCACTTTCCTCCCAGGCTCACCATCCACGGGGGAGGATGCTCCACAAGGAAGAACAATCCAGAGGGTATCAGCCAGCGGGAACCTGGGATGCTGCAGGACACGGATGCAGGGGAAGCTGCAACCCCTTCCTTCTGACCGCACCTCTGCCTCGGGGCTATCCCAGCTGGAATGCCCACAGTGCGCTCACAGAGTGATGCACATTTGGCTCAAGTCCAGAGCCCAGGTCACAAGCTCTTGGCAATGGGAGAAATTCAAAGACCGTAATTCGGAAGACCAAGGCAGTGACGTGGTATCACACGTTTCTATGAATTAAGAAACAAACTAGAGAGAAGAAAAGAATTTATGTAATGGGAAGATCTCTTTTTGTCTCACTCTCTTCATCTGCCTGCCATGCCACTTAATGAGGCAGCCTGGATGGGAAGGAATTTTGGGGGAGAGTGGATACATGTATATGTACGGTTGATTCCCTGCACTGTTCACCTGAAACTATCACAACACTGTTAATCAGGCATACCCCCATTCAAATAAACAGCTTTTTAAAAAATAATTAAGGGATCTGAGTTAAAAAAAAAAATACTTGCTCCAACGTGGGTATAAGGTGCCAGATGCAAACAAGGTCTCTTGGGTTCTTCTGGGCTCCTGGATGCTGAGTGTGACTCCAGGGGTGCAGATGATAGCGTTTTGTATTAATACAACATGTACCCAGGCAGCCACTTCCTCTGGCCACTTAAAATAGAAGAAATACCAACTTGTTTCCATTCCTGAGAGCTGATGGTGAGTAAAGGAGCACTTGGGGTACGTGTGGTTCTTGTTCTTCTTGTGAATTTTAGAACTGAACTTCCCCTTAAAAGACAACTCCTTGTACTTAAAAAAAAAATTCAAGTAAATCTTTTAAAATCTATGGAAACTATTGTGAACATCATCAGAATGGGGGTGAGGAGGGGTAGTGGAAGAGGTGAAACCACATCACAAATGTGGATAATTGTTGGACAATTGGTGATAATTAGGTGGGGTACATCGTGCTATTTTGTTGACTGTAAATGTTTGAAAATTTCCACAATAACAAAGGAAAAAATCTTCAGGCTGGGCAACCTCCCTGGTGGTCCAGCCATTAAGACTTTGCCTTCCAGTGCCGGGAGTGAGGCTTCGATCCCTGGCTGGACTGCTAAGATCCCACATGCCATGTGGCCAAAACACCAAAACATAAAAGAGAAGCAATATTGTAACAAATTCAATAAAGACTTAAAAAAAAAAACACTTAAGGCTAATTCTCTAATGACCTCATTTCTACTCTTTTGAGTTCTGGAATGCTTACGGAAGACAGAGAGAAAAGAATAGAATCAATATCTCATGGGACGAATCAAGTGTAACCTCACAGTACATGTTGTGTGTAAGAATGTCACTCATTACAAATATTGGGGGGGGTTGTTTGTTTTTTCTCTGAACCAAAGGAATGCAAGAGTTTCTGGCATACAACGGCAAGGCATGAATTTTGTAGTCATGTGACCAGTTTTCCCCTCCCAGTTCAGTCTCTGTGAACCTTAGGCAAGTGGCTTGACCTCTTTGAATCTCAGTTTCTTCATCTGCAAAATGGAGAGAAAGAATTATTTGACAGGATTACACGATAACAACACAGGGAAGGTGCCCAGGCACTGAGTGCTTGGCATTTGCCACATGCGTGAGCTTTCGACACTCCATGAGGAAGCCCCTTCTTCTAATAACAAGGCTCTGTGATTTTCCTCTGGGCAACTGCCCAACTTCCCCTTCAGAGTCCGTGTGGCTTAGGTGTTGTTGACTCTGCTCCCAGCCATGGTCATGGGCGTGTGACTCAGGAGGACCAATCACATACCCTTCCTGCCTTTGAAACTGAGTTGCAGAAGTCACGTGACCCTGTTAGAATCAGGATGCATCAGTACACTTTCACTGGGTCTTTTTAGCAAAAAGCATGCTCCTGCAATATATCACAGGTGCGCATGGAGACCTAGAGTTTCCATCAGCCTCTACTTAGAGGAAAGCCAAGATGGAGGGAGATTGAACAGAGAAGGGAGAGAGACAAAGAAACCCAGTCCCTGGTTCAAGCTATTCCTCCATCCATTGGATTTTTCAGCCTCAGTATCTAATTAATGTCCTTTGGGACTTAAGCCAGTCTTAGGTTTTCTATCACTTGCAGTGGAAAATTCTGAAACGATTATGGTTGTCGTTATCATTATTAAGATCACTTGTCAGAACAGCCTGTTTTTTAACCAGTACATAAACATCTTTCTGAGATGGAGCCCTTTGGGATTTGCTCTTCTCAGATGATATTATGCACTCAGCTTTGTAATTTGTAGTATTTTGTGGTATGTCTTGTCATCGGGATCATTGCCACACCACAGATGGGCGTGAGGATTCTGGTCTAACAGGGCTGACGAGGGAGGGGGAGGAGACAGTCTCCTGCCAGGCAAACTGTCCAAATGCCTAGGCTCTTGGCAGGGCCTCTAGCATCACACCAGTGGATCTGCAAGCTTGGATACCCTTCAACACGCTTTCGGGGCTATTGATGCTTCTGGAATTGCAGCAAGGCAACCAGAGAGCTAAGAAGTCCACAGCCAGCTTGGGCTATCAGGGACCCAAACCTCATTAGCCCATGTTCCAATTATCTGTTGCCACATAACACATTGTTCCCAAATTAAGGGTGGAAAACAACAATCGTTTTATAGGCTCACAGATTCTGTGGGTCAAGAATTGAGAAAAGGCACAGTAGGCTGACAGCTCTGATTGATCATAGCTGGGCTTTGGCTTGGAAGACAAATGGGTGGCAGTGACTTGAACAGCTGGAATCATCTTGAAGCTGCTTAACCATGGCCAGTCCTTAGGCTGGGATGACTGGAATGCTAGGCTCAGCCGGGCTTGTCAGCTGGAGCCCCCAACATGTGGCCTCCCCATACAGCTCGGGCTGCATCCAGCATGGCGGCTGGGTTCCAAGAGGGAACATTTAGAGAAGAAACATTCCCAGAGAATGAGGTGCAGACTGCATGACCTGCTTCTGGGACTCTACCTTGGGAATCAGGCAGCCTCACTGATGCCATCTTCCAAATGGGTCCCTAAGGCCACCCACATTTAAAGGGAAGGAAAGAAGATTCCACCATTTGTGGGAGAGTAGCAGGTAACATGGCAGAAGAGTGTGATGGATGAGAGGCATCACTGCAAACAAGTCTGGAAATACCATCCACCATGGCCTACAGGCACTGCCGCTGCACTGAAGGTGGATATAACATCCAGTGTTCACCAAGCATTATTAGGTGTGAAGTATGGTGCTCAGCAGCTTGTACACATGATCGCATTGCATTCTCACAACACTCTCTGCCTCTATGAGGCAGTTACTATCTTTATGTTCGTATAGAAGTAGAGGAAACTGTGGCTCAGAGAGGACAAGCAACTTGCCCCAAGTCACCCAGCTAGCAGGTGGAGGACATGAGATTTGAACCCAGGCCCATGTGAGTCCAGCTGCATGGTCCATGCCATGCTGGTTTGCTCCACGTGCACACTGAGGGCACGCAAGTGTGCTCGGTCACTCAGTCACGTCTGACTCTTTGTGAGCCCATGGCCTATAGCCTCCAGGCTCCTCTGCTGTTTTGCCTATGACTTCCTTTTTCCTCTTGCACTCTGTCCCCACTCTGCTTGTCCTTGAGAAATTCTTCTGTCTTTCAAAAAAGGCCCTGGGAATTCCCTGACAGTCCAGTGGCTAGGACTCTGTGCATGACAGCCAAGGGCCTGGATTCAATCCCTGGTTGGGGAACTAAGATCCTAGAAGCCATAAAATGTGGCCAAAAAATGAATAAATAAGATAAAATGGACAGCTAAAAATATTTTTAATTAAAAAATGGAAAATAAAAAGGTCCTGCTCTTCCTTTTCTGATTTCATCAAGATATATCAAGGTTAAGAGCCTCAACTTGACTTTCATAGATAAAGCAGAGGCTACTCTCTGACACTGAAAAGAGACAAAAATCGTTGACCTCCCTGGCTGCTCAGTGGTTAAGACTCTGAGCTCCCACTGCAGGGAGTGTGGGTTCGATTCCTGGCCAGGGAACTAAGATACCACATGCCTCACTGTGTGGCCAAGAAGTTAAAAAAAAGGAAAAAAAAGTTTCTAAAACCAAGCCTCAGAGAGAGACGGTAACTTATCAAGGTCACACTCAAGTTTCCCTGGCTCAAATTACCAACCTGTTCATGGATTACACATCACCTTTGAACAGTACCTGGGCTGGGCCTCCCTGTAATATGTAAGGGGAGGGTCCCCGAAGCTCCCGTCTGCCTCACCGTGACCAGTCCTTCTTTTCCACCCATCAGAGGATTCCCTGTGTCTCCAATCAGGCTGCTCCCAGGGTTGTCAGGCACATAAATGATGGATATCCTTGGCCCCTGTCTCTCCCCATCTCTGCCCAGTCTCCCTGCCCTCAATCCCACACCAGCCTTGGCCTCCCAAGCTATCTCATCCCCTCGCTGGGATGGGGGTGGGTGGGTGGGGGACTGGGGCACATTCAGAGAGCGTCCAGCCCTGAGAAATGTTTACACTAGAGATTAGCATTTATCTCTATACTTTCAACCTCTCTCCCCATGCTCACTGCTGCTGTCTGCCTCGAGTCAAGGGGGGATGGTCCCCAGAGATGAGAGCCAGCCAGGCTGGGGCCATCTCTCTGGCCTCTGGGTCCCCTGAACCCCCTTTCCCGCCATCTTTAGAGATGGTCCTCTTGTGCTGTTCTTATTCGATCTCTGAAAAACCCTGTGGTTTCTGGACAAAGGCTGAAGCCTCTGTAAAAATGTTTAGGAAGTGCGCTTTCAACAGACACTGAATCCAGCCGCTGGTGCCGTGATCCAGAACTGAGAAACCAGTTGTTGTTTGTAAGCCACCCAGTTTACGGCATTCTGTTACAGGGGCCCAAACAGACTAAGATGTTGCAATGCATGGTGAGCTTCATCCACGTGCCAGCCACTTGCCAAAGGCTTTTTCTTCTTCTTCTTCTTTTTTAATATTTATTTAATCTCAGACACCTGAGATCTTTGATCTTTGTTGTGGTATATGGGATTTTTTTTTTTCAGTTGCAGCATGCAAACTCTTATTTCCAGCATGTGGGATCTAGTTCCCTGACCAGGGATCAAACTCGGGTCCCCTGCTTTGGGAGCACAGAATCTTAGCCACTGGACCACCAGGAAAATCTCCCAAATGCACTTTCAAATGATGTCTTTACAGGTATCCTGATGAAGAGGGTCTCATTGTTGGCCTCTGTATAGGAGAAAGGATGGCGCCCTGTTGCCCAAGGCAGCCCATCAGGATGGTTATAGAGCTTGGCTTTAGAGGCTGGGCCTCTTTTGCACCTCATCTGCCAGGACTGTGGTCGACCCAGAGGAGCTGTGCTCTAGGTCAATGATTCCCAGCTGAGACCTCCTGAGCAGCAATGGGAACACTTGTTAAAAATTCATAATCTGGGGCCCTTCCAGACCTGCAGTCTCAGAAACTCTGAGCTTGGGGGCCAGCAATCTATATTTTAACAAGCTACTTGGGTGGTCCTCCTGATTGCAAGTTTGGGAACATCTGCTCTAGTCTAGGGAGATCCCGGACTCCTGGAAATCCGTGACCTCAGAGGGAGGTCACAAGCCTGTCCTTGCAAGGCTCTGGGCAGATTAAAGGCACAAGAGAGGTAAACGGAAGATGGAGAGGTGAAAGGAGACAAGAAGGAGGAAGAGGTGAGAAGAAAAGGAAGCACAGAGCAAGGACCAGTTATCAAGCAAGGAATCCGATATAGGCACTGCTGTGGGTACAGGCTTCAGCAATATGTGAACCTTGAACTTCCTGATGTTCAAGCTGGTTTTAGAAAAGGCGGAGGAACCAGAGATCAAATTGCCAACATCCGCTGAATCATGGAAAAAGCAAGAGAGTTCCAGAAAAACATCTATTTCTGCTTTATTGACTATGCCAAAGCCTTTGACTGTATGGATCACAATAAACTGTGGAAAATTCTGAAAGAGATGCGAATACCAGACCACTTGATCTGCCTCTTGAGAAATTTGTATGCAGGTCAGGAAGCAATAGTCAGAACTGGACATGGAACAACAGACTGGTTCCAAATAGGAAAAGGAGTTCGTCAAGGCTGTATATTGTCACCCTGTTTATTTAACTTATATGCAGAGTACATCATGAGAAACGCTGGACTGGAAGAAACACAAACTGGAATCAAGATTGCTGGGAGAAATATCAATAACCTCAGATATGCAGATGACACCACCCTTATGGCAGAAAGTGAAGAGGAACTCAAAAGCCTCTTGATGAAAGTGAAAGTGGAGAGTGAAAAAGTTGGCTTAAAGCTCAACATTCAGAAAACGAAGATCATGGCATCCTGTCCCATCACTTCATGGGAAATAGATGGGGAAACAGTGGAAACAGTGTCAGACTTTATTTTTGGAGGCTCCAAAATCACTGCAGATGTTGACTGCAGACATGAAATTAAAAGACGCTTACTCCTTGGAAGGAAAGTTATGACCAAACTAGATAGCATATTCAAAAGCAAAGACGTTACTTTGCCAACAAAGGTCCGTCTAGTCAAGGTTATGGTTTTTCCTGTGGTCATGTATGGATGTGAGAGTTGGACTGTGAAGAAGGCTGAGTGCCGAAGAATTGATGCTTTTGAACTGTGGTGTTGGAGAAGACTCTTGAGAGTCCCTTGGACTGCAAGGAGATCCAACCAGTCCATTCTGAAGGAGATCAGCCCTGGGATTTCTTTGGAAGGAATGATGCTAAAGCTGAAACTCCAGTACTTTGGCCACCTCATGCGAAGAGTTTACTCATTGGAAAAGACTCTGATGCTGGGAGGGATTAGGGGCAGGAGGAGAAGGGGATGACAGAGGATGAGATGGCTGGATGGCATCGCTGACTCGATGGACGTGAGTCTCAGTGAACTCCGGGAGTTGGTGATGGACAGGGAGGCCTGGCGTGCTGCAATTCACGGGGTCGCAAAGAGTTGCACACGACTGAGCAACTGATCTGATCTGATCTGATCTGGTGGGTAGAAAAAGAACATGCCTCAGCACAATAAAGGCCGTATGTGACAAACCCACTATCAATATCATATTCAATGGTGAAAGGATGAAAGTATTTTCTCTAAGAGGGACAAGAGAAGGATGCCCATTTTCACCACTTTTATTTAACATAGTATTGAAAGTCCTAGCTGCAGCAATCAGACAAGAAAAAGAAACAAGGTATCCAAATTGGAAAGAAAGAAGTAAAACTATCACTGTTTGCAGATGACATGATGCTATATAGAAAACTCCGATAGACTTCACCAAAAAACTATTAGAACTAATCAATAAATTGAGTAAAGTTGCAGGATACAAAATTAAAACACACAATTCTGTGGCATTTTTATATGCTAAAAACAATCTATCAGAGAGAGAAATTAAGGAAACAACCCCATCTACAACTGCATTAATCAGAATAAAATACCTAGGAATGCATTTAATAAAGGAGGTGAAAGAAAGACCTGTGCTCTAAAACTGCAAGACATTGATGAAAGAAAGACAATTCAAATAAATGGAAAGTTAAGGCCATGCTCATGGATTGGAAGAATTAATATTGTTAAAATGTTCATACTACCAAATGAGATCTACAGATTCAATGCAATCCCCATCAAAATCCCAACAACATTTTTCATAGAACTGGAACAACTGATCCTAAAATGTGTTTGGGACCACAAAGATCCCAAGAGTCAAAGCAATAATGGGGAAAAAAAGAATGAACTTGGAGGTATCATGCTCCCTTTATATAATCTTATATAAAGATTATAGTTTGAAATCAAACTATAATAGTAATCAAAACATCATGGTACTGGAACACAAATGGACACATAGATCAACAGAACACAACACAACAGACAGCCCAGAAATAAACCCACACTTAAATGGTCAGTTACTCTTTAACAAAGGAGGCAAGAGTATATAATGGGGGAGAGACAGCCTCTTTAGTAAATGCTGTTGGGAAAACTGGACAACCACATATGAAATAATGAACCTGGACAATTTTCTTACACTATATACAAAAATAAATTCCAAATGAATTAAAGGCTTAAATGTAAGACCTAAAATCATAAAATTCCTAGAAGAAAACATAGGTAGGACTCTCAGATCAGTCTTAGCAATATTTTTTTTGAGTCTGTCTCCTTGGACAAGGGCAACAGAAGCAAAAATAAACAAGTGGGACTACACTGAACTGAAAAGGTTTTAGAAAGAAAACCATCATCAAAGTTAAAAGGCAACCTTCAGAATGCTAAAGATATTTGCACATAATAAAGTTACTTAAAGAAATCATACAACTCAGTGGAAAGACAACAACAATCCCATTTTTAAAAGGACAGAGGACCTGAATAGATATTTCTCCAGAGAAGACTTACAGATGGCCAACAGACCTGTGAAAAGATGCTCTAAATCACGAATCATCAGGGAAATGCAAGTCAAAACCACGATGAGAGTTCACCTCCCACCTGTCAGAACGGTTATCGTCAAAAGGACAATGAATAACAAGTGTTAGTGAGGATGCAGCGATAAAGGAACACTTGTGCACTGCTGGTGGGAACGTAATTGGTGCAGCCCTATGGAAATCAGTATGGATGTGCCTCAGAAAGGCATGCATAGAGCTACCGTACAATCCATCAATTCCACTCCTGGGTAATTTTCCCGAAGGAAATAAAAACACTCATTTGAAAAGATATGTGCACCCCGATGCTCACTGCAACATTACGTACAGTAGCCAAGGTAAGGAAGTGGCCTGGGAGAATTAAGATGAATAGATGAGGAAGATGTAGTATATATACAATGGAATATTGATCAGCCATAAAAAAGGGAAATCCTGCCATTGTGACAACAGGATTGAACCTAGTGGGTATTATGCTAAGTAAAAGAAGTCTGACAAAGAAAGACAATTACTGTAGGATCTCACGTTTATGTGGAATCTAAAACACAAACGGACAAACAAAACAGGAAGAGACTCATGGACGCAGAGAGCAAACTGATGGTCGCCAGGCAAGGCGGGGGTTGGGGTGGGGGGTGATTGGGCGGAGCAGGTGAAGGGAATTAAGAGGTACACACTTCCAGTTCTTACAAAAATATATTTGTTGTTGTTCAGTCACTCAGTCGCGTCTGACTCTTTGTGACCCCATGGACTGCAGCACACCAGGCTTCCCTGTCCTTCACCATCTCCTGGAGCTTGCTCAAACTCATGTTCTTTGAGTCTGTGATGCCATCCAACCATCTCATCCTCTATTGTCCCCTTTTCCTCCTGACTTCAATCTTTCCCAGCATCAGGATCTTTTCCAATGAGTCAACTCTTCGCATCAGGTGGCCAAAATATTGGAGCTTCAGCTTAAGAATCAGTCCTTCCAATGAAAACTCAGGACTGATTTCCTTTAGGATGGACTGGTTGGATCTCCTTGCAGTCCAAGGGACTCTCAAAAGTCTTCTCCAACGCCACAGTTCAAAAGCATCAATTCTTCGGCCCTCGGCCTTCTTTATGTTCCAACTCTCATATCTATATACAGGTACTGGAAAAACCATAGCTTTGACTAGATGGACCTTTGTTGGCAAAGTAACATCTCTACTTTTTAACATGGTGTCTAGGTTGGTCATAGCTTTTCTTCCAAGGAGCAAGCATCTTTTAATTTCATGGCTGCAGTCACCGTCTGCAGTGATTTTGGAGCCCAAAAAAATAAAGTCTGTCACTGTTTCCATTTTCTCCCCATCTGTTTGACATGAAGTGATGGGACTGGATGCCATGATCTTCATCTTTTTGGATGTTGAGTTTTAAGCCAGCTTTTTCACTCTTCTCTTTCACTTTCATCAAGAGGCTCTTTAGTTCTTCACTTTTTGCCATAAGGGTGGTGTCATCTGCATATCTGAGGTTATTGATATTTCTCCTGGCAATCTTGATGCCAGCTTGTGCTTCATCCAGCCTGGCATAAGAAATATAATCAATAACACTGTAATCATTTAGATGGTTACTAGATTTATCATGGTGATCATTTCATAATGTGTTTAGTTTTCAAATTACTATGTTATACACTTAACATAATATTGCATGTCAACTATACTTCAATTAAAAAACCACAATTGACTGTTCACAAGAAAAATAAAGAAAGAAAAGAAGTGAGGAAGCAAGAAAGAAAAAAAACATTTATGGGAAAAAGAGAAGAAAATATCTGTCCTTCTCTCCCATGTTACTAGTCTAAGTATGGTGATGACTGGGGATTTTTTTCATTTTTCTTTCTGAATTTTCCCATATTGGGGGATGGCATGGGTATAACTTTAGAAATAGTATTTTTGTAAGCAGAATAAATGTTTTTCAATAACATGGATGACAAGGAAAGAGTTTAAGCTGTTGGAATGTACAAAGAAGACTTCTAAAATACACTGATGACTATAATACAATGTGCTAAATACCCCCAGAGTTCAGGGTTTTTCCTAAACAAAAAGTGTGAGAAGAAAGGGGAAATATACCAGGAGATAGTGCTTTGGTCACAAAACTGGCACTGTCTGAGGAATTTCTCAAGTCATTCTGACTTGAGAAGGTCCCCACTGCCTCAGAAGAGATTAGTATACAGGTTCAATAAAGCGAGAAAAGTGGCAGGTAACTGGCGATGGGTTTGTAAAATTGTTGTGAAACATTCCAGGCAACAGCATCCCAAGGAGGCAGAAGGGATGAATCCTGGAGCAAGGCAGCCACAGTCTCCCTTGCCAGCCAGAAATGGGAATAAACCACCAATGGCTGCCGAGCTGGGGAATGACCCTGCAGAGGAGGTTGCTCCATGGAGTCATGGTTGCGGTCTGCCTGCCACTGACGCTCGAGATGCTTGGTGTGACTGCGTTGCAACTCATTCTAAGGAAAGTGGTACAAGAGCCCTGTCCCACGGTCATAAGGACCTGGGCCCTGCCACTTGCTATGGTGATGCCATGACATCCACAGATGCTGGCTGTGCTGTTGCAGGGAGCCTTCAGCATTCAGCACTTTCAGGGATCTTATCAACTGCAGAGAATGGTGTGGTCCATGGTTAGACCTTTCTGCAAGTGACTCACAGCTAACGGCTCGTGGTGGCAGCGGTGCAAAGACCTCCCGCCATGCTGGCCCAACTTAAGACAACTCGAGAGAGCCATTCTAAATCCAGAGTTTTCCATGCTGTTACCTAGGACCAAGTCTCAGCCACAGCTCCACCTTCCCCTATGCCCACACTTGCAGCCTTCACCTCCCTTCCACAGCTAGTAAGAGCATCCCCTAATAAACCGCTTGCATCCCAAGCTTGACCTTAGAGCCTGTTTCCCAGGGAACCTAACCAGTGTCTGCCTGTGCTCAGTAGATCAGTCGTGTCCAGCTCTTTGCAACCCCATGAACTATAGCTGCTAGGCTCCTCTGCCCACATGATGTCCTAGGCAAGAATACTGGAGCAGGTTGCCATTTCCTCCTTCAGAGGATCTTCTGACCCAGGGATCAAACCCGCATGCCTTCTGCTAACAGTATTGATCTTGGATGGAGTGATCTCCTTCTGCCTCGTTTCCTTTTCTGTAAAATGGGGGTAGGAATGATGCTCACCTCATAAACTGGTTGTGAACATTAAATTATCATATATTATCTTATATGTCCAAAGTGTCTAGAGGAGTGTTTAGCATGCAACAAACACTCAATTATTGTCACCTATTCTTTTTAAATTTTATCTTATTTTTAATTGGAGGATAATTACTTGACAACATTGTGTTGATTTCTGCCATAAACCCACATGGATTAGCCATAGGGGTACACAGGTCCCCTTCTTCCTGAACCTCCCTCCCACCTCTCACCCCTTCCCACCCCTCCAGATTATTGAACACCAGATTTATGTTCCCTGAGTCATACAACAAATTCCCACTGGCAATCTGTTTTATATGTGGTGGTGTGTATGTTTCAATGCTACTCTCTCAAATCATCCCACCCTCTTCTTCTCCCACTGTGTCCAAAAGTTATTGTTACCTATTCTTGTTTAGTTTAATTTTCAACCCCTGTACATAAGAGCATGTTAGGAGGGGTTCTGCTGAAAGATAGTCATTTCTAGTTCTAATTCTATCTGGGCATCACCCGTATCTACTTGAGGCAGATATTTTCCATGTATCCGGGGCCAGCTCCCCACCATTCTACAGCCTGCTCTGTGCCTAGGAGCTGAACTCGTGTGGACTGTACCCTTGGCTCCTATGCTTGCCAACTTCTGGTTGGGTTCAGCCATTGGGGCCCCTAGGAGGAGGTAGGAAGTGGGGAGCAGAGTTGGGTTTCAGTATTTACTCCAGGGTTTTTGCCTTGGATTGGATGTGACTTCAACATAGAGTCACAGCTTTTCTCCAGGTAGCTGTCTCCATGTGAGTTTCAACTTTGAATTCCAATGACTACTACTTCCTCTCATCCTTTTAAACCTAGGCATGCATGTATGCTCAGTCGCGTCCAACTTTTTGTGATCCGACAGACTGCAGCCCACCAGGCCCCTGTGTCCGTGGGATTCTCCAGACAAGAATATTGGAGCAGGTTGCCATTTCCTCCTCCAGGGGATCTTCCCAACCCAGGGATCGAACTCACATCTCCTCTGTCTCCTGCATAAGTGGGCAGATTCTTTACCACTGAGCCACCCAGGAAGCCCAAACTTGCTATTACAATTCACAAAACATCCCCTAGCCCTTACCAGCATCTGTGCTCCTGTCCACAACTTTATTAACAGTCTCCTTATCCAACTCCTTTCAAATTCCCCAGTTCATGTCACCATGAGTTGGGACCCCAAATGTCCTCCTTCTGGGACCCCAAATGACATATTATTTTACTTTTCTTGCCCTCTTTTTTATTGACGTATAGTTGATGTACAAAATACAAGCTACAGATATGCCACAAAGTGAGTCACAATTTTGAAAGGTTATACTCTGTTTCTTATAAAGTATCAGCTCTATTCCCTGTATTGCACAATATCTCCTTGGAACTTATTTATGTTAGACTATTTTTCATTCAACAGACTTCACTGAGCCCACATGGTAAGCCCAACCACATGCTGACCACCTTGTGAGCCTAAGTCAACTCAGCCTTGCAACAGCAAAGATGGTCCTCACACCCCTGGGCGTGGATGCAAAGAGCGGATTCGACCGCCTGGGAAGACAGGACCTGGAAGTTCTTTTCACACGGAGAGGCTAATGAGCTACGCGTTTGCTGTTTCTTTCAAAGGCATTTCCATTCCCCAACTCAGTAAGAGAAACAGGGGTAATTGTGTTCTTGGCTTTCTCCACCGAGCGCTGTGCAAAATTTAGAAGTTGAAACCCAGTCAACATAAATTGTAGCTCCAATTATTTTTATGAGACCAGCTGTTCTTCCCCCATAAATGAGGACTGGGGAGGAAGAGGGTGATGCTTGAGCCACAGTTATTCATTTCTTGCTGGTGCAATGTCAGGCAGTGTAACCCCTGGGTTGGAAAAGCATCTCATGGAGCTACAGCCACCATCCCCCCACCAACCTTCATAGTACCACCTACCTCTGTACCCACCTGGTACCCCAGAGGGAGGAAGGCCCCAGAACAGCCAAGCAGAAGTGGATGGAGAATCGGCAAGGCAAATCCTCGCCCTATTGGTTCCAAAACATGACACTTATTTATCCCATTGAGAAGGGGTCAACTGAATCCACTCATAGAAGGGTCCATAATGCCCTTCACTTATCCTCTCCAGGAAAACCTGTCCTTTGTCCAAGTTCCAACTTCCTTCTGCAAAGTGTGAAGTTACGATGGAAACAGTCAATTTTGTTTACTTTGCCTGTAATATAGCTCCGGCCAGAGGAATGAGTCCTGGGAAAAGGCTGTGTTCCAAAGGCAGCTGCTGTGAGCTCTGGGTCTGGGATCTGAGAGTGGGGCATTGGCTACACTGTGGTACCAGGAGAATTTGGGGTATCTGTTTCCTTGCCTTGCGAGTGACTTCCAAGGGCTTACCAGCCCACAGTGTATCATTCCACCAGCCTCTCCCTACATACACTGCAAGTAAAAAAGAAACACAAAATATAAAAGTTGTGGCAGGAGGGCAATTTATTAGTCAGAATAGAACTTAAGTCACTAGAGCAAAGGCCAAAATAAATAGGGCTTCGGTAAGATACAAATTTATTTCTCTGCTTGGTGATAGTCTGCGCATAAGGGATCCAGGGCTATTGCAGAGGCTCCATGGAGTGAGGGCTCTCATGTTGGGTTTCTCTGCCATAGTCAACAGGAGCCTTCTTCATCATGGTCTAAGAAGGCTACTGCTCACTCAGCCAGTGGGGAAGGGGAAGAGGAAGTAGAGGACACATCCCTACCCTTGGATGGCACAAGGAGGAAGTTACATATGTCTAGAATTTAGTCACATGGCCATGAACAGCTACAAGGGAGGCTGAGAAATGCAGTCTTTATCTGCATGACCAGCTGCAACTTGGCAGTTCATAAATAGTTCTTTGCCAGTGGAACAGTCTAATACAGTCATTAAAAGCACAGATTTTAGAGGCAGACAGTCCAGGGTTTGACTCACAGATCCCCAACTTTCTTGCTGTGGTCAGTGATCAATGAAGTAGAAAAATCCACGTAAACCCAGGGGCCAGAAGAGACAATATGGAGGAGAGGAGGGGGAGGATTTTGGAATGATGGGTTGGAGCCCCACACAGAAGAGCATGGATGCCTGGCTAAAGAGTCCTGTGGACACTGGCAAGCCATCAGACATCTTTGAGCAGGAGAGGGCAGATATAATCAAGACATGCATACTCCATTCTTCATATAAACTATTCTTTTTTAATATTATTCACTCTGGATAAGTCTTTCTTCTGGCATCTTTTTCCCTCCACTCCCCACATATTCCCAGGGTCGGGGGACATTGGACATGTTCATGCCACAGCCTGAGTCATAGGCATATTCCCAGAAGCCACTAGGAAAACCTTGCGATAACTATCCAAGTGCAAACCACAATAAAATATACCACTAGACCAAAACTAAACATTCTACCAATTCCACTTTCCTTTAGATGGGTCCCCAAAATGCCTGAGGTCACAAATGACATGAGAGAAACCATAATGGAGAAAGAGTTGGAATAGATGGGGCTTCCTCGGTGGTCTAGTGGTTAAGACTCCACCTTGCAATGCAGGGGACGTGGGTTCAATCCCTGGTCAGGGAACTAAGATCCCACGTGCCATGGGGCAACTAAATCTGCATGCCACAACTACAGAACCCGTGAGCTGCAGTGAAGGACCCCAGGTGCCACAGTCAAAACCTGACACAGCCAAATAAATAAATAAATATTAAAAAGAAGTTGGGCTTCTTCCCAACTTCCCTTTTTTTTAGAAAGAGGAAGGGGCTTTAAACTTTACTTTTGCAAATTTTACAAAACTTATCACCGTGCATACATGCAGGGGAAGGGACTAAGGGGAGTGAGGAGCCCTGGAGTTTAGCATCTGGTAAACCTACTTAAGTACCACTGTGCTTAGCATATGGTATGTTCTCACTAAAGAATGAGCACAGGAGTTCAAGATTCCCAGACTCCTTTGCAACAGCTTTATGCTCCATGCTGGAATAGCAAACAGTCCCATGGCAGGCCCTGTTTTCCCAAAGAAATTAAATCTGAGCAGTTCACACTTGGTAACAAAACTGGGGTTGTGCAGAGAAAGTAATTCTGCTTTGGCTTCCAGGAGTCCCTGTGGAAATTTTTTATGTGTCCATTTTTAAAGGCAAAAAAAGTTAATAAGCCAAATAGCTTTGCTAAAAACAATTCAAACTTTGTTCCTACAAACCCTTTGCCAGAGTCATCAATGTCCCCACCCCACCCCCCACCCCCTGCCATCCCAGAGGCATAGAGTTTTTTCAAGTTCCAGTTTAAATTTAGATGCTATTTTTTTCTGATGGGGTTTGAAAGTCAAAGGAAAAATCAAGTTCTCCCTCTTGGATTAGAAAGCATCCACAGATTCTGTTTCCTGAATTTCACAGAGAAGATAAATTATTTTTGAGAAGGTAGCAAACCAGAAAACAATACAGTTGCTTCAAAGAGGGGATCTCAGATAACTGAGAGGAAAGAATCTGTCTCCAATGTGTGTTTCTGTATCTTAGGAAGAACCAAACCTCAAGAAACATTTGTCTACATCAGAAGCTTAGCGAGACGAGGATGAAGGGAAATGGTCAAGTCTCTTGAACACATCATCTCAAAGTGAGGCCTTTCCAATTGTTGCTAGGATGGTGGCTGAAGAGATTGATGAAATATTTTACAGCCACATCAAATGATTGGACTATGAAACCAGAAGGAAAGTAGAATTATTAGTTAAGATATAGATTTAGCCATGTTAACAAAGAGACATCTAAATGCAGTGACTAGAAAATGATGAAAGCTTGTTTTTCATGAAAGTAGACATCTGGGTCAGTGGTCAAGGTTTGGGAGTTCACTGATATCAGGGACCCAGCCTCCTTCAATCTTGTGACTCTGCTGTCTCTAACCTGTGGCATCCAATATGGCTGCCCCAGATCCTGACATCAAGTCTGCATTCCAACCTTCTTTCTGAGAAGGGTGTAGCAGGAAGTGGCGAGAACACTTGTTTCCAAGGGTGTTACCTTGAAAAACACACATCCTCTCTGGTTTGACTCAGTCCCATTGCCACGCCCAGCTGTAAAAGACTGGCCAGGAAACGTAATCTCTATTCTAATTAGCCAAGTATCTAGCAAAAACTTGGAGGCTCTATTACTGAAGGAAGAGAAGAGGGGCAATAAGAGATATGTAACAGTCTGCCATGGTCATCAGCTGATGGTATCTTTTATATGTATTCATTATTCCGACCAACCCCTAATTCAGATCTCAGTCCCCCCAATCACCACTTTTGATTCATTTATTTAATAAATTTTGAGTGCCTAAGAACTAAAAAGCCTCTAGATGAAAGTGAAAGAGAAGAGTAAAAAAGTTGGCTTAAAACTCAACATCCAGAAAACTAAGATCATGGCTTCCAGTCCCATCACTTCATGGCAAATAGACAGGGAAACAATGGAAACAGTGAGAGACTTTATTTTGGGGGAGCTCCAAAATCACTGCAGATGGTGACTGCAGCCATGAAATTAAAAGACGCTTGCTCCTTGGAAGAAAAGCTATGACAAACCTAGATAGCATATTCAAAACCAGAGACATTACTTTGCCAACAAAGGTCTGTCTAGTCAAAGCTATGGTTTTTCCTGTGGTCATATATGGATGTGAGAGTTGGACTGTGAAGAAGGCTGAGCGCCAAAGAATTGATGCTTTTGAACTGCGGTGTTGGAGAAGACTCTTGAGAGTCCCTTGGACTGCAAGGAGATCCAACCAGTCCATCCTAAAGAAAATCAGTCCTGAGTTTCCATTGGAAGGACTGATTCCTAAGCTGAAGCTCCACTACTTTGGCCACCTGATGCAAAGAACCGACTCATTTGAAAAGACCCTGATGCTGGGAAAGATTGAAGGGAGGAGGAGAAGGGGACGACAGAAGATGAGATGGTTGGATGGCATCACCGACTCGACGGACATGAGTGTGAGTAAGCTCTGGGAGTTGGTGATGGACAGGAAAGCCAGGCGTGCTACAGCCCATGGGGTCGCAAAGGGTCGAACACAACTCAGTGACTGAACTGAACCGAATACATCCTGGATGCTATTCTTGTAGCAAAGTTCTTACTCTCATTGAGTGCACATCCTAGCAGGTGGATGCTAAAGGTAAACCATACATAAATAAGATTTTCAAAGGGTGATGAGCACTGTTCAGACAATGGAACGAGGTGATGTAGATGCAGGAATCAGTGACATAGGGAGGATTTTAGGCTGGATAATCCTGGAAGGCATCTCTGAGGAGGTGACATTTAAGTGGAGACCTGCATTGTATAAAAAAGCCTGCTATGTGAAGTCGTGGGGACAGAGGAAAATGTCAGAGCTAAAGGGGACTTCTCTGGTGGTCCAGTGGCTAAGACTCCATGTTCCCAATGCAGAGACCCTGAGTTGCATCCCTGGTCAGGGAACTAGAGCTCAGGTGCCACATCGAAGACCCAGTGCAGGCAAACAAATGAATAAATATTAAAAAGAAAAAGAAAAAAAATAATAATTTGTACTTCTTTAAAAAAATTTTTTTTTTTAGTTAGGAACTAAGTGTTTATTTATTTTGAAAAAGACATAAAAGACAAAAAAAGGCAAAAATAATACTGAAAACAATCATATATATCAATTTTTAATTGATATCTTTTTAGTTGCTATTATTTTTTTAGCCACACCATTTGGCATTGGGGGTATGTGGGATCTTAGTTCTCCAACCAGGGATTGAAGCCCAGCTCCCTGCATTGGCAGCGCAGAGTCTTAACCACTAGAGCACCAGGGAAGTCCTGTGTACTTCATTTTTAAATAAAAGAAGCAGAAAGAAATTCAGGACAGACAGTGACAGGAGGGAAGGATTAGATCACACAGGGCCTCGAAGAGCAGAAGAAGGAGTTTTCTATGACTCTAACCTCTGAGTAAGAACAAATACATAGTCTGCCCTGGCTAAGTTGACTTTGCAGAAGTTGCTGTGACTTTGAAGCGGAAAGAGCGAAGGGCTATTGAATTGTAAATCCCTGATGAGGTTTCTGTAAATAACGTCGGTCCGCTCTGTAGGTTGTTCTATGCCCCGAGAAAACACTGCCACCCTTTCTCATCATCCCTTTCCCACCAGAGCTCTCAGGAGAAACCATCGCAAGGGGGGGTAACCCCAGCTGACAAGCCAGCATGGCGCACCTCAGAGAAGGCCAGTGACTATTCCGAGATCAAGCACCTAACAAGCTGTAGTAGAAAGATGGTCACTTGTCTTCAGTTTCACAACAATCTATCTCAGAACCCTTCCAAAAAGAACTTTGGCCCAAGGATAAAGAAAAAAAATAATGATGATATCCCTTAATCGGGAAGCACCATTTTTTCTTGTATTTTATGTGTATATACATCTATGCATGGGCTTCCAAGGTGGCTCAGTGATAAAGAATCCACCTGCCAAAGCAAGAGACGTAAGAGACACAGGCTTGACCCCTGGATCGGGAAGATCCCCTGAAGGAGAAAATGTTTACCCACTCCAGTATTCTTGCCTGAGAAATCCCATGGACAGAGAAGCCTGGTGGGCTATAGTCCATGGGGTCACAAAGAGTCGGACACAAGGGAACAACTGAGTACAAACACAGATAGATAGAAAGATAGACAGTAGGTAGGCAGATAGATAGATGATGCATAGACAGACAGAGAGATACACAGACATGTTACAAAAGTCCACGTGATTCCACTTTTCTGAGTGAACAGGACTGAGACACCTCTATCACTAGCCCTGTGGTTTTACACCCTGTGCACATAATTTAAGTAGTTCATTTATTAAACGTTACTCCGTTACTTGTTTCAGCTTGCCAAATATATTTTTCTACCAGGACCTGACTAATATAAAATATCTAGAAAAAAAGTACTCCAAAATATCATCTGTGATTATCTGTATAATAGTGAGTATATAGGACATTTAAACACACACATAATTATGCATGTATCAAACATGTATCAATTATTTGAATACTTGTGGCAGAAATCGTTGTCTCTTAACTATCTGTTCTCTCCTTCTTCACTTAGTAAAGGATTTCCCCCCAATTTTTAGCTAGGTATATGATCATCCAGCTAAAGACTACATTTCCCAGTCTCCTCTGCAGTTAGTTATGGTCATGTGACTATGTTCAGACCAATGGGATGTGAACAGATAGAACAAACCTGAGTACAGGGCAACCACAGAGCTGTCATTTCAGTCCTGGATGGCTTGTGCTTGGACTGATATGAAAGGGAGAAATGAACTATCTTAATCAATTTGAGTCTTTTGCATCTTGATTAATTCGGGTGTCAGACTCAATGGGGATGTTTGTGTTGAGAAAGCAAAAGGAAAGTCCTCAAAACATCTGTGTATGGAGTGAGGTGAGCATGAGAAGAGGGGACAGGAACCTCCATTTCTGTCTCTTGCATCTTGGGATGCTTTGGCTCTGACTCCCTTCCCTTTTGCACCTCACTTGATCCTCCTGTAAACTGCAGTGACCTTCCTGCTGTCAGGGTGGGCTTTACAGAGCAGTCATCAACATCACAAGCAGGCGTGAGAGCCCCATGATGAGCTGTAATGGGTACCAGCAAGACACAACTTGGGTCAGACAACTTGTGTTCGAATCCTGGCTCAGTCACGCACTAGCTTTTAAGAGAGATTAGTGGGATCTGTTTGATCATAATTGAAAAAATGGTTTGAGAGCCAAAGAAGAAAGTGCTTTCGCATTCTGAAAGCAGGTTAAATGACACAGATCTGTCTCCCGGGAAAAGATGATGGGGTGTGTGAAGAGTCCTCGGAGGGGTGGTCAGAGCCATCAACACCTTCCTCACCATTCTATTTATTGACTTCCACTAGATTCAAGTGAGGAAGGAGGGATGGAATTACACCAAGATTGGAATCAGCCCTGAAGTCAAGTTCTGCCTTTTGTTAAAGGGGAATCTTTGCTTCCTGGTTATACTTATGCAATGATTCAAAGCAGATATGTCTGGGAGATAGATGGCAAGAGAGAGGGAAAAGTAGTCTCAGCTAGTGCTCAAGGGAGAGAAAGCACAGAGGGAGTTTCTTCCCCAAGAGAAAAAAAAGAATGTTTAGTGAGTCATCAGAGATGCTTTCTTGCCCGAATTACAAGGAAGGGTTAAACAGGAGGAGGCAATTGAGTCAGGCTTACTGTGGAGCTAGGGGACCAGGCGGAAAGTATTGATTTCCTCTGAGCCACTATGGACTGACCCATTAGTTCAGGCTCACTGAGAAGGTGGGAAATATGCAAGTCGCACTTGGCTACATTTTTAATGATCCCTTACTAGGACATCCAACATCTTCCAAACAAACGCATGGAGGAGGGGTTTGGAGCAGGGAGTGCTAAGTGAGAGGTGGTCCAGGCATCTTGGAATAATGCATCTTGAAATCCTTTTCCCAAGTCCTGGTGACACAGTGGGTGCTGAGTATGGGTCAAATCTTGAACAGCAAGCTGCTTAGGAAAGAAGAGGCTAACAAATCTTAGCCACGTTTTAGCTCAGACTCCAGAACACAGCCTTGAACTTCCCGTCTCCTACCCACAAAGTGAAGCTGAATTCATCACCATTTTTTTTAAATATAGTTGATTTAAAATGTTGTGTTTGTTTCAGGTGTACATCAAAGTGACTCGATTTTTTACAATTACTTATTTTCGGCTGCACTAAGTCTTCTTTGATGTATGCAGGTTTTCTCTAATTGCTGCCAGTGGGGGCTATTCTCTAGCTTAGGTTCCCCGAGGCATGTAGGATCTTCCCAGACCAGGGACTGAGCCCGTGTCCTCTGCACTAGCGTGCATGTGTGTGTGTTCAGTCGCGTTTGACTCGACTGTAGCCCACCAGGTTCCTCTGTCCATGGAATTCTCCAGGCAAGAATACTGAAGTGAGTTGCTATTTCCTATCCAGGGGATCTTCCCAACCCAGGGATCAAACCCACATCTCTTGTGTCTCCTGCAATGGTAGGTGGATTCTTAACCACTGGACCACCAGCTAAGTCTGATTCAGTTTTATATATATATATTCTTTTTCAGATTCTTTTTCACTATAGGTTATTACCAGATGCTAAATATAATTCCCTATGCTATACGGTAGGTCCTTACAGTATGGATTTATCACTTAAAAAAAATTATTGGAATATAGTTGCTTTACAACTTTGTGTTGGTGTCTACCATACAGTAAAATGAATCCGGGATAATGTATACGTATGTCCCCTTTTTTTTTATTTCCTTCCCATTTAGATCACCACAGAGCACTGAGTAGAGTTTCCTATGCTATACAGTAGGTTCTCATTAGTTTATACATAGAAGGATTCATTACCTCTTAACCTGACTGTCTGAAATCGTTTGGCTCACTCTCCAGGTTGTAAGAGCCATGTTGTGTGGGTTAGATTCCCATTTCCACCACTTGCTAGCAATATGTCAGTGAGAAAGTGACTCAGAACACTCTCAAGCTCTAGATTTTCCTGTCTGTAAGATGGACATAATTATAGTACTACCTTATGGTTTGGTTTTTAAGGATAAGTGATATCATCCATGAGAAGGGCTTGACAGAGAGCCCCGGTTCACAGAAATACTCAATATACTTTAACAATCTTATGATGGTTTTATGTATATTTTGCCGTCTGTAACAAGCAGATTCCACAGAGTCAAGGGCAAAGGAGGAGGAGAAAAGGGAGCTATATGGGAGTAAAGTTTTTATATTTCACCAGAATTAAACTGTACGGATCTGAATGAGATGGTGATTAATGAAGACACATACTGTGGGCCTTCCCTGATGGTCCAGTGGTTAAGACTTTGCTGTCCCAATCAGGGAGTAGGGGTTTGATCCCTGATCAGGGAGCTAAGATTCCTATGTGCCTTGGGACCAAAAGAAGCCCCCCAAAGACATAAAACAAGCACTATTGTAACAAATTTAATAAAGACTTTTTAAAATGGTCCACATCTCCCCCCTCAAAAGATGCATATTGTAACCCTGAGGGCCACCACTGAGCAAATAAATACAGGAAAAATCTCAACCAAGGGATTAAAGTGGTCCTTTAAAAATATTTTATAAAAAAAAGAAGGTAGAAACAGAGGAGCCAGCTCATCTTGTGTGCCGGTCCTCACAGGCCACTGGTATTTTATCAGACAACAGGCTGCTGTCCTTCAGACAATCAGTGGGGCTGCCGGATCGCTTGATATGACCAGCTGTGGCATGATTAAATCAGCTGGCCCATCAGAAAGGCTCACTGCCGCTTAGACGAACTGCGGACGGGATTCCTCCAGAAGGGGTTATGAGTTTAGCACCTGAACACATCACAAGAGGTGGCCAGACTGGCTATCACAAAACCATGGTTTATGTAAGGGACTGGGACACAGTGCCCGGGCGAGGGGAAGGGGACAGATAACAGTACCCTGGCAGATTCCGTACGGAGAAGGAAGAGACAGCTCCATCTGAGCGTCTGGGCCCCTTGATCATCCCAGTCGGACGATCCATCCATCCAGTGGAAGAGAAGACCAGGGAGATCCCTAGCGAACCAAGACTGGGATTATGATGCTGTTTCTGCGACCAAGCCGGACGATGGGTCTTGGGAAGCCCGTTGGCCTGTGTGCTGCATTACCATCGCCCACCTCTGCCCACCCTGGCCACGGGCAGGAGCCCTGCTCATAAATCCTCTTGCCTGACAAGCCACATTCTGTACCACGCAATGCTACCCTCATGACTTCCATCGATTAGACCTAAGGGCCCAGGCAAGAGAATTATACTTTTTAAATGTATGGAATTTGGCCCGGGTGGCACTAGAGGTAAAGAATACAGGAGACATAAGACATGCAGTTTCAATCCCTGAGTTAGGAAAAATTCCCTGAAGGGGAGCATGGCAACCCACTCCAGTATTCTTCCCTAGAGCATTCCATGGACATACCTACATTCCAAGGTAGCCCATGGAGTCTGGTGGGCTACCTTCCATGGGGTCACAAGCAACTTTCACACACTATTCTTTGTCCCACATGCTAAGTCACTTTAGTCATGTCCAACTCTTTGTGATCCCATGGACTGTAGCCTGCCAGGCTCCTCTGTTCACAAAATTCTCCAGGCCAGAATACTGGAAGTGGGTAGCTGTTCCCTTCTCCAGGGTATCTTCCCAACCCAAGGAGCGAACCCAGGTCTCACGCATCACAGGCAGATACTTTACCATGTGAGCTACCAGGGAAGCCCAAGAATACTGGAGTGGGTAGCCTATCCCTTCTCCAGGGGATTTTCCTGACCCAGGAATTGAACCAGGGTCTCCTGCATTGCAGGCAGATTCTTTTCCCAGCTGAATTACCAGGGAAGCTCCGGAACAAAGAAAGATCTTAGCAAACTGCAGTTTTGAGGATGACAACAATGATGGGGAAGATGAAGCAG
This sequence comes from Bos indicus, assembly GCF_029378745.1. Lineage (NCBI taxonomy): Eukaryota > Metazoa > Chordata > Mammalia > Artiodactyla > Bovidae > Bos > Bos indicus. The sequence goes on along the minus strand of NC_091776.1, from coordinate 60,442,803 downwards.
AGGACGGTAATGGTTGTGATATGTTCCCTTTTCTGGAAAGCTTTCGTTGGTACCAGCAAAGATGTTTACTCAGGGCTGTCATGGTCCCCTGAGCCTCCCCTTATCATGACACATACATGGCATTGTCATTACTTTTGACTCATCTCTCTCCATCAGCAGACAATAAATTCTTTGTAGGCAGCAATTGCATCTTATTCACCACTATAGCTCTGGTGCCCAGCCTAGAGTTTGACACACATTGGGCTCTAAGGTACCCATCCAAAAACTTGCCTCCTGAAGCACTTTCCCTGTCTCTCCCATGGATTGTTATTGGAATAATGTAGACCAGCATGCATGTCTAGGATCTCTTACATACCAAGTTTGCTGTGTGACCTGAGTCGAGTTAATTAACCCCTCTGTGCTTCATTCCTCTCACCTGTGAAACAGGGGTTCATAACATTTCCTCCCCTAATCAGTTGGTTGTGAGCTTGTGCTCACAGAATAAATATGAAAATATCAGCCCATTCATTCATCAGATATGTATTGTGTGGACTTCTCTGGTGGTCCAGTGGATAAGAGTCCCCCTGCCAATGCAGGGACATGGGTTCAATCCCTGGTCTGCGACGATCCCACATGCCATGGGGCAGCTAAGCCCACGTGCTGCAGCTACCGAAGCCCATGGGCCTAGAGCCAGTGCTTGGCAACAAGAGAAGCCACCACAATTAGAAGCCCGCACGCTACAAGGAAGAGTAGTCCTTGGTCACTGCAACTAGAGAAAGCCCCAGCACAGCCCCAAAATAAATAGATTTTTAAAAAAATATGTATTTGTGTACCAGCTCTGGGAAAGGCGATATTCTAGAAGCCAGGGTCTAGTTGCATCTATGGGAACGTTGCTGTCCCATGAGGGAAGGCAGACCACAAACAAAGAAAGATCCAGAAACATACATCATAGGTTAGTATAAGACACAGCAAGGGGAGGCAAAGATTGCACTCAATAAATATTTATTATTCTCACTAACATCCCATCCTGAACACACACTCTAGGGAAAGCAGAAAAGCAGCGAAATTGGGACCGCGGAGCGTTTGGGTCCCATGGTCTTTTTCTCCGGTCCTGGGCAGAGGTTCCTTCAGACCCTCACACCCCTGGAGTTGATTTCCGAAGCCAGAGGCTGCCCCCTCTTCGCTGGGGGCGGGAAGGGCGGAGAGCAAAAAGCCTACTTTTCATGACACCTGCAGTAATCCTGGGTGGAATGCCTCTGAAAAGATGCAGGAGAAATTCTTAAAATATATTTCCCTCCAACCACAATATATTCCATATGCTCGGAATGGGTCGGGGAGGGAGCCTGGTGCGCTCCGTTACCTCTGGTAAATGTTTCTCTCCCACACTGGGGAAACCCTTATCAGGGAGTGCTCCGTATCTGACAGCTGGAAGGAATTTAGGAGCAAAAGCAAAGTGCCATTTGCAGAAGAGGAATCAAAACCGCAAGAGGACTTGAGGGCTTCTCTCAAAGTGAAAGGGTTTAAGGCTTCAGACTGCTTAGCCTGGGGGCAGGTAGTGGGGAGCTCTTTGTGGGGAGGGGGAGTATTGAGAGACCCTCCCCCACAAGGGTCTGCTGCGCTGGGCGACCTTGGGAAGGTCACCCCCCCACACCTCTGAGCCTCTGTTTCTCCCTTGGTTAAAAAAGAAAAAAACCAACAACTGTGAGCTCTATATTTCGAATTCTATTAACCACAGATGATCCATTGAGGGCCCAAGATGACTCATTCTGTGATTTTTTCCTGTGGATACCAGAAGCAGCATCAAGTTGATGATGGGTACAGAATGGAGCGGAAATAAAGCGGGGAGATGGGAGCCAGTCTCCTAACTGGGAAGGAAACTATTTTATTTATTTATTTTTACTGAAGTATAGTTGATTTACAGTGTTATGTTAGTTTCAAGTATGTAACAAAATGATTCAGTTATACATGCGTGCTAAGTTGCTTCAGTCGTGTCCGATTCTTTGTGACCCTACGGACTGTAGCCTGCCAGGCTCCTCTGTCTGTGGGATTCTCCGGGTAAGAATACTGGAGTGGGTTGCCATGCCCTCCTCCAGAGGAACTTCCTGACCCAGGTATCAAACCTGTGTCTTATGTCTCCTGCATTGCCAGGGGGGTCTTTACCAATAGTGCCACCTGGGAAGCTCTCTGTTATACATACACACACACACATATATATATGTATACACATACACATACATATTCTTTTTCAGATTCTTTTCCATTACAGGTTATTACAAGATACTGAGCATAGTTGCCTGTGCTACATACAGGAGGTCCTTGTCATTCAGGGAAGGAAACTCTTTAAACCAGTGGTTTCCCATTTAAGGGCACATTGGGATCTCCGAGGCAGCACTGAAAGTATTGAGGTCCTGGGACTTCCCTGGTGGTCCACTGGTTAAGACATCACGCTTCCTCTGCAGGGGGCACGGGTTTGATCCCTGGTCAGGGAACTAAGATCCTGCATGTTGCAGTGTGGCCAAAAAAAAGAAAAAAAAGAAGGTATTGAGGTCCCAATGCCCAGAGATGATGATGCTTGGGTATTAGGAAGTTTAAAAAGAAACTCCCCAAGTAATATTGATGCTTAAACAAAGGACGGTTTCGGTGACTACGGTTTCCTGACCTTGCTAAATCCAATCCTTTCCCACTGTTTTTGTGCTTTGGGGCTGAAAAGTGAGTCTCTCCAGGAGAGGCAAGTCTATGGCATGCTTTGGAATAGACAGATCCAGGTTCAAGTCCTAGCTCTGCCACTTAATTGTTGTGTGACATTGGGCAAGTGAACAGCTCTATGCATCAGGAAAATGGGGGTGAACATCACAGCACCCACTTCACAGGTGTTGTGGGGATTCACTGAGATCGGCAGGTAAAGACTTCTGCAGCTCCTGGCACATGGTCCATGGGCAGTGATATCAGTAACAAATGATGGTTGATCATGAGCTCTCGGCAACACGCTCTGGTGCCTTGGAGCAGTGGTCCTCACATTTGAACATGCATCAGAATCGCCACGAGGGCTCCTTAAAACACAGGTCACTGGACCCCAAACCCCAGAGCTTCTGATTCCCAGGCTCTGGGGTGGGGCCTGAGAATTTGCCTTTTTAACAAATTCCCCAATGATGCCGATACTGCTGACCCAGGAACCATGTCCTGAAGACCACTGTCTTAGAAGGCAATCCAGAACAAGACATCCTTCATACAAGGTAGAGGACTCCCCTCATCATAGGGTGCCCATCTCTCTGAGGCTCTGAAGACCTGCAGCCATGTAATAATTCAGGAACTTACACAATAGAAACTGAATTTTATGCCTGGATAGTCTTCTGAGATCTATTCCTCTCCTTTCATTTTGCACTTGGAGAAATAGAAGCTGGAGAGAAAAAGATCTCAGGGCTAATCAGGAGCAGGTCTTGTACAACCCTCTTCTAGGGACAGCATAGCAATGACTTGAGTGCACACCCACCAGCTCCCCCGGCACTCTGGTATCTCCTTTCCCCAAGTTTTTTTTAAGAAAGGCAATAAGAGTCAATAGCTCTCTTCTCTGCGGGCCTTGTCAGAGCCTTTATGAAAGCCAGAGGCATTATAAATAGTAGTAGGAAGATGATGTATCCAGCTGCTAATAATATTGACTTTCCCTCTTTCCTCAGGTTCTCAGGCAGTTTGATAGGGCATTGTTAACAGTCTTACAAAAAATGATCTACCAATAAATTGTAATATTTTGCTCACGATGGATTTTTGCATTTCTCTTTTTAATAATACTTTATTAAACTATTATCTATCTTGATTACTGAGATTTGGGGCACCGCCTTGGATTCTGCACCCTCAGCAAGTGCCCCATTCACCTCCCCTTAGTCCTGGACTCACAAAACATCCTCTAAACATATATGACTTTGGACATTATTCCTCATGGAGCAATGCCAAGGGCATAACATTATATAGGGAACACACTGTGAAATTTGTTTTATCATCACACACAGTTAAAATAAGTAAAATGCCATGAGGTTCCTTTTTTAATGTCAGAAAGGACTGGAAGGAGGAGATGAGTGATTTTTTTTTTTTTTTTTGAGATTCAATAGTTAAGAGTAATCTTTATGACAAAATGGAATTTTCAGATGGAACCCTAAGACTGTAGCTATCAGCTACTTCTCAGTTATCTAATGGCAACACAGTGCTCTTTAATAAACAGCACAAAGTTTCAGGAGCCTGGAATAATCAACAATAATTGCCTGTGTGTCTGAGTGAGCAGCAAGGCAGCTCTGTCAGTCTTGGCTGGGACTGATCACACGACGCTGGGGTTGGCTGGCTGTTGTCTGGGGCAACCAGTGTGGCTTGGCTCCCCTCCATTTGCCTGTCCTCCTCCAGTGGGCTAGCGTGGGCATGTTCTCACGGTTACCGCAGACACGGGATGGGGAAGAGAGGGAGAAAGAAGAAACCCACAAGGAGTCTTGACGCCAAGGCTCAACTCACCGTCATTCCTACAACAATCAACAGGTCTAAGTAGACCATGTGGCCGGTCCAGCTGGAAGAGGTGGGGAAATAAACTATTCCCCTTTAGTGAGAACCTGTAAAGGGCTTGCAGACTAGAAAAGGCGAAGAAGCAGGGCCATTCACACATGTGATCGCCAATAACAATGCCAAATCGTGACACTAATTGCGCTACAAAAGTTCCCAAGTTGACGCCAAAGAACTAATGAGTTGACTCGTTCCTCCCGCCTCCATCAAGTATATGAAACGGGTCTGAAAGCAGAGCTGAGAAGAATATACGTCTTTTTAGAAATGTATACTATAAGTTCTAACTCCCCAAAGAGTAGGGTGGAGCAGATACTTTGATTCGAGGGCAAGAAACAGGAACTTGAAGGAAACTACCCAGAGAGCCTCCTGGAAGCCCTGGAGGCTACAGCATGGATCCATGCTGAGCTTTTATCTGGCTCCCAACCACAAGGGAGAAAAGATACAGAATCAGACTGGTTATCCGCTCAGCTAAAGGAGAAGTGGCTCCCTTAGGAAAAGGCTTCACTCTCAGAACTTGTTGGAGCAAATGGTTCTGAGCGCGTCTCACAGCCCAGTGTGAGCAACGTGTGTGAGAGCACAGTAGATGTCACCCTCAGTCAGAAGAGAAACCTGGAGAGGTGGGAGGATCCCAGCAGAGAGGCACCAATGCCATTGCAAGATTCCGGGAAGCTACAGGAAGGTTAAACAGTGAGCAAAGTGGTGCTCTCTTAGCCCAGGTCAAGGACAGCAGGTGAATGGGTCTCAGCGACAGGGCATCTCCACTCCTCCAGTGCCCACGTGGGGGCCGGTCAGTCTAGAGAAGCTAGAACCATTAATTGAGTCAGTCAAGCAAGAACTTCCACACATTGCTCTTTCTCTACCCCCACCTGTTCAAACCCGAAAGTCAAAGTTGGCCAGTGGGGGCAGAAAAATGACAAACGAAAAAGAGACCAGTTAGCAGGTCCTACCTGGATGGTTCTTCCCTCATTGCTTAGTTGGTAAAGAATCCTCCTGTGATGCAGGAGACCCCGGTTCGATTCCTGGGATGGGAAGATCCCCTGGAGAAGGGATAGGCCACTCCAGTATTCTTGGGCTTCCCTTGTAGCTCAGCTGGTAAAGAATCCACCTGCAATGTGGGAGACCTGGGTTTGATCCCTGGATTGGGAAGATCCTCTGGAGAAGGAAAAGGCTACCCACTCCGGTATTCTGGCCTGGAGAATTCCATGGACTATACAGTCCATGGGGTCACAAAGAGTCGGACACGACTGAGTGACTTTCACTTTCATCTGGAAGATGGAAGATGAGTTGATTTTAAATTCAGTTTGCAGTTGGACAGGGCATCGTAACTCGTGGAATGAGACGTGGTGATATAAAGGGACGACAGTGTCTTTTATCACTTGGCAACCCAGTCCAGTATCTTTGCCTGGAGAATCCCATGGATTCTGGCAGGCTACAGTCCCTGGGGTCACAAAGAGTTGGACATGACTAAAGTGACTTTGCACCACCAGCATCACTAAAGAGTAGGTAGAAAAAGCCTCAGACAGCATTCACCTGGGGACAGTGGGAGAAACTTCTGATGAATACATTTGACAGAAGTGGAAGACAAGGGACTTCCCTGGTGGTCCAGTGGTTAAGACTCCAAGCTCCCCCATGCAGGGGGCCCAGGTTCGATCCCTGGTCAGGAAATTAGATCCCACATGTCGCAACCAAGAGTTCGACGGCAGAAACTAGAAGATTCCAAATGCTGCAACTAAAAAGATCCTGCATGCTGCAACTAAAAAGATCCTGCATGCTGCAACTGAGACCCAGCAGAGTAAAAGAAAGAAGGAACGAAAGAAAGAGAAGCCAAAAGTAAAGTTGCTTTATGAAGACTCCCACCTTGGGCCCCACTTGCATCTTGTGGGTTTCAAAACATCCATCTGCTTCTTCCTCTGACTTGAGAAAGAATTTAGTGTGTGTGTGGAGGAGCCAAGATGATTAGGAGATTAAAGAAGATGTCATTCGAACATGCCTACAAGTAAGCTTAGCCTTTCTCAAGAGAGGCAGTGGGTAATCCACTTCAGAGAGAAGCCAAAGAGGACTTCCCTGGCAGTCCAGTGGTTAAGATGCTGCCCTTCCAATGCAAGGGGGCACAGGTTCGATCCCTGGTCGGGGAACTGAGATTTCCCTCATGCTGTGTGGTGTGCCCAAGAAATTTTTAAAAACTAAAATAAGACTAGAGCTACGTCAAAGAGCAACCGTTAGGGGGAAAAAAAGAGAGAAAGGCTAAAGGGTTGAGGGGACAAAATGCAAGCTTTCGAGTTCTGATCTCGGTTTTCTCATCTGTATGATGGAAATGATAATGGCAGAGGGAGGATAAAGGGGGAATTTATACAAATTTATACAAATCTTCAGTGTACAGGAGGCACTCAATAAATGCTTATTTCTGTATGCTCCCGTCCTCCAATGGGAGGAGAGCGGTGATCAGATTTTCAGTGAAGAAGTTCATTAAAAGCATTTTGTATTTCAATCTCAAGTATCTTGAGGCCAAAGTCTGGGTACAGAGAGTCAGATCGTTTAGGATTTGTGGAGGTGGGCGGAAGATGGAGGGTTGGACTTCCCCAAGCAATAGTACCAATCCGTGTGCGTTTTCCTGCCGTTCACAGGGATCCCCTCAGCTCCTGGAATAATAGAAGAAACACATGGGGTGTGTATGTAGTACACGCTTCCTCTTGGAAAACCAGGAAAAAAAAAAAAAAACCTTAGGGCTTTGATTTTCCAGTGTCTTGTTATTTCATTGGCACTGAGAACAGAAATACAAGTGAATCAAAATTCAGGAAGATGCTCCATTCTTCTGCTTGGATTTTAAACAGAATATATTCCGGGCTATGACTTCTATAGACACAGGCACAGTGTTCCACAATGTAGGTACTGAAGTGGCGTTGCACTTCTAAAAGATTCATCACGGATTCATTATTCATCACTGCCCTTTCCTTACCTACAAGCCTGGTTTCTCAGATGGGCCACACGCTTGCCCACCCCCAGGCACACACATAGGCTGTTCCTTCTGGCTAAGATAACTTGTCCACCCTCAAACACCATCTCCATCCCCTTAGCCTTCAGGTAACTTAGCCAGATCATCAGCATTTCTTAGAAGCCTCCCCTAACCCCTCAGTCCACATTAAAACCCTTATGTGCGCCATATCAACCAGTGTGCAAGCATGTGTGTGCACAATTGCTCAGTCGTGTCTCACTCTTTGCAACCCCATGGACTGTGGCCCGCCAGGCTCCTCTGTGCATGGAATTTTCCAGGCAGGAATACTGGAATGGGTTGACGTTTCCTCCTCTAGGGGATCCTTCCACCCCAGGGATCGAATCCACATCTCCTGCATCCCCTGCATTGGCAGGCAGATTCTTTACCAGTGAGCCACCTGGGAAGCCCTATCAACCTACATCCTCCAAAACGGGCTTTGAGGACCCTTAACATCTTTAATAGTCTGTATTCCTCACTCACTTATAATATCCACAACAACAGGAACCCTGTCTGCCTCTGTGTTTACGTATCACGTATCTCCGGAACACAGCAAGGCTTGTCCTAAAGTGTTGCTCAATTAACAAACATTTCTAGTCCCACCTGTATGAATTTATTGTCGTAAAAACAAAACCCCAAGGGGAAGAGGCTTGCTGGTTCCAAGCCTCTAAAAACAAAGTTTCTAAAAATGAGTGAAGGGGGAAAAACAGTTTTCACAAAGAATGTTTTGACAGGTACCTCTTAAGTTTGCATTTTCCAAAACCTCGTTCCCTTGCCTGGATCACCTTTCGCTGCTTTCCCAATTCTTACTCTAATACCCAAAGCAGGGAAAGGTCATAATTCACAGGAGTGATATTTGCAGATTAAAATAAAAACAGCCACATTCTGCAAGTTAACGCTGACATTTGGCAAAAAACAAAAGTCTCAGCCAGAAAAATATGTGAATGTCGGATGCTTCGCAGGACACGGCCAGATTCCTTTTTTTTCTCCCAGAAATATAACAGGGCAGTCCACATTCTGGTTTGGACGTCTTCCCATTTTCTGGAGTAAAGGGAAATACAATAAAAACCTGGACGATGAGCTCATGGACTGCTCGATTTGTCAAGATGTATCTCTTCTAAGTGACTTTAACAACAAAAAAAAAGGTTCGAGACACTTACAACAGATTTATAAAAAGCAGCAGAGCTCTTCAGAGTTGGGCGGTAATCACAGACCTCCACGAAAGGGAGGGAGAGGAAAGTTGCTCTGCAACCTCTGGCAAGGAGCGGATGGGAAAGAGAATCAGGTCTGAGGCACGGAGGGAAACTGGGAAGCTCCGATGCACTGACTCCTGGTACCACCAACTTTTCCTTGGGAGCCACGCGCTACCAGAGTTAACCATGCTTTTAAACCATAGTCACCTGGCTGGTGATGAGGTCTGGAGTGTGAAGACTGGCCAAGGATCCCTGACACTTAATACCTAAACCATTTTCTTCTTCTAAATCTTTTTTCCTTCTGTGTTACACATGTTTAAGACACTATATGATTAGCTATAAAGAAGTAAGTTTTTATATATTGCCTATTACCTTACAACCTCAGAAGAACTTTTAACATTTTAACATATGTCTTCCCTGTCATATTCAAGGGTGCTTGGATACACACACTCATTCTTACAAAAATCAGATATTTATCACAGGTACTGTTTCGCCAACTGACTTGTTTGTTTTATTCTTTTTTTTTTCTTTTTTTAAACACAGTAGACAGGTAGATGTCTTGCTTTCTAACACCTGTGTTAATTGGGAGCCATCACTTCATTTAGCAGTCCCCAGCCTTTTTGGCACCAGGGCCTGGTTTCATGGAAGACCGTTTTCCTATGGATTGGGGGTGAGGGGGATGGTTTCAGGATGATTCAAGCACACAGCATTTATTGTGAACTTTATTTCTATTATTATTACATCAGCTCCACCTCAGATCATCAGACATTAGATCCCGGGGTTTGGGGAGCCCTGACTTAATTTAAACACTCTGAACTTCAATTTTCTCATCTCTAAAAATGGCGATAAAAATAGCCTCCACCATGTTAGGCACTACATAATAGCTGGCAAACGCCCAGGATGTCGTGAATCCTATATATGTGCTATGTTCATGTTCCCATATAATTTCCATGTCATTTAAAAAATCCTACATAAAGTTCTATTGTATAGATCTCTGGTTTAATAAACCATCCCTTTCTGTCAAACATAGGCCCATTTTAAAACATGTTTACAATTCTTTGGCATATTTATTCTCATTTTATTGTGATAATATCCCTGTGGAATTGGTATTAAGAATGCAGACGATAATGGCTAATCTTCTACAGTAAGGATTAGCAAACATTTTCTATAAAGGACCAGATGGTAAGTGTTTTTGGCTTCGCAGGCCTTATGGTCTCTGTCCTGACTACTCAATTCATCCCTTGCCAGAGAAAAGTGGCCACAGACAAACATAAGCAAATGGCAGTGACTGTGTTCCCATAAAGTGTTACTTACAAGAATAGGTGGCGGGCAAATTTGGCCAGGGAGCCATAGTTTGCCAATCCCAGCGCACTGAATGGCAGATCCTATTCTAAAAGAATCTTCTGAATAATCTGATTTTATTCTCCCAAGGACTCTAATGGGGTAGACCCGAGTATTAAACCCATTTTGCAGATGGGAAGACCATCCAGGGTTACAAAGCAGATACATGGCTGGGTCAGAGCTCACCCTCACTTCTCCCCAACTGCCTGTTCATCTTGCCTAAAAGTGAAAGTGTTACTTGCTCAGTCATGTCTGACTCTTTGCAACCTCATGAACTGTAGCTTGCCAGGCTCCTCTGTCCATGGAATTCTCCAGGCAAGAATATTGGAGTGGGTTTTCCCTTATCTAGGGGATCTTCTCGACCCAGGGATTGAACCAGGGTCTCCTGCATTGCAGACAGATTCTTTGCCATCTGAGCCATCTGATTCTTTGCCAGGGAAGCCTAATCCCTTCTTAATTCTGCTCCTAACCTCTTGAATCCTTTTCTCCAAATCGACGCTCACCTTCCATCCTTCAACACCCTGGGACAAACTGCAAAGTCTTGGTTTATAAGGACAGCAGCAGTGATGGGCAAACCCTCTGATTTCTGGCTTCCAGGTTAAACTGCACACACAGGAAGTGCCTCTGGGAGCCTGGCTGGCGAAGGTTGCAAACCCTGTTTCCAGTCCCTTCCTTATCCACTCCAGCAATAAATTCCAAAAATGATCCTGCCCCAGACCCAGTGATGTCAAGATTTTGTGCTTGTCTGTGAAGCTCTGGTCTCAGAGATCAAAGTTAGAAGCACAGCCCCGGGGGGCCCAGTGGAGAACTTCCAGAAAGATTCATTCACATCCAGTAGGAACTCGCAGCGACCCCAACTCACACATGTACTTTTTATTCTCACCAACAGCCTCTGAGCAGTTCTCTGCAGCCAAGCAGGAGAAAGTCCCCATGCCTTCTCTTAATTTATTGTCCAAAGAGGCAGGGTTAGAACTTCGGAGAGGATCTTGTGCACAAAAGCCAGCTGAGAGTTTCAAAGTTCCGAGGGGAGGGTCAGGTGGCAGCCTTTGCTTACATTTTTCCAAAATGCAACATCTGATGGGTTTTTTTTTTTATCACGGAAAGGCAAGAGGCACTGTAGAATGGCTGTTTCTCTCTAGTCAGTTCATCCAATTGATGACAGGAAGTGACCATAAAGTGTAAATGTCAAAATTAAACCCTCTTTCGATGAGGAAACTAATCACAAAACATTAAGTCTAACCTTCAGTCTTATAGCTACTCAATTAAGCAAACTCTTAGGAATCAGGCATAAATCTTTAGGCCAAGCATCTATTCAAGAATTCCTGTTTTGTTTTTTTCTCCCCCTCTCACTTTTAAGTTTAGAGATTGGTGAGCATCGTTAATTTCATTGTGTGTTAATATAAAAATATCTGCACAAACTCATGCACAAGTCTATGGGTTAAAAGGAATATGAAACACCGAGACCCAAAGGATGTTCCCAACTTGATGTTATGTTTTGCAAAAAAAGAAAAAAAAAAAAAAACAGGAGAAAGAATGTGTTGTGGTCCACTGAGTTTGAGAAATGCTGCATTGTCTTCACCCTTCTGGAAACTCACGAAGTATATTAGGATAATAAAGGCTCTAAGAAATACTGCAAAAAAAGAGTGATGGCCCTTTCTTTAACCTAGCATTTTCTACAAAAGGAGTACATGGCAAATATTAACATCCCACCAAACTAGTTCAGTGGAACACATTTTAGGAAATCTCATTTTAGAGCAATGCTTATTGCAAGGCCAGATCATCGACTGATGGCAGGGTTTTATGAATGAAGTTTCATTGTCAGCTTTACACTTTCTCTGTATACATCAAAATTTACCCATAGAACATGAATTTCTTTCACAACCAGCAGGAGAAAAAAATAAATGTGTAGATAGGTTCAGTTCAGTTCAGTTGCTCAGTTCTGTCAGACTCTTTGAGACCCCTTGGACTACAGCACGCCAGGCTTCCCTGTCCTGAAGGAGCTTCCCAACTCCTGGAGCTTGCTCAAACTCATGTCCATTGAGCCTGTGATGCCATCCAACCATCTCATCCTCTGTCATCCCCTTCTCATTCTGCCTTCAATCTTGCCCAGCATCAGAGTCTTTTCCAATAAGTCGGTTCTTTGCATTAGGTGGCCAAAGTATAGATAGGTAGATAGTTGCTATTCAGCTCTGTAAAAATTAATAAAGGGAACTCTCGCTAAAATGAAGTCAAGAAGCCAGAAGGGGGAGCTCTCACATACTTACCACTCAGGTCAATACCGATCCCAACAGGAATCCAGCAGGAAGTGACACTACTGTACTTTACTCCCTCCAGCAGAAGGGGGAAAAAAAAAAGTCTCCTTGCCTGGCAACAGCTCAGCCAATGGAAAGCCACTATACTTCAAACTCCCAGTTTCCTCCAATGAAATCTTTGTTTATAAGAGCTCCTCCCAGTTCCCCCTTCTCCTCTATAAAAGAGTTTCCTTTCCTCTGAGAATTGAGCTTGCATGTGGTTTTCCATAGTTGCCTATCCTATTGCAATTGTTTCAGTTCAGTTCAGTTTAGTCACTCAGTCGTGTCCGACTCTTTGTGACCCCACGCACTGCAGCACACCAGGCCTCCCTGTCCATTACCAACTCCCAGAGTTTACTGAAACTCATGTCCATTGAGTCGGTGATGCCATCCGACCATCTCATCCTCTGTCATCCCCTTCTCCTCCTGCCCTCAATCTTTCCCAGCATCAGGGTCTTTTCAAATAAATCAGCTCTTTGTATCAAGTGGCCAAAATATTGGAGTTTCAGCTTCGACATCAGTCCTTCCAATGAATATTCAGGACTGATTTCCTTTAGGATGGACTGGTTGGATCTCCTTGCAGTCCAAGGGACTCTCAAGAGTCTTCTCCAACACCACAGTTCAAAAACATCAATTCTTCTGTGCTCAGCTTTCTTCACAGTCCAACTCTCACATCCATACATGACTGCTAGAAAAACTGTACCCTTGACTAGGTGGACCTTTGTTGGCAAAGTAATGTCTCTGCTCTTTAACATGCTGTCTAGGTTGGTCATAAATTTTCTTCCAAGGAGCAAGTGTCTTTTAATTTCATAGCTGCAGTCACCATCTGCAGTGATTTTGGAGCCCCAAAAAATAAAGCCTGCCATTTCCCCCACTGTTTCTCCATCTATTTGCCATGAATTGGTGGGACCAGATGCCATGATCTTTGTTTTCTGAATGTTGAGCTTTAAGCCAACTTTTTCACTCTCCTCTTTCACTTTCATCAAGAAGCTCTTTAGTTCTTCTTCAATTGTTTGCTACTCCCAAATCAATCCATTTGTCTGGTTAAAAATAACTTCTGTTTTATTGTTCAAGGTTAACACCTCTGAACCTATTCAGAAGTCTGAAAGCAGTTTAATGCATATGATCATCTCTGTCACTTATATTACCAAAAAAATTTAAAACGCCATGTATATCCATACAATGGAATATTATTCAATCATTTAAAAAGGCAATGTCAGAGTTCTTAATGGCACAGAACATACCTATGGTATAATGCTAAGTAAAAATTGTGACACACACAGAATTATGTATTTTTTCTTAACTATGAAAAAATGCTTGTGTCCACAGACAAAAAAAAGAAAGTAATATGGCTTAACTGAGAGTATTCCTGGATAGTTGAATTATGATTTACTTCACATTTTTCTTCACGCATTTAGATTTTTATAGTAAGCATAAGTTTGGAAGAAAATTGATTTTGCAGTTTACAGCATACAGTTTCATCTAAGAGGGACGGGAAAATATATTTGCATGCCAGATTAAATTAATTATGCTATAGAATTACAGTGTCAACAAATTCTAATTGTAGTTTGAGAAGAGGGAGATGAGGGAGCTAGGGATTCCTCAAAAGTCAGCTCATAGTTTTTTCAGATTATTAGAGGATAGGCTTGCCAGGTTTGGCAAATAAAAATATAAGACCCTCAGTTAATTGAATATTATGTCATTGAATTTTTTGCATTTGTAAAAGAAAATTATTAGTATTGCATTGGAGCAACAAGGAGACTAATAAAACCCACAGAAATTGACTATGTGATTGCAAATATTTTAGTGACAATATATATAATGGAGTGATCCTAACAGAAGAAATACCCTTACATCATGTTTTTATGTCACTGTAAAAGTTTATTTAAATATCCAAAATATATATATTATATATATGTGGTTTTCAAAAAAATATTTTTAGATGAGTGTATCTCATGCAACATTTGGAATACGCTTATATTAAAAAAAATATTGGTTATTTCAAATTCAAATTTGACTGTACATCCTATTTCTTACCTGGTAGCCCTACGGGGGTGGGCACATGCCAAGCAATCTGGGAAGATGACGTCCCAGGTGAGCACGCAGATTGATTTTGATACTTTTCCATTTTTTTAACATCACAAATGTGGGCAGAGGCTGGGTTTAATCAGTTGGGTATGTAGCTCCACCTGGGAAAGTAGGATTCCTTTTGCAATTAGGGCTCTTAACCTCTAGTCCATTCATTCAATCAACAAACCTTGTGGACCACCTACTTTGTACCGGGCACAGCGATGGATACTGAGCTGGGAGTATGGAAGTGACAAATAGGACAGTTGGTGTGTTTAGGTGAATTTGACCACCTTGGGGGTCTAGTCAACCTTTCAGGATATGTTTGTGTTCCTTTTTATTAAGGAGGGGCTCCCACTGCCGCATTCTTCGTTTTACACTTAGATGAGATTGGGCATGTTCAGGATGGCATGGTCATAGATTTCCCTGTGCACCAGAAAGAAGGAGCGATAATACTAGGGCATGCATCTCTCCTTCAGACACACACACATACACACGCACACACACACGCCATATTCATTTCCATCATGCTTACATTTGAGGGGCTGGAATAGGAGGAAGGATCAGGGCCCTGGACTTGACCTGAGGAAAACTGTCAAAAGGGAGGTGGAAGACATCACAGCAAACACCATCCACATCCCAACTTGCCTTCGAGCGTGTCCTGCAGTGGGCACTGGGCACTTTCTCCTCTACAATGTCAGGGAGCCAGGTCTCCTGTGCCCACGTGGTCTGAGGCCAGGGGGACTGGATGTGGAGCCAGACAGAGTTGGGGGGGGAAAGGAGGGGGTGACTAGCATGGTTGTCACAAGACTCTTGGTCAAGGGACAAGCCCCCAGCTAGTCCACAACCCGCCTACAAAGGGAAATGGATTAGCAGCTCACTTTCAATCAGTCTGAGTTACGAGCTCAGCGATTTGTGGGACGTTTACATGAACCAGAAGATGTGTTATCTGATGAAAATTGCTTCATTTAATATCCTAGCTTGACAGGCAAAGAACTGTACCTCTCTGGGAGAATCTGCCAGGGTGAATGATTTTTTTTTTTTTCCTAAGTCCCTGGACATGTTTATCCTCACTTTACCCAGCAAAGAACAGAAAAACAGTTTTGGGGTCCGGTGGGCAGTCTGCCATTGGGCTGTGGGCCCAGGGAGACCCCAGAATATCCACTTTCATTGCATTACCCAAAGGCAGCCACACTCAACCTATACCCTGGGATGTGAGTGGTCCGATTGGAGGTTGTAAGAGAGGAAGCCAGTCAAGCACAGCTCAAAGCCTGGCTGTTGATGAATTATGATTCAGCACAGATTTGAAAAAAAAATTAAAGATATAAAAATAGAGGCTTACCATGAGGGCGCTGTGTTTCCACGAGCTTTTTATTCATTAATTTCAGACAAAGCTACTGAGGGCTTGCCAGGCCATTCACAAATTTAGCATGCATCAGAATCACAGGTAGAGCTTGTACATTTCAGGTTGCTGGGCTCCACTCTCAGTTTCTGACTCAGTGGGTTTGGGGTAGAACCCAAGAATTTGCATTTCTTACAAGTTTCCACGTGTGGCCACAAACCATACTTTGAGAACCACTCTGCCAGGCGTATGGAAAACAGTATCACCTGGAATCTCCTTGCTCCATAAGTGCGATACAAGACAGGCTCAAAGCCCCCATTCCATGCCTCAGAGAAACCTAAACCCCACCTGGTATGTCTGCCACTTCCAGGGAGCTTATGATCTCCCTACCACCTTGAATGTCAGGGATTAACTTCTACTGTTTGTTAATCGCTGTGTTTTCTTTTTTCTTTTTTTAAATACGGTCCACCCTTGTATAAATTTTGCCCTTTTTCTAATTTCAGATCAAGTAAAATAAAAACAAAAACAATCTCATAAGGTTTCTGGTTACATTACAGTTTTTATTTAGAACTAAAAGATACTAGCAGGGTTTACATTGCAGACATGCAAAACAGTTAAGATTAATCCTTAGACATCCCGATGTCCAATATCTCTGACCACCTCCCACCACTGGAGGATCACATCCCTAGCCCTTCCCTAGCCCTTTGCTGTGTGTGGCAGACTTTCCCCAGCTCCTCCTTTTGCTTCTACCCCTTGCATCTGTTCTTCTCATCCCTGCCCCACTCCCCACTCTAGGCTCCACCTCTTGGAGTTCCAAATCCTCCATACTCCATTTCACTGAGGATGCCCTTCTCTCTAGCTTTACTTCCATACTCAGATCAAACTCCATTTCTGCATATCCAAAGTTGGGCAAGTTCTAAGCAAGACAAAAAGCTTTACTTTTGGCAGGAAGGTTGCTAGAGTCACTTACAGTCCACCCTGTGCCCCCTCTTCACGGGTTGTTGATGTTGTTGTTGTTCAGTCGCCAAGTCGTGTTCAACTCTTTGAGACCCCATGGGCTGCAGCCTTCCAGGCTTCCCTGCCCCTCGCCATCTCCCAGAGTTTGCCCAACGCTCATGTCCATTGAATCTGTGATACCATCCAACCATCTCATCCTTTTTAATCTCCTTATCCTTCAAGGGTAAAGAGATGTATAATATAGTACATGTCTGGGCCAGGCTAACAGAGAAATAACACCTGTCACATTATTACAGAATTAGTGTGTATTTTCAAGTACTAGAACCTAAGCAACTATTGAGAGCAAAACAGTTCTAGTTATAGAAACCACGGAGAACTTCCTAGAGGAGACAACACTTACGCTGAATTTTAAAAGATAACTGGAATTCACCTCTTATATAAAGTGGGAAGGGTAATCCCAAAAGAGAGACCAGCATAAGGATGAAGATACAACTGTTAACAACTTCCTTCAAGGAAATTCTCACACTCATTTTTCCTCCATGCTCATCACCTTCTGCTACAGATGATAAGAACTAGTTTCAGGCCTCCTGTGGCAAATGCTCCAACTCCTTCAGCATGTGTGAGCGCTCAACAGCCATCACTATTTTCAGCTTTGAACTTTGGGTCAAATTCCAAGATAGAGGAGTCCTTTTTTATAATCCCATTACACTGGTGAGCAATTATTGAACACCTACTGTTTAAGAATCTGTGCATGCTGAGCATGTAGAGAAGAGATATTGGAGACTTCACACCTACTCCAAGGGTCTGAAACATAACTGAGGGGGCAAGGTGTCTCCAGTCTTCTCCAAGGGTCTGAAACATAACTGAGGGGGCAAGGTGTCTCCAGTGTTCATAGCGAATGAGCATACTATGAAGCTATGTGGTTGTCACTAAGCCACAACGCTGTACTGTGTTGTCATCTGTATCATGGAGACAGACTGTGTTTGGAGATAGAAAGAGGGGGAAATGAAGAAATGTCTGTATATTTATCACAGCCTTTTCAATTGCACATAACAGAAATCCACCACCCCTCCCCTCAAAACGAATATTGTCTCACACAATATTATTTCTGTACAAGAGGAAATCAGCACAACAAAGGAAACTATAAGCAAGGTGAAAAGACAGCCTTCAGAATGGGAGAAAATAATAGCAAATGAAGCAACTGACAAAGAATTAATATCAAAAATTTACAAGCAGCTCATGCAGCTCAATTCCAAAAAAATAAATGACCCAATCAAAAAATGGGCCAAAGAACTAAACAGACATTTCTCCAAAGAAGACATACAGATGGCTAACAAACACATGAAAAGATGCTCAACATCACTCATTATCAGAGAAATGCAAATCCAAACCACAGTGAGGTACCATCTCACCCTGGTCAGAATGGCTGCCGTCAAAAAGTCTACAAGCAATAAATGCTGGAGAGGGTGCAGAGAAAAGGGAACCCTCTTACACTGTTGGTGGGAATGCAAACTAGTACAGCCACTATGGATAACAGTGTGGAGATTCCTTGAAAAACTGGGAATAGAACTGCCATACAACCCAGCAATCCAATCCCACTGCTGGGCATACACACCGAGGAAACCAGAATTGAAAGAGACACGTGTGCCCTAATGTTCATCGCAGCACAGTGTACAATAGCCAGGACAGGGGAGCAACCTAGATGTCCATTGGCAGACGATGGATAAGAAAGCTGTGGTACATATACACAATGGAATATTCAGTTCAGTTCAGTTCAGTCACTCAGTCATGTCCGACTCTCTGCAACCCCATGAATCACAGCACACCAGGCCTCCCTGTCCATCATCAACTTCTGGAGTTCACTCAAACTCACGTCCATCAAGTCAGTGATGCCATCCAGCCATCTCATCCTCTTCGTCCCCTTTTCCTCCTGCCCCCAATCCCTCCCAGCATCTGAGTCTTTTGCAACGAGTCAACTCTTCGCATGAGGTGGCCAAAGTACTGGAACTTCAGCTTTAGCATCATTCCCTCCAAAGAACACCCAGGGCTGATCTCCTTCAGAATAGACTGGTTGGATCTCCTTGCAGACAATGGAATATTACTCAGCTATTAAAAAGAATGCATTGGAATCAGTTCTAATGATGTGGATGAAACTGGAGCCTATTATAGAGTGAAGTAAGTCAGAAAGAAAAACACTAATACGGTATATTAACGCATATATATGGAATTTAGAAAGATGGTAATGATGACCCTATATGCGAGACAGCAAAAGAGACACAGACATAAAGAACAGACTTTTGGACTCCGTGTGAGAAGGCGAGGGTGGGATGATTTGAGAGATAGCATTGAGACATGCATATTACGATGTGTGAAATAAATCGCCAGTCCAGGTTCGATGCATGAGACAGGGCACTCAGGGCTGGTGCACTGGGATGACCCTGAGGGATGGGATGGGGAGGGAGGTGGGAGGGGGGTTCAGGATGGGGGACACATGCCCACCCATGACTGATTCATGTCAACATATGGCAAAAAACCACTACAATATTGTAAAGTAATTAGCCTCCAATTAAAATTAATAAATTAACAAACAAAAAAAAAAGGAGGAAATCAGGCATGGATGGATCAAGGTGATCATCTGACTGCTGAAAAATGATCATCCAGATTCTAATTCTCTTTTTTTTTAATTGAAGCATAGTTGATTTACAATGTTACATCAGTTTCAGGTGGACAGCAAAGTGATTCAGTTATACGTATATACCTATTCTTTTTCAGATTCGTTTCCCTTAACAGGTTATTACAAAACACTGAGTACAGCTCCCTGTGCTGCGCAGGAGGTCCTTGTTGGTTTCTATTTTGCACATAGTTGTGTGTATAAGTTCAGTTCAGTCACTCAGTCGTGTCCGACTCTTTGCAACCCCATGAATCGCAGCACACCAGGCCTCCCTGTCCATCACCAACTTCCGGAGTTCACTCAGACTCACGTCCATTGAGTCAGTGATGCCATCCAGCCATCTCATCCTCTGTTGTCCCCTTTTCCTCCTGCCCCCAATCCCTCCCAGCATCAGAGTCTTTTCCAATGAGTCAACTCTTCGCATGAGGTGGCCAAAGTACTGGAGTTTCAGCTTTAGCATCAGTCCTTCCAAAGAAATCCCAGGGCTGATCTCCTTCAGAATGGACTGGTTGGATCTCCTTGCAGTCCAAGGGACTCTCAAGAGTCTTCTCCAACACCACAGTTCAAAAGCATCAATTCTTCGGTGCTCAGCCTTCTTCACAGTCCAACTCTCACATCCATACATGACCACTGGAAAAACCATAGCCTCGACTAGACAGACCTTTGTTGGCAAAGTACTGTCTCCGCTTTTGAATATGCTATCTAGGTTGGTCATAACTTTTCTTCCAAGGAGTAAGCGTCTTTTAATTTCATGGCTGCAGTCACCATCTGCAGTGATTTTGGAGCCCAGAAAAATAAATCTGCCACTGTGTGTGTGTTGTGTGTATATTTATCCCTAATTTCTCCCTCCCCCCTTCCCCTCTGGTAGCCATAAGTTTGCTTTCTGTCTGTGAGTCTATTTCTGTTTTGTATATAAGTTCATATGTATCATTTTTTAAAATTCCATATATAAGTTATATTTTATGATACTTGTCTTTGTCTGACTTTACTTCACTTAGTATGATAATCTCTAGGTTTATCCACATTGCTGCAAATGGCATTATTTCATTCATTTTTATTGTCAAGTAGTATTCCACTATATAAATACACCACATCTTCTTTATCCATTCATCTGTTGAGAATTCTCTTTATCTCCAGCCTCTGTTTTCCTTTGTTTTACATTCCTTCTTAAGCCAATTTGTTCCTTTAATTGCTCCAAAATCTTAACACTTACCTCTTAGATACTTCAGCAGAAAAGAGAGTTTCTCTTTCCTAGCAGCATCATCAGAAATATATGGACTAACCTCCATGGATTTTTCATGGACTAACTATGAAACCAATCTCCATAGCCAGGGGAATGCTGACTCTCATTAGCCAAGTCCAAGGCACACATCTTCCTATCCTGGGAGACAGTGGTTACAGCTGACCCTGTGTGAACAACCAGGACTAAAACAGGTGGAGCAGGGGAGCTGAGGGAGGTGGCCCACCAAAGAAAAGACACCAGACAGGCAAAACCAGCAGGTGTGCAGCCACTTGAAAGTGTAAAATGTGAAATTTCTTTACTATCAAGTGTGAGAGGTTATCATTAGTCCCGCAGTGAATTATCCCCAGGTCACTGCCACCAGAGTCCCTGTACAGCAGTGCGGGGTAGTGACCAGAAACATGGCCACTGACCTCAGACTCAGGTCCATGTTCTAGCTGCCCCACTTAGCACCTGGGCGACTTTGGGGAAGCAGGTTCAACAACAGAATTTATCTGTGAGATTAATAAGGATTGAAGAGTGTAGAAGAGTACCTCTGCTGTTTTATGTTTTACTTATTTTTACTGCTAAAATTATATGTGCAAATTTATGCATCCATAAGATGCATTTTTTCCTGGTTAAAGGATCCATGCCTTTTTTCAGATTTTCCAAAGGATTTGTGATGGAAAAAACCTCCCTACTCCTTTGAGACAACAGTCCCCCAGTGTGGACCTACCCTGATCACGTGCATGGAGGAGGGGTTTGCACGTAGTTGGTCCCAAGAAAGTTTCAGTCCTCTTGCAGTTTTTCTGGGCCAGTAAAAATTTCAGGGCTTAACCTATTCGCAGGACAGGAATAGAGATGCGGATGTAGAGAACTTGGGTTGGGGCAGGCAGGGGAGGGTGGGACGAAATGGGAGAGTAGGACTGACATGTATACAGTACCATGTGTAAAATGGGACAGCCAGTGGGAAGCTGCTGTCCAGCGCAGCAGGCTCAGCTCTGTGCTGTGCTGACCTAGAGGGGCGAAGGCGGGTGGGTGGTGAGTGGGAGGGAGGTTCAAGAGGGAGGGGATATATGTATACAGCATGCTAAACAGCAAAGACATTACTTTGCCAACCAAGGTCCATCTAGTCAAAGCTATGGTTTTTCCAGTAGTCATGTATGGATGTGAGAGTTGGACTATAAAGAGAGCTGAGTGCCCAAGAATTGATGCTTTGAACTGTGGTGGTGGAGAAGTCTCTTGAGAGTCTCTTTGACTGCAAGGAGAGCAAACCAGTCAATCCGAAAGGAAATCAGTCCCGAATATTCATTGGAAGGACTGTTGCTGAAGCTGAAACTCCAATCCTTTGGCCACCTGATGCGAAGAACTGACTCATTGGAAAAGACCCTGATGCTAGGAAAGATGAAGGTGAGAGGAGAAGGGGACGACAGAGGATGAGATGGTTGGATGGCATCACCAACTCAATGGACATGAGCTTGAGTAAGCTCGAGGAGTTGATGATAGACAGGGAAGCCTGGCATGCTGCAGTTCAT
This sequence comes from Bos indicus, assembly GCF_029378745.1. NCBI lineage: Eukaryota > Metazoa > Chordata > Mammalia > Artiodactyla > Bovidae > Bos > Bos indicus. Next base: position 60,420,680 of record NC_091776.1, on the reverse strand, counting down.
GGGGTCGCAAAGAGTTGGACATGACTGAGCTACTGAACTGATAGCTGATTCACTGCTATTGCACAGCAGAAACTTACACAACATTGTAAAGCAATTATGCTCCAATAAAAAAAAAAAAACTAAAATGAAACCTCAAAATTTCTTTGCAAGAGAGCCTTAAAGCTCAGATCCAAGTTTTCACGCAAGCCTTGGGTGTTTCTCAGGGCTATGTGGGCACCCGTTTTGCCTCAGTCATCTTGGGTTCATTAGCGCAAGACTGCATCGGATGAATCTTCTTCAATTCCTCAACTTAAACAAGAGACCGGCTCCAGACCTCTGAAGAAATAGCTTTGCTGGGCATCCATCACTTTGTCAGATTCCTGAGAATATGAAGCACCAGCGCATACTTTGTGGTAGCCCACATTTGAGAGCAGACCATGTAGGCACAGAGCTAAACAGGTCTTCAATTTCAATTAGAAACCCCGTCCAGATAACCCAGAGTGGGGAGGAAGAGGCGGTGCAGTATTGGGTGGGCATGTGGTGGCGGTGAGGGGGTGGGGGTGCCGGTTGATGGAAACACCGGGTCTCTGAAATCTCCGCCGCTCTGCCCTTTGCCCTTCCATCCGTGCCTCCCTCATCTCCTCTGACTCCCTCCCACTGCCACCAGAGACAGCCCCCTCCCACCACACAGTGGAGGGGAGGCCGGGGTGGGGGAGCGGAAGGGTGGGTAGGGGAGAGCCCTGGTGTAGAAAGAGCGCTGCACTGGAGGAACCAACGCAGGGAAAATCACAGAAGGGCAGGCTCTGCTGTCTACTTTCATTACAAGGCTTTTTCAAATATTACCAAAACACACAGATCCCTTTCATAAGAGACATGGGTTCCATTCCTGGGCTACGAAGATCCCCTGGAGGAGGGCATGGCAGCCCACTCCAGCATTCTTGCCTGGAGAATCCCAGGGACAGGGGAGCCTGATGGGCTACAGTCCATAGGATCGCAAAGAGTCAGACACGACTGAAAGCGACTTAGCACGAACCCATGCACGCACGCGCCAGTCCCTTTGGCCTGTCCAGTCAAGAGGATCTTTGCATCCAATTCTCCACTTTCTGCCAGAATCAGAATCATACAGCGATGCTCTTTGCTATGTGATTTTCCGGGTCGCCACTGGCTTCCCGGTGCCTAGAACTGCGCCTGCCACGTGGTACGTTCGTGGGAAACATTTACCGGATGAAAGCAAGGCAGAGACTCCGCCCTCCGTAAACGAGGACTTGCCATTATTGATTTAGAATCACATAGAGACCAGTCCAGATCCAACTCATTTCAAAGCCTACGATAGTCCCCCTATTCCACAACCTCTTATTTGAGAATGTGAAAGTGTGAAAAGTGGGAGTGTTAGTCGCTCAGTCATGTCTGACTCTTTGCTACCCCGTGGACTGTAGCCCAGCAGGCTCCTCTGTCTGTGGGATTCTCCAGGCAAGAATACTGGAGTGGATTGCCATGCCCTCCTCCAGGGGATCTTCCCAACTCAGGGATCAAACCCGTGTCTCCTGAGTCTCAGGCAGATTCTTCACTGTCTAAGCCACCAGTGAAGCCCATTTAAGTATATATATGTTGAGAGTTCTGTCCCTCAAGCCAGGAGCCAAAAAGTAAGGGGTGAGGCATGCACGATCTACTGAATGCAAAAAGAAAATCATAAATCTTCTAGATTAGCTCATTTTTCAAAATTTCTACCTATCTCTGTATATGTTTTAGAATGTACAAAGTTTACTACTACAACAATTCATATGCATACCCTATTAAATATCATACATATTCTATATTGGACATGTTTAAAGATTTCTTAATGATTAGGTGCATGATCAAAAAGTATAGATATTATCAATAACAGGCTGGACAATTAAATTGTGATATGTATTATATAACAGAATGCTATGCAAATTAATAAATACTACTGTACTCAACAACATGGATGAATCTGAAACATAATATAAAGTAAAAAATGACCAGATGCAAAATAGTGTCTTTATGATACCATTTATATAATGTACAAAAACAGGCCAAATGCAGTTCTAGCATTAGAAGTCGGAATCAGAGTTAACTTTGGGCAGGAAGGGGGGAAGAGGGATGCTGGGGGAGCATCTGAGGTGTGGTAAAGTTTTATTTCTTCATCTGGATGGCAAACAATGGAGTGAGCCTACTTTGTGATAGTTCACGGAGGTATACACTTGTGCCGTGTGAACTTTTTATATATATGTTTTGCTATGCATTGATTAAAAAAGGTCGATGCATCCATCATAGACAGAAGAGACCTGCATAGGTTTGTTACTTTCCCCACTGAATGATAAGCTCTAATTCCTCATCCCTTGGACCTGATGTGATAATGTTTGGGTGACTCAATGTGGAGTTTCAGAGCAAAATCACCCATCAGAGGAGTCTGGATTTGCCTGGAAATGGCCAGGCCCTAGAACCCCCACCACACTCTGTCACTGGTGGGACACACCCTTGACACAGCCTCGGAAGATCCCCTGGAGTAGGAAATGGCAACCCACTCCAGTATTCTTGCATGGACAATTTCCTGGACAGAGGAGCCTTGTGGGTACAGCCCATAGGGACACACCCTCGGCTGGGTTGCAGGGGCTCCTTTAGGAGCTGCAGGGACTCCTTTAGGCACTGCAAGCTGGAGGCTACCGTGGGAGCCCCTGCTTCCAGCAGAAGGGCAGATTCTTTCTCGAAGGCATTTCCAATTGCACACCTCCATGGCAGCTACACTGAGGACCTTGGCTGACCTTCCGGGATTTGCAAGGTTAGGACCTAAGAATCCCTGTAGCTTCTGCCTGAGACTCTTGGAACAAGGCCTCTGGGAAACCTGAGCTTCCTGGCTGCTCTGAGACTGCCATATTGTGGGGAAGCCCAGGTTAGCCACGTGCAGAGGCACATGCAAGGAAAGACAGGTGAGTAGGCAGCAGCCTCATCTGTTTCTAGTCTTAGACACGTGACGTGAAGAAACCATCTCAGGTTTTCTGACCCCAGTAGACACCATATGGAGAAGAAACAAGGAACCGAGCGAACAGTCAGATCCGAAGCCCCAGACATATGGCTCCTGGCAAACCCTCCCGGCCATTTCAGTATTTGAGTCACTTCAGCTAAGACCTCAGTTGTTTTGGAATGTGAGTGAGCCATCCTTACTCTGCCATGACTGGATTCAATCCCTGGGTCGGGAAGATCCCCTGGAGTAGGAAATGGCAACCTGCTCCAGTATTCTTGCGTGGAAAATTTCATTTAGGGAGAAGCCTTGTGGGTACAGCCCATAGGGTTGCAAAGAGTTGGAAATGATTGAGTGACTGAGCACACACACACACACATAAGCTTGGGGGTAGCGTTTTAAGAACAGCATTGGGTCACTGGCACAAATTATTTAAAAGAAAAAAGTGTTTGGAGATCTTGCTAGTCTAAGCCACATGGATATGTCATTGGAGGAAGGAATCATCTCCTTGGGTAATCAGAACCTCTAGTGCCTAAAGTTTAAAAAGAATGCCTGCGATTATGAATAATAGCGTAGCACATTCATTGCGCTGTTTACCAGCTAGAGCATGTGGCTTTACTTTTCTGGGCTTCAGTGGGCTCGTTAGTAAAATGGAAAAAATGAATGAGGTTGAAGGAGACAAAGCATCTGAAATACGTAGCATGTCGCCCAGCGCAGAGAAAAGGCTCAGCCAACATTCGTTATCATCCACACCATCATCATGATGTCAGTCTTCCCATCTGGCAAAAGGAGAAGAATAAAGCTTATTCCATCCACCTGTCTGCATGGAAAGGATCAGATGGAGTCCAGAGCTCACAATCAGCCAGCCACAGAGGCCAAATTCTTTCCATCCACTCCCCTGCCCCAAAGGTAGTGGACTTGATCCTGTCCAATAAGGGAGATTTGTACTGAACCCCAGCCTCCCAGACAGCAAAAAGCAAGTTGGGAAAGGTCAGAAATTTAGGGAAGGCTCTTCAAAGCTGGCACATTTTCCAAACTGCACTAAAAAGTCTGGGCTGGTGGAAACACACATCCCTGTCTCCCCCCAGCCCGGGGACCGTCAGACCCCGTGATCTGCACATCCCAATGCAGAGCTGGGCTACATGATTCCAAGCTGGAGTGTTGATCAGAACCATACCCCCGTGTGCCAGAGCCACAGAGCCGGGCTGGAAGGCCTCCAGGCACAAACTTCTCTGGCCAGATCAGCCTTTCTTTAATCCTGAGCAAACCCTCAAATGTGGCTTGTGGTACTTTAAGAAGTTCTGGTCTGGCTTGTTCACTCTTGAGATCTGCGTGGGGGAAGGAGAGAGAGAGAAAAAAAAAAAAAAGCTGGCCAAAGAAGTGGTTGCAGACAGTATGCTCGTATTTCTGAATCGCTTTCTAATCCTTCTTACCGGTCTCCCCTCTCAGGGGCATCATGAGGTTAAATATTGCACTTGGTTTTTATTTATTTTGTCTTGTGTCTCTGGTTTTGAGAAGGTAAGTATCTTTGTTTATCCTCCCAACAGGAGGAAATGGGATTTGAAATGGCTGTTTATGGCTCATACATGGATTACGGAGTTGCAATGCATCACTCTCACTCCCTGTCTCTATAATTTGCAGAGCAGGGAAGAGGGGGGGATAAAGAGTTTCTATTGTTATAGTAGGAGAATAAGAATAGTGTTAGTTAAGGAAGCCAGCACTCATGAGGCCAAGTGACACACCTGCTATCTCCTTTCATCCTTACAATAGCCCTGTGACCTAGAAAGATGGGGTTATGAGCCTCATCTTACAGAGGAGAAAGTGGAGGCTCAGAGACGGGAAGTGGCTTGCCCGTGGTCACACAGCAAATATCTGGCAGAGGCTGGATTTGAGTCCAGGTCTCAGACTCCCAAGTTGCCAGTAAATGCTCCAAAGACAGCTCTACATTTCTAGCTGTGCTTTAGGTCCCGAGGGCTTCCCAGGGGACACAGCGGTAAAGAATCCACTTGCCAATGCAGGAGACACGGGTTCAATACCTGGGTTGGGAAGGTCCCCTGGGATAAGAAATGGCAACCCACTCCAGTACTCTTACCTGGAAAATTCCATGGACAGAGGAGCCTGGCAGGCTACAGTCCATGAGGTCAAACAGAGTCAGACATGACTGAGCACACACACGCACACAAAATGAATAAGAGCTTTGTTTCACTGCAGAGGACAAAAGACGACGGATAAAGGTGATCGCCAAAGGGTCCCTGAAGTCCTTGGGTTCAGCTCTTCCCACTCTATGGTTGGGCTTCCCTGGTGGCTCAGTGATAAAGGATCCACCTGCCAATGCAGGAGGTGTGGGCTCAATCCCTGGGTCGGGGAAAATCCCCTGGAGTAGGAAATTGCAGCCCACTCCAGTATTCTTGCCTGGGAAATCCCATAAACAGAGGAGCCTGGTGGGCTACAGTCCATGGGGTTGCACAGAGTCGGACACGACTTAGTGACTTAACAACTCTATGGTTCCCCAGAAGCAGCCTGCTTTTGTGAGCTTTATTCGGCCATGGGTTGACCTCTTACATCCTTGCATGTTGGGTATTGAAGGACAAACAGCCTCAGAAGCTTTCAATTTCAAGTCTTTGGACCATGGGGAGGCTAGTCGAGGACCCCTGGAATTTCCACTTTGGCTCCGTGATGACTGTCTCACCAGCACCCTGGTTTCTGTGGAGATGAGAGCATGTTGGCAGCCACATAGGGAGGTGTTATGGGGACACTGTTGATGGCTTGGCAGGACTCGGACAACGAGACACAATGTATCCAGCCTCAGGCAGGGGGAGTCAGAGGGGCCCCAAAGTAGTCTAAACATGCAGTTTGTCTGCTCAGCGCAATGACCTCATCACCTCCCTCCCAATGCCCTTGGCATCACCAGCCTGGCAGGTTTGATAGACAAGAAGATGCACCTGCCAGATCCTTCTTCAAGGACTTGTTGTCCAGCTGTAGGGAATGGGGTCAACAAATGACCCCCAGCAGTCAGTCCCCAGGTCTCTCTCAGCTCGCCCAAGGTCATGCCCTTCTAGGGATAGCTTCCAGTGGCACCTGAGCAGGACAGAAATTTATATACGCCTGGCCAGTTTGGCCCGATACAGGCCACTCAAAGTCTGCTTCCAGAACACCTGCAACACGGATGCTGAAATTCTTCTAATCTCCAATCAATCCTACTTTTCCGTATGCCAGCCCCTGCCAAATGATGTACCAGTATTTCCTCTGACGTACTCTGACATAAGTATGCATCACCTAGCTGTTTCAGATCAGATCAGTCGCTCAGTCATGTCCGACTCTTTGCGACCCCATGAATTGCAGCACGCCAGGCCTCCCTGTCCATCACCAACTCCCGGAGCTCACTCAGACTCACGTCATCCTCTGTCGCCCCCTTCTCCTCCCGCCCCCAATCCCTCCCAGCATCAGAGTCTTTTCCAATGAGTCAACTCTTCGCATGAGGTGGCCAAAGTACTGGAGCTTCAGCCTCAGCATCAGTCCTTCCAAAGAAATCCCAGGGCTGATCTCCTTCAGAATGGACTGGTTGGATCTCCTTGCAGTCCAAGGGACTCTCAAGAGTCTTCTCCAACACCACAGTTCAAAAGCATCAATTCTTCGGCACTCAGTCTTCTTTACCCAGGAGCTAATTCTGTCTTGATTGTATCAGAAAGATTGCCACTGTCATAAGACAGGCATTAATTTCTTGGGTAGTTTGGGCTAAGAATAGTAAAGCTAGCAGGGTCCTATCTTTTTGTGTTTTTTAAGATTTTTTTTTTTAAAGTGTGGACCATTTTTAAAGCATTCGTTGAATTTGTTACAATATTGCTTCTATTTTATGTTTTGATTTTTTGGCCACTAGGCATGTGGGATACTAGCTACCCGATCAGGGATTGAACCTGCACCCCCTGCATTGGAAGGCTGAGTCTTAACCACTGAACCACCAGGGAAGTCCCATAGCAAGGCCCTATTAACCCAGAACCTTGCACACCCAATCTCATTTTATCTCCACAGTAGCCTTCAGCAAGATAAGATTATCCCCATTCTACCAAGGAGGAAACCGAGGCTCAGAGAAGTGGAGTGAGTTATCCTCAAGAATTCAAAGGTTAGTTTTCAACTTCCAAACATGGCTGCCTGAGCACATGTCTTCCAGAAGACCTGTGAATATCAGGTCTTGATAATCACAGTATCTGTGAATATCAACAGATATTCCTCGGGGTAGAATCTTGGGAAAGTGAGGTCAGAGAAAGGTAGTGTGGCTTAATGGCTAAGAATTCAGTCATGGTGCTAGACAACCTGAGCTCCAATCTCATGTCGATCACATATCAGCTCTGTGACATTAGCCCTGTGATGTAACCTCTCTGAGCCTCAGTCTACTTTTCTGTAAAATGGGAGAATGAGGGCGGTTCCTACCTCCAAGTATAGCTCTAAGGACTGAAATGCTGAAGCAATGCCTGGTACAGAGAAAATCTTCAATAAACACTGGATGAAATTATTAGAGAATAATTGCTGGAGACGAATTACTCCTACAGGTCTCAGCCAGAAGAAAGTGTTGTGAATCTCAGTTTATGCATCTGCATAGAGGGACCCCTTACAGAATTCGTATAAAGGTTAAGAAAATAGTATATGTAAAGGGTCGTGGGCAGATTTGCTGCTCAATAAATGAATACAGTAAGTGAGTAAAATGACTGGAGTTTTTATCCTCTGTGAATCTGCAAAGGTACCAAGTGCGTGGATGCGCTCAGTCACGTCCAACTCTTTGCAACCCATCGACTGTAGCCCACCAGGCTCCTCTGTCCATGGAACTTTCCAGGCAAGAGTACTGGAGTGGGCTATCATTTTCTACTGCAGGGCACCTTACAACCCAGGGATCGAACTCGAATTTCTTGAGTCTCCGGCACTGGCAGTTGGATTTTTTTTTTTTTTTACCACTGCCCCACCTGGGAAGCCTGAGGCACCAAGGCTGAGCCTCAACTGTGTTCTGTGTTTCCAACAGAAGAACGGAATTGCTCATTTACCAGTGATTCGGCTTCACAGATGAACCAAAAATGTGTTTATTTCACTTGGAGGCAGAATGTTTACAACTCATTACAGGAACGTTGATGATCCCATGGTGAGGATGCTCCCTAGAGCTGATCAAGAGGACACCCTGACCCAGACTCCCCCAGCATTGGATCCCCTTCCTTGAACTATTTCTAAGTGCCCCCTGATGCCAGGGACCAGCCAGGACTGGTTCTGCTGTCTGAGCAGATGGCTCTGAGTCTGGACAGGATCCATTTGGGTCCTAGTCTCTAATATTCCCCTTTTGGCTCTCTCTGACCCTTGAACCCATGCGTGAGGTCAAGAAGATGCCTTGAGGAACCCCAGAACTTGCACTTCTAGGGTTGTCACAGGACCCCATGGCTGGTCCCTGTTTCAGGAGGGCAACCTGGGGTACAGACCACCCCCCGCCCCAGACCTGTGTGGTATTTCTTTCATGGAATCCTGCCACCAGAATGGTCCTGACATGTTGATTCTGAGTAACTCAAATTATTTATATAGGCAGGGCCCTGCAAAACATATTTACCCAGGACTCCATACACTCTGGGTACAGCCCTACCTGAGGTTAGAATTTTTTATCACAAATTTTTAATTTTTGATTTATTTTTTTGATTTATTATTTGTGCCGCGGGGCTGGAAGGATCTTAGTTCCCCAACTAGGGACTGAACCAGCCACAGCAGTGAAACCCCCAGGTCCTAACCACTGGGCATCCAGGGAATTCCCTGTGTATTCCTTTCTATATAAAGATAAGTGTCTTTTATAATATTAAATGGGGAAGAGAAATGGGCATTTAAGGGATGGCTTAGGAAATCGTTTCAAAACAAGAACTAAACACATTCAAAGTGAAATAAAGGAGGTGGACTTTGGTAGTGAGAAGTGCAGGATCCTCTGATCTGGTCCAACTCCTTACAGATGGGGAAACTGAGGCCCAGAGGGTGAAGGTGAGTTGCCCAGAGTTGCCCAGCAGTATCTGGGCTAGATTCTATGCTGGCAGGATGCTTGGACTTGCTGACAAGCACAGTAATTGATTGATAATAAAACCAGTCACCCATGGCCTAAGACGGAGTTTACAACCCTGATGTTAATGGACCCAAGAGAGGCAAAGGGTGCTGGTAACCACTTTCCCCTCATCTCCTGGGGCTAATAGCTTTATGGAGGTCATAAACTACTGAGTATTTCAATGATGAGCGTGACCTCCCTTTGGCCAAATGACCCACCCTGCCTTGATTGACAAGCGGGCCTGGCATTCCTTAGAGATGTAAGGACCAGCCTTCCTCTGGGCTTGTGGTCTGAACCTCAAGACCTCAACCCTCTGGGAATTTCCCAGAGGGCTTTGGGAGTTGTCGGCCCTCGCTTGCCTGTCCTGACTCAAGACAAAAATAGTTCAGACCAGCAGCTTCCGCAGCAACTACAGAGCTCAGTTCAAACTGGATTCTTTGATAATTATCCCTTCATGAACATAGAACAGTCTGGAAACCAAAGGAAAGGCCATTAGTCTCTTCTAATCTGAGGCAATAATTCATTTTCTTAATCATGTTTTCAGCTTATTCTAATAAACATGATGGCCAGCACCCAAGACAGTCCCCAATGAGCCTTGCTGCCTGAAATGAATGCCCTTCTGTAGGACCCTCCCCCATGAAATAGAGGTGATCTTAGTAACCAGTAAAATGCAGGCAGATCTTGTTTTCTTATACTTTACAGATATTTCATTTTTTACAGATTAGCCTGTGGCAACCCCAAATCAAGCAAGTCTATTGGTGCCATTTTTTCTAACAGCGTCTGCTTATTTCCTGTCTCCATGTCACAGTTTGGTAATCCTTGCACTGTTCTAAATGCTTTCATCATTCACATATTTATTATAGTTATCTGTGATCACTGATCTTTGATGTTACTACTAAGACTCACTGAAGGTTCAGATGATAATAAGCAATTTTTAGTAATGGAGTACTTCTTTCTTTTTTTAAAATATTTGACCTTGCCACACGACATGAGGGATCTTAGTTCCCTGACCAGGGGTTGAGCCTGTGCCCCCTGCGTTGGAAGCATGGAGTCTTAACTACTGGACTGCCAGGGAAATTCCTAGAGTACTTTTTAATTAAGATGTGTGCTTTTTTTTTTTTTTAGATTGCATGCTATTGCATACTGAATAGACTTCAGTATCATGTAAACATAACTTTTACATGCACTGGAAAACAAACAAAATTCCTGTGACCTGTTCATCATGGTGATCAGGAACCCAACCCACAATGTCTCTGAGGTCTGTCTGTATTGCTGAATTAACAACCGAAATAAAATTTGCTGAGAAATAAAAAGGTGTGACTTCTCAGGGGAGGTCATAGAAGATACTGCAACTTTCACCTCGCTCCCTCTTTTCGATTGATTCTCTGGGGGAAGCCAGCCACCATGTCATGAGGATGCTCAAGCAGCCACCTGAAAAATCCACATGGCAAGGAACTGAGGCCTCCTGCTGACAGCAAGCACGCCTTGGCAGCCGTGTGAATGAAATGGCCTGGAACTGGATCCTCCAGCTCCAGGCAAGTCTTCAGATGAGTCCACAGTCCCAAGTGACACCCTGACCCTGAGCCAGACCCCTCTGGCTAAGCACCTCCCAGATTTCTGACTCAATAGAGGCTGTATGAGATAATAAATGTTTATTGCTTTAAAGTGCTAAATTGGGGGGTAATTTGTTACATAGCAATTGATGACTAATACAATAAATATCCATTATGTGCCAGGCCCCTGAAATCGATACTAGCATGCAAAAATGAACAAAAGAAATATAGCCTCGACCCTCCCAGGACTTAGAGTTCAGAAGCAAATCTTATGAAGAGGGTGGAGTTAGTCTGGCGGGATGAAGATTGAATGGAAATTTGGATCTGATATCAGTTCAGTAAAAATATGATCTTTTCTAGGAAGGAAAATTGAACAAGTAACTTTCAGTTTATGTTTTTGTATTTTTTAACAAGTATATATTGCTTTTAACCCTGGGGAAAGAAATGGCAACCCACTTCAGTATTCTTGCCTGGAGAATCCCACCGACAGAGGAGCATGGCAGGTTACAGTCAGTGGGGTCGCAAAGAGTCGAACACAACTGAGTGACTTTCACTTCACTTCACGTTGCTTTTAAAGTTATTTCTATCAAGGCATTTTCTCATATATACTTCTCATGAGAATTTAATTGATATACTTTTTTTTAAGAAAGGCCTCTTGGCGGCATAGATCAAAAAATCATTTAAAATCTGCATATCCTTGATGCAGGAATTCCCATTAAATTCATTTATTACAAAGAAATATGCACAAATGTATGAAAAGAAGGACATGAAAGGATGCTTGCTGCAGTGTTATTCAAGGTACAAAAAATTACAAATAGCTTGAATGTCAACAATAGCAATTTGGTTAAACTACTACTTCATCACAGGCCATCCATATGTTAAAATCTTACATAACAATCAAAATCAATGAGGTAGCTCTCCATTTATTTTCAAGGAAATATATCCTGACTTAATGCTGAGTAAGAGAGACAGGTTACATAACAGTATATATTGTATAAGCCCATTTTAATAAAAAGCATATACACTTATGAATGAAATTATTGGAAAGCTAAACCACAACTCATTAATGATGTTATATCTAGGTACAGGGATTATCCACACATATATTTTCTTATTTCTTTTGGCTTGTCTGTGCCCTTTTATTTTTATTTTAAAAACACAGATTACTTCAGGAATATATAGGGTTCCAAATATGCTTTCATTAAGGCCCCCTGAATTCTCATTAATGCTGCTCACCTTTACTTCTTAGGCTGTTGGTCTTGCTCTGATTCTCTACGACAGACCAGCCCCCAGGTTCTGACCTGCTTCTCCTCTTTGCCTTGACCAAGTTCTGGGGATGGGATAGAGTCCTACATCCTCAAACCAAATAGAGAACACAGATTTCCCTCAGGGTGCCCTAAGCCACCCTGACCACTTCCCGCAGAGAAGACCCATCTCCCCAGAGCGCCCCTGACTTGTGGGTTAACTCTGCGCAAGTAGCTCCCATCTCTGGCTCCAAGGGCGGAGGGAGCCCAGGAGAATGATTTACTGCCCACGCAAGAAGCAGGCCAATGGCGTTCCCCACTCGGGATGGCCCTTGAGGGATTTGTGGCTCCAGCCTAGAAGCTATTCAAAGACCATAAACTGACTTAAGCGATCAGGAATTTTATCCAATTGAAACAAAAGCCAGAGGGAAGGACCCTCTACCTTCAAACTTGGCCCAGGTCCGTCTTGCTGTAGGCTGGCATCCTCTGGTACCTCAAGTAAGAGACGTCCACGTGGATCATTTCCATCTCTCAAGTTCACAATCTAGCTCAGAGGATCTTTTCCCTATTCCTGTGACTGGTATGACCCCAACCAACATTTCAGAGGTTTTTCCCACCTTCCATCTCACGTTCCTTTAAATGATTCCATTCATTCATTTGCCAACAAGATGTCTGCAGTAACACACTGCATCCTGAACTTCATTCTGAAGACAAGCAGGTGTTCATCTGTTCTTTCCAGAATATTGGGTGCTTTGTACAGGATGAAGGTGGGGCTCACCCTGGACCAAGCACTGGATATGGAACCATGAATAAGCCCACCTGGTTCTACAGTTGTGAGGTTCACCTTCCAGGCAGGGCAGAGATGCTTAACAAATGAATAAATAAGGAAGACGATTTCTTTGTATTTATCTTTTTTTAAAAAAATCTGTTGGTCACATTGCACAACATGTGGGATCTTAGTTCCCCGACTAGGGATTGAACCTATGACCTCTGCATTGTTAGTGTGGAGTCTTAACCACTGGAACACCAGGCAAGTCCCAGGAAGACAAATTCTGATGGGAGGAAATAGAATAAGTGAGAGGAAATAGACTCACAAGTTGGAGAATAACTGAGCCTTCGAACCACGTCAGGGAAGTCTTTTCTGAGGAGTAACATTTGAGTCAAGATCTAAATAAAACTAGAAAATCAGGGACCAGGAGAATCTTTCACAACTACCGTAGCTCAGTGGCCAACTTGGGGTGGTCCCGTTCAGCCCCACTCAGGAACAGGCTGTGGGGGCTTTCTGGTCCTCTTGATGACCACCCATCTCAGTGACGTTTAGAGCCCCAACCTTCACCTCCGGTACCCTCCACTGCCTGGGATAATGGAGGGAGAGGTTGTTCAGAGGAGAAAGTCATTCTGTGACCCAGCAAATCTCAGGGCCCCGTGGACAGATGCTCAACATAAGGTATGCTGGCTGTGGTTGAGAGGAGGTCCGAGCCAGACTTTGCCAGGAAGAATAGCCCATGCAGTCCCCAGCACTCACTGAAGTAGAGATGGACAATTTCGTGCTGCTCAGATCCTACTTGGCCTATAGATGCAACTTCAGGCGGAGATTAATCCAGCCCCTTGGATCTGTTCAACTTCTTCATCCTGTGAACTCCCTTTAGCTCTTTCTCTTTTCAAATCTTCTCCATCTTCCCCCTCCCTCCCAGCCTGGACATCCTTTTTCTAACTCAGGGGGATGAAAGCATACTATTATTCACAGTAAATACCAAATATACGATCCAGGACCTGCGTCACAGGATGTACGATTTTGAATTTCAAAAACCAAGATGAGGCTCAATTTTGGTTTTGTTTCTGTCTCAACTTTTCCCCGAGGCAATGGGCATCCAGAACCATGCTCAAATTGTGGGTAGGGAGTGACCAGAAGGGGGAGCAGGCACAATCTGAAACATGAAGGTAGCAAAATACCAAAAAATATTCCACTTCATGGTTTTTTTAAGACTTTTTTTTTTAATGTGGGCCATTTATGAAGTCTTTATTGAACTTGTTACAATGTTTCCGTTTTATGTTTTGGTTTTGTGGGGCTGAGAGGTATATGGGATCTCAGCTCCCTGACCAGGGATCGAACCTGCACCCTCTGCGTTGGAAGGCCAAGTCTTGGCCACTGGACCACCAGGGAGGTTCCTCACTTTGCTTTTTGTTTTAAAAATATTACTCTACCACAAGTAGAGAGCATCTTACAAGGCACAGAGCTCCGGACTAGAAACACCACAGTTACAAGGACCAGGCTCTGCCCTTTCATGAGTCCAGGGAAAAAGGATGAAGAAGGAAGCAGATCGAAGAAGCTGTCCGAGGTAGGATGGGAGATGGGGTAGAAGAGGGTTCCAGCAGTGACTCGAATTTGACAGTCCCGGTCAGCACAGGGGGGCGCTCCAGAGCAGACACAGCTGGGTAAAAATGGCCAGGCCTCAGGGCATCTGTCACAGGCATCTGCTGGGGCTGCAGAGGTGGCCTCAGCTGAGAGCCACGGAGGATCCTGAAGGTGCTGCAGTGGAAGGCTGTGGGCTACCAAGCTCTGTGCCTCGGAACAGGGAGCTCTCTGGAAAATAAAATCTGAACCCAGCACACTGTGATCCCACACCCTAAAGAGGGCAATTAAGTGGTACTAAAGAGATCCAATAAAGCAGAAATAGACGTTTTTCTGGTTTATTGACTATGCCAAAGCCTTTGACTGTGTGGATCACAATAAACTGTGGGAAATTCTGAAAGAAATGGAAATACCAGACCACCTGACCTGCCTCTTGAGAAACCTATATGCAGGTCGGGAAGCAACAGTTAGAACTGGACATGGAACAACAGACTGGTTCCAAATAGGAAAAGGAGTACGTCGAGGCTGTATATTGTCACCCTGCTTATTTAACTTCTATGCAGAGTACATCATGAGAAACGCTGGGCTGGAAGAATCACAAGCTGGAATCAAGATAGCCGGGAGAAATATCAATAACCTCAGATATGCAGATGACACCACCCTTATGGCAGAAAGTGAAAAGGAACTAAAAAGCCTCTTGATGAGAGTGAAAGAGGAGAGTGAAAAAACATTCAGAAAACTAAGATCATGGCATCTGGTCCCATCACTTCATGGGAAATAGATGGGGAAACAGTGGAAACAGCGTCAGACTTTATTTTTGGGGGCTCCAAAATCACTGCAGATGGTGACTGCAGCCATGAAATTAAAAGACGCTTACTCCTAGGTTATGACCAACCTAGATAGCATATTCAAAAGCAGAGACATTACTTTACCAACAAAGGTCCGTCTAGTCAAGGCTATGGTTATTCCAGTCATCATGTATGGATGTGAGAGTTGGACTGTGAAGAAAGCTGAGCGCCGAAGAATTGATGCTTTTGAACTGTGGTGTTGGAGAAGACTCTTGAGAGTCCCTTGGACTGCAAGGAGATCCAACCAGTCCATTCTAAAGGAGATCAGTCCTAGCTGTTCATTGGCAGGACTGACACTGAAGCTGAAACTCCAATACTTTGGCCACCTCATGCAAAGAGTTGACTCATTGGAAAAGACTCTGATGCTGGGAGGGATTGGGGGCAGGAGGAGAAGGGGACAACAGAGGATGAGATGGCTGGATGGCATCACCGACTCGATGGACATGACTTTGAGTGAGTTCCTGGAGTTGGTGATGGAGAGGGAGGCCTGGCGTGCTGCAAAGAGTTGGACATGACTGAGCGACTGAACTGAACTGAAAGAGATCCAAAGAGAATCAAATCATCTGACATTTGAGGCTGATAGCATCTCTGGCCAGGAAAATCTAAGCAGAGACCTGAAGGTACAACAAAAGTATAAGAATTATGTAGCTTAGCGGTTAAGAGCATAGCATTTGGCGCTCCACTGGCCTAGCTCAAATCCTGGATCTGCCACCTATGATCGGAGTGGGGTGGGTTGGTTATTTCAGCTTTCTCTTTAGCGTAACTAGAATAATCATAGTACCAACCGGATAGTTCTACTGCAAGGATTTAAAAAGTTAGTATTTCAGAAAGCACTAAGAAAACGCCTGGCCAGAAAACAGTATTAGGTAAGTGTTAGTAAATTTCCAGGTGGGAAGAAAAAAAAAAATGAGGAGAAACAGCACCTCAGGCAAAGGACACAGCTTGAATAACGATCCGAAAGACAAAAGCAGAACAGCACAGACTGTAACCCACATCCACGAGCTGTATTCAGCCAAGTATCCCGTTAACCAAAACTCAAGCAGTATTTATTTTTCAGGCATCCATTGACATTCTTTGGTCTTGCCAAACAGCCCACCAGAACATACCGGGTGCTGTGCTGTGCTTAGTCGCTCAGTTGTATCTGAATCTTTCTGGCCTCATGAACTGTAGCCCACCAGGCTCCTCTGTCCATGGGGATTCTCTAGGCAAGAATACTGGAGTGGGTTTCCATGCCCTCCTCCAGGGGATCCTCCCAACCCAGGGATCGAACCCAGGTCTCCCACACTGCAAGCAGACTCTTTACCAGCTGAGCCACCTATCCCTTCTCCAGGCGATCTTCCCAACCCAGGAATGAAGCCGGGGTCTCCTGCCGACCAGGTGATTTTTCTCTAAAATTCATCCAGATCTTAACCGAGGTGGACTCAAAGCTGAATCACAGCGAATGCTGCTCTGACCACATCCCTCTCTAGTTAAAGCTGCCATTTCTTTCCAAACAACAGACCGCGACACACATTCTTGCTGCCACCCACAAGAAAAGTGGGGGTGGCTTCTGCGATGCCCACCCCTTCCTCGTGCAGGACTCAGATTCTCTTCCTCTGTTTCTGATCCCTACGAAGTTGAGGCCTGTCCAAGCCGGTGGCTCGTTCATCAGCCCCATTCAGCCCTGCACTCTGCGGACCCCGCCCACTCCTGCCTGCCTCTTTCGCCAGCCCATATGGAATGAGTTGCTCCATTTTTACTCCTTATCAGAGATAGAAATACTTCCCTCCCATGTCTTGGTGGAGTTTTTCTGTGTTTGGGAGCTGGACAGATGCTTAACTCTTATAATTCCAAAGTGCTGCTGGGTGCTGGTTCCCAGGCCAAAGTCCTTGGGTTCACAATCTCTCAAATCCCAAGAGGGGAAGGGAGGGGAGCCCTGGAAGGGAGGGGCATGTCAGGAGGACGCTGGACTTGCAAATAATTCATGCTTCGAGGAATTCAGTTACCTCCTTCTGTAACTTTATTATTATTATTTTTTACTTTAGAGGGCCACTGTATACCCAGATTGAACCCTGGGCCCAGCAATAAGAGGATAGAGTCCTAACCACTGGACCACCACGCAGTTCCCTCCTTCTGTAACTTTAGAAAGAGGTCCCTGAAGTAATTCCTCCTTCGCCTCGTTAATCTCGAACCTGCCACCTCTAGGATGGCAATGATAACAACCAGCATGCTTTGGGTGCTTGCTATGGGCACGTGGAATCTTTCTAGAAACTCACTGAAATAGATCTGTTACTATTGTCCCCATTTTGCAGATGAAGCTCAGAGAGGTAAAGTAACTTGCCCAGGGCCACACAGCTAATAAGCGGCAAAGCTGACCCATCTGACCACAGGTAGAGTCTCCATCCATCATACTCCAGGCCTACAGAGGAACATAAAAACTCAGGCCCTCTGTGATCTGGGACCATCTCTTCACTTAACCCATCGTATTTTACAGATTCTCTAACTTAGGTGGGAATATGTGAGAGACCTCATGGAGAAACAGGCCAGGGGTTCTGTGGCACACCCATCAACTCTTACAAAAAGTGGATTTGAGGCTTGATTATCCATAAAGGAAGAGCAAATACAGTTTTGCAGCTAAGACCCTGGAGAGTCATGTGGAGCTGAGTTTGAATCCTGATGCCGCCCTTTACCGATAAGCTGTGTGATCAGGAAGACATTCCCTCCCCTCTCTGAGCTTCAGTTGTCTCCGCTGCACAATGGAGTAACAATAAAATCTACCCAAAAGGGCCATTGTGGAGATGATTTGAGATAATAAAGATGAAACACAAAGCCTGGTCCATGATCTAAGTCCTTAGGACAGCAAGGAGATCAAACCAGTCAATCGTACAGGAAATCAACCCTGAATATTCATTAGAAGGACTGGTGCTGAAGCTGAAGCTCCAAAACTTTGGCCACCAGATGTGAAGAGCCGACTCGTTGGAAAAGACCCTGATGCTGGGAAAGATTGAAGGCAGGAGGAGAAGGAGACGGCAGAGGATGAGATGGTTGGATGGCATCACTGACTCGATGGACATGAGTTTAAGCAGATTCAAGGAGATAGCGAAGGACAGGAAAACCTGGTGTGCTGTAGTCCATGGGGTCACAAAGAGTTGGACACAACTTATCAACTGAACAACTACAACAAAACATTAACTATCATTGTATTGATACAAATAATAAATGTTGTAGGTTGATTTAACCCTCAAGACATCCAACCAGTATTTGTGGTACAATCCCCACGTGCAGTGCAGGGGACTGTCAGTGATGCAAAGGAGAATCAGCTCTCAAAGGAACTTGATACGGGAAACAAAAGCTTGATTTGTGACAAGGTCAAGGGCAATTTCAGTTATGAAATAGTTCTGAAAGTGAAGTTTTCTCGTCACAGGTAGCCTACTGTACTCTACTTATGTGTTTAGGGATCTGTCTCCTATACAGCTTTATGAGCTGCCTGAGGATGGCTTTTGAGCCCACCATGGCTCTGCAATGTACTGTCAGTTCTCTCTCTGTAATATACTCCTTATCCATCTATTTCTCGGGCTTTTCTATGACCTGAGCCACTCTCTCCTCACTTGCCTGGGTGACTACAATAGGCTCCTAGGTGGTCTCCCAGACACTCCCCTGTTCCCTCCTATGATCCAGTGTGTTAGTCACTCAGTCATGTCTGACTCTTTGCGACCCCATGGACTGTAGCCCTCCCAGGCTCCTCTGTCCGTGGAATTCTCCAGGCAAGAATATTTGAGTAGGTTGCCATGCCCTTCTCCAGGGCATCTTCCCAACCCAGGGATTGAACCCAGATCTCCTGCATTGCAGGCAGATTCTTTACCGTCTGAGCCACCAGGGGAGCCCAGAATCATGTTAAATGTACAAATCTCATTCTTTCACCCCTCTATTTCAATCCCAGTGGCTTCCCTTTGCATTAAGAAGATAATCTAACCTCCTTACTCTGGCCATAGGAACCCCACATAGTCAGGTCTCTGCCCACCTCTCTAACATTATCTCTCAGCCCTGTTCCAATCTGCTGCTATTTTTTTGTTAAAGAGCCTCTTTGTTTATTTATGTTTGGTTGCACGGGGTCTCTGTTGTTATGAGCAAGCCTTCTCTACTTGCGGTGAGCTGGGGCTACTCTTTGTTGCAGTACACCAGCTTCTCATTGCAGTGGTGTCTCTTATGGCAGAGCAGGGGCAGGCACGCAGGCTTCAGTAGCTGCGGCACATGAGCTTAGTTGTTCCATGGCATGGGAGATCTTTCCAGATGAGGGATCAGACCCGTGTCTCCCGCATCGGCAGGTGGGCTCCAACCACTGGACCACCAGGAAGTCCCACTTTCTGCCTTGTATGCCATGACTCAAAGCTTAACAAGTTCATGGCTACCTCAGGGCCTTTGCACTTGCTGTTCCTCTGCCTGGGACATGCATCTCCCCAGACTTTCTTATCTTTATGTCTTAGCTCAAGGGTCAGCTCCTCAGAGAGATCTTGTCTGATGATCATTTCCAGCCTGGCACCCCCATCTTCACTTTGTATCATATTACTCTATTGTGTCCTTACCTTGCCCTTTTATCGATGTGTTTGTTCTCTGCCCTGCCCCTCAACCCAAACATAAGTGAATGTTTTGGAACCTAAGTTCCATGAGGGCAGGGGCCTTTCTGTTCTGTTCACCACTGAATCCCCAGAGCCTAGTCCTGTCCCTGGCCCACAGTAGGACCATGAAGTATTTGTTGAATGAAATAATGGATGGAGGATTGGGAGCTCCTTGAAAACAGAGACTATCTACTCATCTCCTTCAGATCCAAAAAACCCAAAACAGAGCCTAGCGTCCAGTAGGAGCCAACTTAGGGTACATCCGTCCCTTTAAGAACACAGAGTAAAGTTACACAGATCACTTCTGCTCATGCTCTATTAGCCAGGGCTTAAGTCACATAGCCACAAGTAACTGCAAAGGAATCTGGGAAATGTATTTTTATGCTGAGAAGCTGTGTGTCCAGCTAAAGATTCTATTACCATCACGAAATGTGTGCATGCTCAGTCACTCAGTCGTGTCTGAGTCTTTGCAACTCTTTGGACTGTAGCCAGCCCGGCTCCTCTGCCCATGGGATTTTCCAGGTAAGAATACTGGAGTGGGTTGCCGCTTCCTCCTCCAGGGGATCTTCCCAACTCAGGGATTGAAACTGTGTCTCCTTCATTGATGGGGGAGTCTTTACCGCTGAGCCATAGGGGAAGCCCCATCGTGAAGTGGAGAAATCAAATGATCAAGACTCTCTGCCAGAAGTAGCAATCATTTAAAAAAAAGCAATTTTAATAATAATAACTTACATTCACTGAGTGTTCACTCTGGTCTTTGAATCTTTACAACCACCTTTTGAGATAGATTCCAGTATCCCCATTCTACAGAAGAGAAAACTGAGGCTCAGAGAAGTACATGTGACTTCCACACAGCTGCTAAGTGCTGAAACCAGGACTGGACCGATTTGCTAAAAAAGAAGAGCCCGGCTGTTTGTGACCGAAAGAGATGGAACATTATTACCCTCTAAGCCTTGGGGAGCCAGTGAAGACTTAAAACCAGGTAGATAAACGCATAATAACAGGGCCTGATCTCATTTAAACTTCAGTACTACTTATATCCACATTTTGGCTACGTCTGTTTTGTTCACTACTCAATCTCCAATGCCAAATGACATCTGGCATGAAGAGATGCTCTATAGACATTTGTTGATGGTTGAAAAATTGCATTTGCAATTAAATTACTTTACGAGTCATTATAGTTTAATGTCTGTCTCTCTCACTTGACTGCAAACTCCGTTTCGGAATTCCATTTAGCGCAGGGCATGAGTCATCGTCAAGCTGTATATTGTTTCTCCAGTTCTAGCTCACAGTCTGGAACATAGTAAGCACTGGCTAAATGCTTGTTGAATGAATGAGAGATCATCCTTGTCACAGAGAATGGAGAGGTTTGGAAGAACCTCTTTAAAATACTGTCCAGAGACCCATCCTTTTCTCAAATTGGAAACAAAATGAAAAACAAGGAAGACAGCTGCCAACAATTGATGAGGCTCCTGTCTCGCAGGCTCCAACTTCATTCTGGAGAGAACTGTCTGGTGAGGCTACAAAGATGGTGAGGTCTCCTGGGTATCAAAGGATGCTGTGTGGCTTTTGAAACCAAACAATCTGTTTTGATGAGTTGGGTGCAAATGAATCAAAATCACGGGAACTAAAATCCCTTGGAACACAAAATGGCTTTGGAATGAGAAAGGACTGCAAAGTCTGGGTCCTGGAAACAAATGGATTTTTAAACTTTAAGGTTCGTTCCAGAACTGACCGCAGGCACTTTCTGGTAAGTAGTTGGGATTGGTTTTGTTTGTTTTTGTTTTTTGCAACATGGAGTAAGCCACAGGTTAGTGCTTTTGAATCTGGAAAAAACTCCTCCTTAGCTAACTTTTAGTAGCAATTAGATCACCATTGAAACCTTGGGGATAAAACACCCTTCGAAGGAGCAAGTCAAACCAGGAAACCAGGAAGACAAAAACCCTGTGCTTGGCCAAATAAAGCTTTAGAACGGGTTTTTATGACTCTCTCAGTCTGAGAAGTGCTTACTTCTTAATGCTGTGCTGTGGTCAGTTGCTCAGTTGTGTCTGACTCTTTGCGACGCCATGGACTGAAGCCTGCCAGGCTCCTCTGGCAGCAAGAGTACTGGAGTAGGTTGCCATGTTCAGTTCCGTTCAGTCGCTTAGTCGTGTCTGACCCTTTGCGACCCCATGAATCGCAGCACACCAGGCCTCCCTGTCCATCACCAACTCCCAGAGTTCACCCAAACTCACATTCATCGAGTCAGTGATGCCATCCAGCCATCTCATCCTCTGTCGTCCCCTTCTCCTCCTGCCCCCAATCCCTCCCAGCATCAGTCTTTTCCAATGAGTCAACTCTTCGCATGAGGTGGCCAGAGTACTGGAGTTTCAGCTTTAGCATCATTCCTTCCAAAGAAATCCCAGGGCTGATCTCTTTCAGAATGGACTGGTTGGATCTCCTTGCCATGAAAGTACTGAAAATCAGTACAGCGACCATTGTCATCAATGGTCAACCACTCACACCCTCATTCTGCAGTATTCCAGCTATAAGGAATCATTCTTTTTTGTTTATAAGAAATTACAATCATTCTTTCGTGTAATAAAATATCCCCAGGGACCCCATGCTCTTACCTGTGCATCTGGTTCTGCCTTTCTTCTAAATAAATAGAAAAAGAATAGCTGTAGAATTTTCATCCTCTGCAGCTCCTCTAATATACTCTCTTCCCTCCATGCTTGCTTTCTTCCATTTCCTTGAATCCAGGAAGCTTGTTCTTGCCCTGAACCCTCAGCACCCACTGTTCTCTCTGCCGCCAGTGCTCTTCCTTCCAGTTTTGCCCAAAGGCTGAGACTTCTTCAGATTCAACCCACATGTCCCTTTTCCCAGAGAAGACCCCACTCTGATGTATTCCCTCATCACATTCACCGATGTTTGTAATGAAATCGTTCTCCTTTTGGACTTGTGGACACAGCAGAGGAAGGAGAGGGTGGGACAAGTTGAGAGAGTGGCATTGACATATATACACTACCATGTGTAAACAGACAGCTAGTGGGAAGCTGCTCTTCAGCACAGGAAGCTCAGCTCAGTGCTCTGTGATGACCTAGAGGGGTGGAACGGGGGGTGGGAGGGAGGCTAAAGAGGGAGGAGATATATGTATATTTATAGCTAATTCATGTTGTACAGCAGAAACTAACACAACATTGTAAAGCAATTATATTCCAATAAAAAAAGAAATAGTTCCCCTGTTTTGCTTATTTAACATTGCACTTCTCTGTCTATAAGCTCCTTGGGGAAGGGGCTTGTATGTGTTATTCATCCTTGTAGACCCCCCTCTACTCAGCCACTCATCTTCCATTTACAAGCCCAGACTCTGCCAGCCAGAGAGGCTGGAATCCCAAGCCTTCAGAGGAAGAGACAGAGACCGAGGCAGTGCTAATAGAGTCAAGAGCCATCCATCACTCTCCCACCTGTGACAACTGGATGGATTAATAATCCTGGTTGGCCAGAAAACAACTGGTAGACCCATCTGGCCCCAAGCTTTTCCCCTGCTTATGAATTCCTGCAGTGGCACGGACTGGGGTTTGTCCACCTCATCCTTCAAGCCTCGCTCAAACCCCACCTCCTTTATGACGCCTTTCCTTCTCTTCCCAGGATGAAGTGTTTGCTCCCACCTCAGATTTCCCAGAGTAAATCCTGTCCACTCCCAGCATTTGGCCATGACTCCTGCACAGGCATGGAATGACCCTTCCAATCTTGTCTGGAACTCTTACTTAAACTTCTTTCTGTTTAACTTTTCAATATCCACGCTTTCTTTTGCCTTCTCACATTCGCTCATCCTCTGCCTGAGAGGTGGATGATAAACTGTACAGAATAATATTTTTGTCTCGCTCCCCGCCACAGTCTGTTCTCCATATAGTGGTCAGCAACCTGACCTACAACATATCCCATCCCACCTCTCTTCTACGAAAAACCTTCGCTGGCTGTCCTCTCACTCAGAGTAAAATCCAGAGTCCTAACAGTGATTCTCAGCCTCTACAGCACCTGCTATCTCTAAGACCTGTACAGCTGATCTTTCTACCTTGGCTCCCACCGTTCACTCCACTCACTCTAAGACCACTGACCTCTGCCCTTCGTCCAGCAGGAAAATCATGCTCCTACCCCAAGGCCTTTGCACTTGCTGTATGCTTGGCCTAGAATGCTCTGCCTGGGATATCTGTGTGGCTCATCCACTTAAATCATTCAGGTCTTTGCTGAATCTACCTTCCCAAACTGACCTGGACTGCGCTCTTCTCTCTATTTCCTTATTCGGCTCTACTCTCTGTTCCCGATAACTACAGAGTTCTTATGGACGTATTTGTCTCCTTGCTGTGGAAAAGAAAGAGAACAAACACTGGGGAAAAATTAGTAGTTTAACCACAGATATTATTCAAAGAAAACTGAGGTGCTGCTATCTAAAGGAGATGGTGGGCATCCAGATCAACACAGTTCACTAAAAACACCTCTACTATTTTCAAGGTGGGCTTCCCTCATAGCTCAGTTGGTGAAGAATCTGCCTGCAATGCAGGAGACTGGGTTCAATCCCTGGGTTGGGAAGATCCCCCTGGAGGAGGAAATGGCAACCCACTCCAGTATTCTTGCCTGGAGAATCCCATGGACAGAGTACATGTTCAAGGTACACTGAGCTTGTAGTTTCATGTGGGTCACCTTTGGTATTAAATTAAGGAAGGAAGGAAACTGCCGCAGACAGAAGGTTTGTGTCCCCTACAAGATTATAGGGCTCCCCAATGAATACAAGTTCCTCTCCCACTTGTCCAGGTTTTGGTGGGACTGTCAGTCGAGGTGCCGTGGGCTTTCTGGTCAACCAGTGGCCAGGTGACCCAAGCTAAGGCCATGAGAACTTCTCTTAATGAGGGCCAGGAAAACATTTAGAGCTGATTTATCTCAAAGGTTGTATCCTAAGGAGACTCTCCTAGTAGTTTCTGCTCCCTAGAGATCAGAAACCTTGTGCTTTCTATTTGTGTGAATCCTGGTGGCTCAGATAGTAAAGAATCTGCCTGCAGTGCAGGAGACCTGGGTTCAATCCCTGGGTTGCAAAGATCCTCTGGTGAAGGGAATGGTTACACACTCCAGTACTCTTGGCTGGAGAATTCCATGGACAGAAGAGCCTGGCAGTCTATAGTCAGTGGGATCACAAAGAGTAGGACACGACTGAACAACTAACACTTACACTTGTTAGGTGAGCCAATGTGGGTTGTGAAAGAATTCACAGAAGTATTAACAAGGGAAGAAAAGAATTTTTATTCACTTTCCAAGGGAGTAAAGGGGCCAAATACATAGAGTGGGTCTTCCATTGAGTTAAAAAGGAGAAGGTGCAGGAAAAAGGGGGTGTGTTCATATCTACACTGGTTCCCAGAAGTAGCTGGGCTGGCTGCACGTCTCTGTAAGATGTGGTTTTTCTGAGAATCTGTAACTTCTTGTCTTCAGTAATTTTCCAGGCCTTGGGTGTCAGAAAGAGACTTGATAGTGACCCTTGACAGGCGCTACACTATTTTGAACAATGTTAGATGGATTTACACTCTTGTTTCATTTCACTTTCAAATCACAGGAATAACCTGTGTCCTTGTCATACACTGTTCAAGTTAGCCTGAGTCATTGAGTCCTTGCTGCTGCTAAGTCGCTTCAGTCATGTCCGACTCTGTGCGACCCCACAGATGGCAGCCCACCAGGCTGCCCAGTCCCTGAGATTCTCCAGGCAAGAACACTGGAGTGGGTTGCCATTGCCTTCTCCAATGCATGGAAGTGAAAAGTGAAAGTGAAGTCACTCAGTCATGTCCGACTCTTCACGACCTCATGGACTGAAGCCTACCAGGCTCCTCCGTCCATGGGATTTTCCAGGCAAGAGTACTGGAATGGGGTGCCTTCTCCTTGAGTGGTCTCTAAATACTCATTCATTTGACAGCATTCAAGTTCCTGTTGCCGAGTCTCAACGTTCATTGGTCAGTCACTAGTCTGTAAGACAAAGGGACCTCCTCAGGCAGTTCAGGAGAAAGGATTTAGTATAGGTCACTAGCGACAGAAATATTGGAAGAACTAAAAGGGCAAACAAAGCCTAGGAGACAACTCAGCTTAGCGAAAAAAAGTAGGGAGTCACTAACATCTGAGACAGGAGACAGGAGGGACCAAAGAAGGAAGGGGCGTTACCAGAACCTGGGAGCTAGGGCTGGCCGTGCAGGGAGTTAGGACGTGGAGAGACATCGAGAAAGCTGGAACCACGCAGGAAACACAATCACTGCTGGGATCACCATTAGGCACAGTGCTGCTGCGTCGCTTCAGTCGTGTCCGACTCTGTGCGACCCCATGGACTGCAGCCTACCAGGCTCTTCCATCCATGGGATTTTCCAGGCAAGAGTACTGGAGTGGGTTGCCATTGCCTTCTCCTTAGGCACAGTAAAGTCCCTCATATCAGAGAAAGCACGGAGTGTGGGAACATTTTAGCATCTCCCATGGGCCCATCCTCCAACCCGGCCACGTCCCCCACTGGAGGCTCATTCCCATTGGCTGAACCTAACCAGAAGCAAAAGACACTGGGAATTGTAGTTCGCAGCCACCAGCTGGCCATCTTTCCACCCTGTTGGATTCCAACAGGGCTGTTGAAGGGACACACTCAGATGGAGAAAGAAACAAGCACATTCTGCCACTGGACTGCCCAACCCTGCCCTCCACCAGAAAGTCGCCCTGTAGCCCTTTTCATTCTGAGCCATTGGCCTGGCCACCGCTCCCCCTTCCACTCCCTTAAAGTCCAGTGGGCCGGCTGATAATCAAAAGACCTGGCTTTGGCTGTGTACTCAACGACTGAAGGTGACTCAACTCTGAGCTCAGGGCAGTGCCAGCACAGCAGAAACCGAGCCCTTCCCTGTCTAGATTTTGATGAATTCTCCAACAGTTGCTTCTACCCTCAGAATGAAAAAATAATGTTTGTGCAGCCCGGCCCATTAGCGCGTGCTTCCCTGGTGACGGCGCCCCTCCGCCTCTCTGCCGCAGGGCCTCCCTTTCTGAGTTCCAGCCAGAGCTCTTGCTAACATGCTCTCTGAAAGTCATTTTTGGACCCAAAGTGAGGAAGTGGGGCCAAAGCTCACTTTGTGGAAAGATTTTATTTCCATCTGAGTCCACTTCAAGGAACAGCGAGGGATTAGTTTTGTTAGCTTTTTTACCTCCAAAAATCCTGCCAGGCCTTTTCCCAAGCAGATTTATGGAATTGCTGGGCAATCACGTTTCAAACTATGGAGACCAGCAGCCCTTTCTTCGGAGATGTCTCCAAATTGGCTGGCATCACTAAATATAGGCTAAATGAGAAACACTCAGCAGGCTTGGCTCCTGACAGTCTATTCTAAGGCAGTTTACCGAACTTGGTGCCATCCCACAGGGGGCCAGTGAATTCCCTAGAATCCCCTAGATGCCGGGTGAACTGAAGACAATGCGAAGAACTCATTCAACCTCAGGTAATAAGAAGAAGGTTCAACACTGGTAAGGAAACTGACATGGAGGAAAGCAGTGGTTCCCTGACTTCAATATGCACTCAGTCCCCTGGGGATCCTGTTAAAATGCAGATTTAGATGTGGCTGGTCTGGAGTGATGTCTGATACTCTGCATCTCTAACCAGCTCCCAAGTGATGCTGCTGCCGGTGGTTCAGGAACCTCACTTTGAATAGCAAAGGCCTAGACTCTGGTATCGGAGAAGGCAATGGCACCTCACTCCAGTACTCTTGCCTGGAAAATCCAATGGACAGAGGAGCCTGGTGGGCTGCAATCCATGGGGTCGCTAAGAGTTGGCCATGACTGAGCGACTTCACTTTGACTTTTCACTTTTATGTATTGGAGAAGGAAATGGCAACCCACTCCAATGTTCTTGCCTGGAGAATCCCAGGGACAGGGGAGCCTGGTGGGCTGCCGTCTATGGGGTCGCACAGAGTCGGACACGACTGAAGTGACTTGGCAGCAGTAGCAGCAGCAGACTCTGGTATGGGCTTCCCTGGTGGCTCAGACGGTAAAGAATCTGCCTGCAATGCGGGATACCCAGGTTTGATCCTTGGATCAGGAAGTTCACTTGGAGAAGGCAATGGCAACCCACTCCAGTATTCTTGTCTGGGAAATCACATGGACAGAGGAGCCTGGTGGGGTACAGTCCATGGGGTTGCAAAGAGTTGGACACAACTAAAGTGACTTAGCATGCAGACTGTGGTATACAAAGTAGGGTGTCTAGAATAATTCTTTGGGACTTCAGGGAAATATCAGAACTTCTATTTATATTCATTTTTTAGCTCATCCTTCTTATTTCTAATTTTTGCATATACTTAGAATATTTATAATATGGTAACTAATATTACTAGAGTTTCAGCTTTAGCATCATTCCTTCCAAAGAACACCCAGGGCTGATCTCCTTTAGAATGGACTGGTTGGATCTCCTTGCAGTCCAAGGGACTCTCAAGAGTCTTCTCCAACACCACAGTTCAAAAGCATCAATTCTTCAGTGCTCAGCTTTCTTCACAGTCCAACTCTCACATCCATACATGACCACTGGAAAAACCATAGCCTTGACTAGATGGACCTTTGTTGGCAAAGTAATGTCTCTGCTTTTGAATATGCTGTCTAGGTTGGTCATAACTTTCCTTCCAAGGATTAAGCTGGGAGGGATTGGGGGCAGGAGGAAAAGGGGACGACAGAGAATGAGATGGCTGGATGGCATCACCAACTCGATGGATGTGAGTTTGAGTGAACTCTGGGAGTTGGTGATGGACAGGGAGGCCTGGCATGCTGCAATTCATGGGGTCACAAAGAGTCGGACACGACTGAGTGACTGAACTGAACTAATATTACATGAATCTATTGTATACAGATAAGTATGAATATAATCCATCCTCAATATTTTAGACTGGTAAGAATGCATAATTTTAAAAGTTTGAAGATGCCTGGTCAGGTCCACAAAGAGTATACTTCTTTGAACATTTGGAGGAAACCTTTATAATGTAAGAACACCTCCTCCAAGCTGACCACTAGTTTTTCCTCTAGTCCCAGACCACCTTTATATGAAAGGGAACTAATCAATGAGCACCTATTATATACCAGACATTGCGCTGAGTGTTTTGCTCCTTTACTCTGTGAGGTAAATCATGAACACCCACTTAACAGATGGAGAGACTGAGGTACAGATAGGGAAAGGAACTTACTTCAGTTTCCTCATCTGGTAGAGCATCTGACTTAAATGTTGGATTCAAGCAGAGAAAACATGAGCTAAGGAAATAATGCCGTGGTCCCCAGTTAGTCATAGCTAAGAAAGGCTGCTAGGATGTCTGAAATCGTGGTGTCTTAGCTTTTACCTGTTTCTTGTCTCATTCCAACTAAACAGCTGGTATGCCCTGTCTTTTATACATGGATGGCAGCTTCTCAGAGGCAAATTCCCAGAATGCAAAATGCAGTCATGCTGGGAATCTCCTGGTAGTCCAGTAGTTAGAGCTCTGTGCTTCTACTGCAGGGGACATGGGTTCAATCCCTGTTCAGGGAACTAAGATCCCATATGCTATACAGTGTGGCAGCAGGGAGGGCGGAGGGTGGGGGGCGGGGCGGGGGGGGAAGCAGCCACGCAGTGAGCTTTATGTACTTTCTCATCTGTGTCTCGAGGCTTGGGAGAAATTAAAGTTATATGCAATCTGTGCTCAACCTCCAGTTCTTCTTCTTGCCTATTTTCTTTTAGAAACAAACTCCCTCCTTCCCCTAAGAGCTAACTCTAGGACAGACACTGAGCTCAAGTTTTTATGTTATTGTTGTTGATTAGTCACTTAAGTTGTGTCCGATTCTTTGTGACCCCATGAACTGCAGCATGCCAGGCTTCCCTGTCCTTTACCATCATCCAAAGTTTGCTCAGACTCATGTCCATTGAGTCAATGATGCCATCCAACCATCTCATTCTCTATTGCTCCCTTCCCCTCTTGCCCTCAATCTTTCCCAGCATCTCCACAGGTGACGAAACAAGTGTTCTGGCTTCCCCGGGCCCTGGTAAAGTTTTCTTTGGAACCCATCAGAGTGTGAAGTTTGGGGAAACCAGTGGAGCCAAGGTGCCTAAAGCTGGTGTGGTTCTTTTTAAGTCATAAGTCAAAAAGAGCCTTGAGCAGAAACGTTCTCACCTGCCAGAGAATTGAGTTTGGTTGCCTTCCCCTGCCAAGGATACCCGGAAGCCATCTGGGACCTCTCCAGATGTGGAGAAGTGTGTGTGTGTGTGTGTGTGAGTGTGTGTGAATATAAGTGTGTGTGAGGGTGTATGTGACAGTGTGTGAACATGTTTGAGGGTATATGTGAGGTGTATGTGAGTGCGTGTGAATAGAAGTGTGTGTGAGGGTGTTTGTGACAGTGTGTGAACATGTTTGAGGGTATATATGAGGTGTGTGTGTGTGTGTGTGTGAGAACATGTGGAGTGTGAGTGCTCATTCGGGTTTAAATATGAGCGTGTTGAAGGGTTACCGTTCACAGTTGGGGGCAGAAAAGATGCCAGAATGCTTGTGAGCACTTCAGAGATACTGTTGGTCTCCAATGAGCACTAGAACATCTGAGAATATCCTAATGTATGCAGAGCTAGAAATGACAACTATGGTCATGGTTATATTTTTTAGATGACTTTTTTAAAAGTATTTATTTATTCGGTGTGCGAGGGCTTAGCTGTGGCATGTGAAATCTTTTAGTTACAGCATTCAAACTCTTAGTAGCGGCACGTGGGACCTAGTTCCCTGACCAGGGATCGAACCCAGGCCCCCTACATTGGGAGCTCAGAGTCTCAGCCGCTGAACCACCGGGGAGGTCCATGGTTATCTTTATACTCAAACCAGAGACAAGATAGCATCATCCTTAGTGTGAACACCAGCACTGGAGCTGGATGACCCTGGGTTCAGATCCCAGCTCTTTTACTTCCTGAGCTGCATGGTCTTGGGTAGGTCCCTTCACCTGGGCTTTGAATGGACATAAGACCTACTTCACTGGTTGTTGTGGAGATTACGTAAGGTCATATGCACAAAGTGCCCTATGGGGTGCCTGGCAGGTAGTAAATGCTCCTTGCATGAAGATTCTTAAAATAATAATAGTAAACCTGGGCACAGGTAAGAGTAGAAAAGGTGCTAAATAGTAAGGGAAGGAAGAGTAAGGGCTCAGGATCCACTTGCCAGAGTTAACCACGTGGCCACGTCTTAAGTCAGTGGGACAGGAAGCATACCCCTGACGCAGTAAACCATGGCAAGGGTGCTGTGCTTAGTCACTCAGTCATGTCCGGCTCTTTGTGACCCCATGGACTGTAGCCCACCAGGTTCCTCTGTCCGTGGGGATTCTTCAGGCAGGAGTACTGGAGTACGTTGCCATGCCCTTCTCCACGGGATCTTCCCAACCCAGGGATCGAACCCAGGTCTCCCACATTGCAGGCAGATTCTTTACTGTCTGAGCCACCAGGTAAGCCCTGGTGGGGGAAAGGGTGGGTGGCAAGGGTGGGGGAAAAAGAAAGGCTACTAAACAAATAACCTATAACCATTGTCTGTAGGTACTACCTCCCTTAATTCTCATGATAGCTGCATGTGATTATATCATTTGATAGGTTTAAAAAAAAAGACAAAAAGTGAAGCTCAGAGGTTAGCAGTTTGACTAAACCTTGACTAAAGAAATTTCACTGGACTTCATTGTTCCTTAATTTCACATTTCCTTTAGTCCTCCTGCCACGTTTGCACATATTTATTTTTCATGCAAAGAAATGTTTTATGATGCTTCCTCCCAGAAGCTCACCTATAAGCCCACAGCATTTATGTAAATACTTACATGATTAATATTACATGAGCCCTGTTCCTAATTTACTACAAAATCCAAGCTTGTCATCTTCAGAGCTGTGTCTCCCATAAGTAGAAAATTCCACTCAGCAATGAAACAAGTAAATATGAATTTATGTATGTA
Source organism: Bos indicus (assembly GCF_029378745.1). Lineage (NCBI taxonomy): Eukaryota > Metazoa > Chordata > Mammalia > Artiodactyla > Bovidae > Bos > Bos indicus. The sequence continues at coordinate 60,389,118 of NC_091776.1, read as the reverse complement.
GTAGATACCGTGGGAAGTCCGCTCTCAGCCCACACCCTTTTTCTGCAAGCTGATGACTTCCTAGAGCAAGAATTTGCAACTCTCCACCCAATAGCTTCCCCTGCCTCAGCTCATAGGGTAGACCAGAAGTCCAGGAGTATCCCTCAGATAATGACAGGCTGGAGTTGGAAGCTGCATGTGCCAGGTTCTTGTCCATCTGGAGAAATTACTCCAAAGCAAGTTCTCTATCACTTCTCAGAGATCCCCAGCAGGACTGAGCCTCAGTTTTCCCCAGCAGTAATCTGTTCATTAATGCATTTATACTGACCGCTTTCCTTCAAATTTTTCTACACCCTTACTGGTGCTTTCTGGAATCACCGCCCCCTCCCCTCCCCGCTAAAGCAAAACAAAACAAAATACAAATTACTGGCACTCAGATCTTTCTTTATCCGAAGGTCTACTTTGGGGCATCTCCACCTAAGTCAACAGATGAATGGTTGGATGGCATCAATGACTCAATAGACACGAGTTTGAACAAACCCAGGAGATAGTGAAGGACTGTGAAGCCTGGCATGCTGCAGTCCACCGGGTCGCAAAAAGTGGGACACAACTGAGCAACTGAACAACAACAACAAAAAAATGTATTTGGCATTCTCCATCTACTTGCTAACGGCTTGCATTTTTTCATTTGTTTATTGCAAAATATTATTACATTTCCCAGAAAGGGATTACTGAGGCCCTGTTGCAAGCTCTTGATACTGTCAAGAGAAAACTGCACCTTCCAGGACACTGTTCCAGGATACCAGGTTGATTTATTCAATATGGAAACAAGAGAGAGAGAGGAAGCCACGGGGAAGAGAGTCCAGAACTCTAGCCACAGGGAAAGCTCCTGAACAACTGCTGGGCTCATGCTTCCTTCCGTTTCTGGCTCAGCTGGGTTTGGGAACATCATCCTTCAGAGCTCTAAAAACTAGACTAAGCACAACCCAGGCGAGGGCCCGCTGTCGGGAAATTCCTGGTTCTGCGACTGGGAGGGCGCTCGTGCTTGTTCAGGTTGCTTATCTGCTGGCCCCGTGTTCACCTCTTCCATGGTTCCCCCGACGCCCTTGCCTTCCACGGCGTCACCACCGACTTCAAAGGCTTCTCCACCCTTGGAAGTGACTCTTGGGTGCGTGGGTGGCGGGAAGAGAGAGAGGAAGCGAGACTGCAGCCGCTGGCGGCTTGGCAAGAGAGGAAGGCTATTGCAGAGGCCAGAACTGCTCCATCCTGCAAGGGGGCCAAGACGTCAGGGTAAGTTAAGCAAGCACCACCTACCTCCCACCCCTGCCACAAGGCCAGGCCTCCCTTTCCTCCGGGTAGGTCTTGACACTCTGAATTCATCATCCTGACCTGGCAATTTGATAGCTGGAGGGGAAAGTGGGCTTTGAAAACAGCCAACCAGGCTCGAATTAGAATCTAGGGCTCAACAGAGAATAACTTCTCTAGGACTCATCGGGATCATCCATAAAATGGGAAATGACCGTATGGGCTTCCCTGGTGATCCAGGGGGTAAGACTCCTCCTTAAAATGCAGGGGACATTGATTTGATCCCTAGTCCAGGAAGATCCTACATGTGGCGGAGCAACTAAGCCCCGTGCACCACAACTACTGAGCCTGCGCTCTGGAGCCCACGAGCCACAGCTACTGAGCCCATGTGCAGCAACTACTGAAGCCCGCAGGCCCTAAGTCTGTGCTCCATAACAAGAGAAGCCGCCACAGTGAGAAGCCCACGCACTGCAACTAGAGTAGCCCCAGCTCCCTGCAGCTAGAGAAAACCCACGCACAGCAACAAAGACCCAGCACAGCCATAAATAAGGAAATAAATATGTTTTTTTAAAAAACCTTGGAAATGACTCTCTTTCTTGCCTGATGTTTTGAAGGGCCAAATGAGAAAATGAAAATCATCCAGGGCTGATGACAGCCTAGCACATAGTAGGTGCTTCCTAATTGCCAAACTGCATTGCTGCTCCTGTTATTACTACCTCCCCAAAAGGCCCTTGGCTGATTTCCCTTACTAAGCTTAATTCCATTTTTATGTTTTCCTCTCCTTTCCTTGCAAACCAGAATAAGTCATTCATCTTGCTCCCCTCCCAAATCCTTCCTTGCTCGAATATTCTCCTGGGGTTTTCTTAGAGCTACCACCTGGAATTATCCCAGTGGCCCTTATGTGAGGCAATAAGATCTCTCTTTATGAAAAAGACAGCCCCAGAAAAAAAAAAAACAGTGGAAGCATTCTAGATGGGCCCCTCAGTCAGCCCAGAACAATATCCCCTCTATTGAGACTGTGTCGTAAATATCTTACTTGCTTATCCTAGACTAGAAAGTCGTCTCCCAGGCCAAGAGATTGCTTTTTTTTTTCCCCCCATTTATTTATGGGGAAGACTTTTAAAACCTCACTCTTTGGGTCTGTAAAGCCTGTTATTGACATGGAAGATGGGAAGGTTCAACTAAGTTACCTTATTACTCAGTGCCTCAGTTTCCTCATCTGAAAATCTGGCATGTTACTATTACTGTTACTATTTCTGAGCACTAATCATAAGACAATTAAGAACCATTAATAATTCTAGTAAGAGTAACAGTTCTCAGTTACGGAGGATTTTCTGTGTTCCAGGGAACTGTGCTAAGTATTTTGCTTCATTCATGTCCAACCATCCTCTGATTTGGAGGGTATTGTTAGCATCCCCATTTCTCAGATGAGGAAACAGGTTCAGACAGGTCACATAAACCTAATCAAAGTTATGTGGTAGTAAGAGCTGGAGTCCCTTGGACTGCAAGGAGATCCAACCAGTCAATCCTAAAGGAAATCAGTCCTGAATATTCACTGGAAGAACTGATGCTAAAGCTGAAGCTCCAATACTTTGGCCACCTGATGCCAACAGCCAACTCATTGGGAAAGACCCTGATGCTGGGAAAGATTGAAGGCAAAATAAGAAGGGGACAGCTGAGGATGAAATGGTTTAGATAGCATCACCAACTCAGTGGACATGAATCTGAGAAAACTCCTGGAGATAGTGAAGGACAGGGGAGCCTGGCGTTCTGCAGTTCATGCGTGCTGCAGTTCATGGGGTCGCAAAGAGTGGAACACAGCTTAGCGACTGAACAACAACAAAGAGCTAGAGCCAGGACTTTAACCTAAGTCAGTGAGACTCAAACCCTTAATCACCCCCAACAAGCCACCATGCAGCACTGTTGCCATAGTGACCAAGGATCCAATAAGAAAACCCATAGAACATCAACAGCACCATTGGGTGGGATGGGGTTTGTCTTTCCTTCTATTATTTTTATTATAAGATCAGCTTACCCTAGTAACTACCAGCACCTGCAGCCCAAACAGGCGGTAACCAGGGGTCACTGTGTGTTATCATCAGCCTCACCCAAGAAATAATAATACAACATCTGCACCTTTCCATGACCTCCCAGTCCCTTGGAGCTATGAGCAAGCTCATTCCTCTATAAAAAGAGAGAAGCCAAATTCATTTTAAAGCAGCTGTCTTCATTATCTGGAGGCAAGGAAAAGCTTACAGTAGCCCCCTCGGCATCTGACCCAGTTTGTCTGTTCCTCTGTGAACAACCCCAGAGTGGGTAACTGCTGAGCGAATTCTCTGAAGCCCAGTGGAAGGTAGACACAGGTCCACTCCAGCCTTGGTTTCATGTCCCCCAAGGTCCGCTGAGCAGCTATAGGCTGACCTCTGGAAGAACCTGCAGACAGAGGTTCAAATACACAGCTGGAAAGAGCTCCCTGGGGCCCAGATTAGACAGATCCAATGCTTTTGATTCCCACTGACTTAGGTTCAAATCCTGGTTCCAGCTTTTACTACTGCATAATCTTGATGAGGTTTTTTACAACCTGTCTGAAACTCAAGTTTCCTCATCAGAGAAATGGGGATGCTAACGGGGGTGCTCTCCAAGTCAGAGAGTTGGAGGTGAATGAAGCAAGTTGCCAAGTGCTCTTGGGCTAAGTCAATAAAATTTCTCCCCTTAGTGTGCTCAGCTTGAGACTAGAAGCCTGATTCCTTCATCTTTCTCTCCTACAAGGAGACTGGCCCTTCACACGGTTGCCTTCTTCTCAAGCGTCAAATATGAACCTGGTTGCCACCTCCTCTGAGAAGCCTTCCCTGATTACCTGACCTAAAGGAGACTCCCCCGAGTGTCTATTACATCACCCAGTTTATTTCCATTTCACCATGAGACTTTACCTTTTTTGTTTAGTTGTCTGATGGCTTATTGCCAGTGTCCAATAGAGTAAAAGCCACAAGAGGGCAGGTTCCTTTTCTGTCTCATTGACTTCCATGTTTCCAGAATCTAGAACAACACTTGGCTTGTAAACAAGATTTGTTGAATGAATGAATTCAACAAACAAAAAACTGCCTAAATGAGAGATGGGAGATGAGCACTTGTTGCCATTAAGCTGGTGAAGGCAAAGAAAAATTGACAGACCAGCTGTCCTGTGAGTTTCCAGAACCTTCCTTGCTTCCTTACATCCCATCCCTGGCCCTTTTCTCTAACTCTCTGGGATGGTCAGTCCTGCAGACGCTGAGCTTTCGGGAACAAGGGCCATTTTTTCCTTTGACTTTTTTTAAAATTTATATATATATATATATATAGAGTAGATTTACAATGTTGTTAGTTTCAGGTATACAACGAAGTGATTCAGTTGGTTGATGGTGGTGGTGGTTTAGTCGCTAAGTTGTGTTCAACCCTTGAAACCCCATGGACTGTAGCCCTCCAGGCCCCTCTGTCCATTGGATTTCCCAGGCAAGAATATTGGAGTGGGTTGTCCTTTCTTTCTCCAGGGGATCTTCCCAACTCAGGGATCAAACTCAGGTCTCCTGCCCTGACAAGTGGATTCTTCACTGCTGAGCCACCAGGGAGCCCTAGTGATTCAGTTAAGCATACATACATATTTTTTTTTCAGATTCTTTTCCTTTATAGTTATTACAAAATATTGAGTGTAGTTCCCTGTGCTATACAGTAGGTTCTTGTTGGTTATCTATTTTATATATGGTGATGGTGGTGTTTAGTCACTAAGTTGCGTCTGACCCTTTGAGACCCCATGGACTGTACCCCACCAGGCTTCTTTGTCCATGGGATTTCCCAGGCAAGAATACAGGAGTGGGTTGCCATCTCCTCGTCCAGGGATCTTCCTGATCTAGGATCAAATCTGCGTCTCCTGAATTGGCAGGCGGATTCTTTACTGCTGAGCCACCAGGGAAATCTGATTTTATATATAGTAGAGCATATATGATCATCCTTTTGGCTTCAGTCCTTAATGCCATCACAAGGCCGGGCACCTCATGGGGTGAGAGCAGGGCTGGCACAACAGACTTTCTGGGTTTAAATCCCATTTCCTCATGCCCTGGAGGCCCTGACTTTCTAGCCTGGAATAAGCAAGTAAGATATTTGACTATCTCTTCATGCTCTCTAAAGCTCAGCTCTAGTCACAACCCTCTGGAATTTTTTCCTGGATCATTCCAGAAAGTGATTCACCGATCACTCTTTCCAGAGCCACCTCCAGTCCCCATTGTACTGACTCCATGAAGAGTCCTTATCAGATTATAGTTTCATCCATTTGTTTATTTAAACCTCTCCTCTACTGGTCTATAAAGATATATACAATGCAGCTTTCCAGAAGACTATCCTCTAGACAATAGGAATTAAATATGGATTTATCCAGGCTCACTTCTCCCACTGGCTGATAGGAGCTTGGCCAAGTCATGCAAAATCTGCTAAAGGAAGCTGTACATCTGTGGAGACACAAGAGCCTATCTCTTTCAATGGTTAACAATGTGTCTGTAAACACTTTCTTGTGTGTGCCCTTTGTTGTTCTTATTTAGTCACTAAGTTGTAACTAAGTCACCAGGCTCCTCTGTCCACGGGATTTCCCAGGCAAGAATCCTAGAGTGGGTTGTCATTTCCTTTCCAGGAGGATCTTCCCGACCCAGGGATCGAAATTGTATCTCCTGCAATGCAGGTGGATACTTTCCCACTGAGCCACCTTAGCCATATTTGGTGTAAATATTATCAGTAGTCATTATTTTATGCCTCATTTGTTGAGTTCATGCTGTGTACCAGCTCTGGAGATGAGCACCTTACCTAGATCATCATCATAATTCCATATGATATTAAGAGGTAGCTATTACTTATTTCATAGGTGAGTGAGCCTAGACTCTCTCAGAGAGGTCAAGTAACTTTCTCAAGTTTACATAGCTCAAGTGGAGCCAGGGCTCTACTTATGTCTAAGACCCTTGACCTTAAGCATTAAACTAGTATTATGCTATATTCTTGCAAGTGAGACAAGCAGAAAAAACCTTCTCCTCCCCAGATGGGTACTTGAGGTATAGACAATCACTAGGAAATTCACAAGAAGTCACTAATTTGCCCAAAAGGGCCTAAGGATCAGCTAAGCTCCTGGAAGAGAATATTCTTATTGATTCAGAAAAAGAGAACGAGGTTCAGAGGGCAGCAAGCCCACAGAACACGCAGTCTTCCAGAGATGCCTGGCTTCAGACATGTGTGTGAATTAAGCATTTGGCACCGTGTAGACACTGGATGGACGTGAGCTGAAGCGATGCATGCCAGCAAGTGCGGAGGGCTCCTGACAGATGTGATATTTCACTCGGGACCATTCATCCACATGATGAACGTCAGGCAGCCAGGCTGAGCCCCGGGTCCCACCAAAACCAGCAGCCCTGGGAAAAGCGCTCAGCATCCCATAGCCCGCTCTGCATGGCTTGGGAGCTGGCTCTCTCAACAGTGACTGTCTGGCCCTCCCCCCTCCCTCCACCGCGAGCTCCACCGTGGAACGTTATCAAGTGTTTCCTGACCCAGCAGTAAGTACCTAACACCGCCTGTACTCACCCTGCCCACCCCCTGCCCGCGCACCTTGGCTACAATATCCCCTCGTCATAAATCACACAGCCATATTAACTGTCTCTCAATCAATCTCTTCCAGGTGTGGGCTCAGACAGTCTCTCAAGGCGAGTGTCTCTCCCCTTGAGGCTTAGGCGCTAAGAGCCCCTTCGTCTGGGAATAGTTTAAAGCCAGATCACTTTTCTTCCTTCCCAGGGTCTCTTGGTTCAGACCTGAGGCCCTCAGGATCCACAGACACCACAGAGAGCCTCAAGAAACCTGGGAGAGGGTCAAATCAACTCAGAAGGCATGAGACACTGATCCTTATCAATGCCCAAAGGCTTGGTAAATATGGGCCATTTGATTTTTTTTTTTTTCCACCAGCAAATATTCTACATAGGGAGTCTAAAGTTTAGAGCTTGAAGGGTAAAGGGATGGGCCTTCCAAACACAATTGTTAATATTAGCTAGTTTGAGAGAGTTCACGTTTCCCATGGTCTGCTTCCTTTTGGGACACACAGATGGGTGTGGCAGAGATAATGCTGTGTGTTCAGAAGATGCCATGTCAATCTTTTATTTCCCAGGATCCCCTGTTAGGTTGAAGACATGTGACTAAGTCCCAGCCAATGGGAGGGAGGTACCGCTGGCAGGTTCAGTCATGACACTTCCTGTGCTTTTATAATCTTCTGCTGTTTCTGTGATCACCCAGGAGACCATATATTTAAGATGGAAAGAGGACTTCCCTGGTGGTCCAGTGGTTAAGAATCCACCTTCCAATGCAGAGGATGCCGGTTTGAGCCCAGATCTGGGAACTAAAATCCCACAAGCCTTGGGGCAGTGAAGCCCATGCGTCACAACTAGAGAGAAGCCCTTGAATTGCAATGAGGAGCCTGTGGGTGGCAATTAAGACCCAACACAGCCAAACAAATAAGTAAATGCTAAAAAAAAAAAAAAAGAAGAAGAAGAAGAAAGGAGCCTGGATCCCTGAATCACCACTCAAAGGAGAATGACCAAAGATGCCCGACCCATATTAGACTCTGATGAAAGTGAGAGTATTAAGCCACTGAGTTTGGAGGGTTTGTTATTGCAGCATTATTACTTAGCCTACCCTGACTAATGCAATTCGATTTAGAAAAGTCTATTAACTTTCAAAATATGAGTGCAACCCACTTACGTATCACCTTCCCTAACTCATCTTTACTTGTAAATGCCACCGATGCTGTGATTAGCAGGAAACCTGGAGGGAAAGAACATGAACTACTGGGATTATACCCAGGGAATTGCAAGTCAGGCTCTCGGTTTGTTCCACAATTAGACTTTAATTCCATCAGGGAATAAATGATAAAACTACTCCAATATATGGACTTCCTAGACATGAGTTAGAATGTGATTTAATTACATACTAATGTGTGGATCTAGTCAAGGCTTAGTTTTCACCTCCTCATTTGTAAATAGGGTTGCTTGTAGCACATCTTGTTGGCTGTGTGCTGTTGTGGTTGCTGTGTCTATGCCCCCCTCTTCAAGACTCTCCACTGGAAAGATTGCAAGCTGATAGCCCTCAGCTGTCAGAAATTGCCTTGTCATGGGACTTCCCTGGCGGTCCAGTGGTTAAGACTTCGTCTTCCAATGAGGAGGATGTGGGTTCGATTCCTGGTTGGGGGGGCTAAGATCCCTCGTTCCTTGCAGCCAAAAAAAATCAAAACATAAACAACAGAAGCAATATTGTAACAAATTCAATAAAGACTGTGAAAATGGTCCATATTTTTTAAAATTGCCTCATCAGCAGAAAGTTATCTCATCCAAGGTCATAACCCCTTCCTGGGACAGCCCACATCCAATGACAAGTCCGTGGAGAAACAGAAACACCTGACACCCTTTACCCAACTGAGGACAACTCTGAAGAGCCATCTCAGCTTCAGAGTTTGTGGTGGACAAATTATAAGATGGTTTTCTCATCATTTCTGCCCCCTGGATCCTCACTTTCTCATATAATCCTCTCTCCATGAGCATGGGTAGAACATAGAACTTGCTTCTAGCAATAGAACGTAGCAAAGGTGCCATAAATGTCACTTGTGCGATTATATCACATGAGATTGCAATGTCCATCTCACTAGCAGACTCACTCCCTTGCTGGCTTGAATGAAGCAAGTGGCCATGGTGGCAGGGCTGGGGGGTGGTGGGGCTCACACAGCCAAGAGCCAAAAGTGTCCTCCTGCCAACAGCCAACAAGAAACTGAAGCCCTCTGTCCTATGACCTGCAAGAAACCAAATTCTGCCAGCAGCCTCGAGACCTTAGAAATAGATCCTTCCCCAGTTGAGCCTTGAGATGAGACCCAACCCTGTTTGGCATCTTGATTGCAATCAGTTAAGAGACCTTGAATCAGAGGACAAGTGAAGTTGTGCGTGGACTCCTGGTCCACAGAAATGGTGAGATACTAAATGTGAGTTACATTAAGCTGCTAAGTTTGTATGAACAAAAGGTTCCCTGTGGGGTCGGCTAAAACCTTCATTAAGACAGCATCACAGCCCAACCCCTCTTTCTGCCCACCTTGCTTCCTCACCTTCCTTTCCTCAACTGTCAATACCAAGAGCTCTCCCTCATAAAACTCTTGCACACTAATCCTCATCTCAGGTTCGCTTCTGAGAATCCCACTTGTGACATCTATTCAATACCCATGTGTTTCCTTTTCTACTTTATTGACAAATCCGGATTTTGTTGACCTGATATTCCTCCAAGGGATCCTACACTTCCAATGCATCCCCTGCATTAGAAGGGGAGGCAGACCTCAGCCCCTGGGCTACATCCTGGTTAGACTAAGCCTATTATGAAAACCCCATTCTTCTTGCTTTTAGGAAGAGCTTCTTGAGCCAATTTTGACCAATGAGGTTTGAGGTGTGGGCCAGGGCTTCTAGGAAATAGACTTGAGAAGGATAGACCCTCTTCTGCTTACCCTGGACGTTGTTAAGTCATTGTAGAAACTGTAAATCTTGCAGTCAGCTGGCACCCACGCAAAGAGCTGATCAGAAGGCTTAGGAGGAACTCCTCTGGCAGACTAGTGGTTAAGACTCCAACTGCCAATGCAGGGTGCATGGGTTCAATCTCTGGTTGGGGAACTAAGATCTCACATACCACAGAGTACAGCCAAAATTAAACAAACAAAAGCAAAAACTCAGGGCAGCAGAGCAAGACAATGGAAGAAGCTAGATCCTTGCTTGGATTGACATCACCAAGTTAATCAGCCCTGGTGCTGCCCTGACTTGAGACTGCGATGAAACAGTACAAGTTTTCTTTAGGCCCACCTAATGCATTCTAACTAAATCTGTTTAGGTTGCCACTTCATAGGGTGGATTAGAGAGTTGAATTAAATTGATGGTGTGATAGCCATGGGAATATACCTCGCAGAGTCCCAACTACAAGGAGAGTAATTGGCCAAGGGTTCCAGCTGCCGCGCTTTGAAACCCATTGCCAGGTGTGCACCAAAGTCACCTTGTCCTCGGGCTGCTTCTCCAAGGACTGAGCACAATGAGATTCTAAGGCAGGTGTGTTCCCAGGAGAAGTGGGATTCCTCTGATGGGTGATCTTCATTCACAGACTCCTCGTTGACTTTGTGGAACCTCACTGGATGCCTGGACGAATGTGTATCTACCTAGGTGGATGGCTGACAACTTCCTTCCTTACTGCCTGATGTCTTTACACCCAGATCTAATGTCTCTCAAATCCTGGCCCATTGGCATAAGCTAACACGTGTGATTGTTTTAAAGACTTTTTATTTTCCCAATGTCAATGGCAACAAGAAACTTGAGACATTTCTGACTTCTTCCCTGATGTACCTGACGTCTCTGTACATGGGAAATGGAGTGAAAATGTACATTTCCTGAATGTTCTTATTATCCACTGAGACCTTCTCATGGAAGGAATGTGTACAAACAAGAGCGCCAGGCTGGGATTTCTTAGGTTTCCATTTGGCCTTCAGCTCTGCTAGCGGTTTTCTCTGTGACCTGCACCACCCCCTCCCCATCTCTGAGCATTGTTTTCTTCTCTGTCCATGACGAGAATTGAATGATATTATCTCTGAGGCTCTTATCTTTCCTATCATGCTCTGTCATTCACGATATGTTTAGCTGCAAATAACAGACAAATAGAGCTTCCCAGGTGGCTCAGTGGGTAAAGAATCTGCCCGCAATGCAGGAGATGCAGGAGACACGGGTTTGATCCGTGGGCCAGGAAGATCCCTTGGAAGAAAGCATGGCAACCCACTCTGGTATTCTTGCCTGGAAAATCCCATGGATAGAGGAGACTGAAGGCAATGGCACCCCACTCCGGTACTCTTGCCTGGAAAATCCCATGGTTGGAGGAGCCTGGTGGGCTGCAGTCCATGGGGTTGCTAGGAGTCAGACATGACTGAGCGACTTCACTTTCACTTTTCACTTTCATGCATTGGAGAAGGAAATGGCAACCCACTCCAGTGTTCTTGCCTGGAGAATCTTAGGGATGGGGGAGCCTAGTGGGCTTTCGTCTATGGGGTCACACAGAATCGGACACGACTAAAGTGACTTAGCAGCAGCAGCAGCAGAGGAGCCTGATGGGCCACAGCCCACAGGGTCACAAGGAGTCAAAAACAACTAAAGCAACTGAGCGTGTATGCATGCAGCGGACAAATAAAGCATGATGTCATTAAAATGTATTGTGTATTATGACGTCACATAACAGGAAATCTGAAGGTAAAAGTTTCCATAGCTGTTGCAGCTGCTCAATAATTTTATCAAATTATTTCAGTTCTTTCTCTTCACCATATTTGATGTGCTGGCTTTCAGTCTCATCCCTTTGGTCTCATGGTCACATGATAGCTGCCAGAGCACCAAATATCACACATCATTCCAGTGTCCAGATCAGAGAAGAATGGGTCAACCGCAAGGTGTTCCTTTTAAAGAGAAGGAAAATTTTTCCTAGAATCACCCCCAACAGGATCCCTCCTTGATTCTTTGGTCAGGACTGAATCACTGGCCACTTCTTACCGCAAAGGAAGCTGGGGAAACTAGTACTTGAGCAAAAAAAAAAAAAAAAAGAAAGTGGGATTGCCATGGGCATTTTGCTGCCTTGATCAGGGTAAGGAAAAAAAGCAAGGAACTGACTGTCTGCTTGAGAGGCCTCAAAGGTGGGTATCCGGTCATCCATACCCCAATCTACTCAGAGAGACAAGGCAGCCAGGCATGAAACAATTTGAGGCCACATGTAGGCACATATCAGAAAACGGGCAAAAACAGAACACCTGAGTGGCTGAATGTGTGTGGGTATTCTGGCAGGGGTATGGGGGCGGTTGGCAGGGGGCGTCAGGGGTGGCAGTTGGAAGGGAAGGAGCAGGAGGAAAAAGGACGGGTGAGGGGTACCCTCCTTCTGTAACCACCTCTGCATTACTGTACTGAAATGCCCCACGCCCCTCCTCACTACAGCCAGAGCGAACTTGTCACAAATCTCCCTGGCTGGAAACCCTGGCATGTTTCTCCATGTTCTAAAAAGTAAAGACCAAATTTGTTACTGCCATTGCCAAGGCCCCCTGTGACCTGGCCCCTGCTAGTTCCCTAAAATTGTCCATCTCTCTTGCCTTCAGGCCCCCTTACTCCAGCCACACTGAATTTTTCTTCCTGTTCCACGAATTAAGTTCAGTCCCACCTCAGGACCTTTGCACACGCTGTTGTTCCCTCTGCCTAGAGAATCACTTCCCCTACTTTTGTTAGCTAACTCCTACTTCTGGAGAAGGAAATGGCAACGCATTCCGGTACTCTTGCCTGGAGAATTCCACGGACAGGGGAGTCTGGTTGTCTATAGTCCATGGGGTGGCAAGAGTTGGACTCGACTGAGCAACGACACATCAACAACTCCTCCTCAGCTTTCAGATGGAACAAATACTTCCTCAGCGCAGCTTTTGCTCCAGTCCTCACACTGTGACATAAATCAACCTCTTCCCCATGTGGTTAATCTGAGTCTGCCTAACTTTTCCACCTCCCAGCACACACACACTTGTCTTTTAGCTCCAAGAGGGCAGACATGGTGTCCACATTACTTAAAACATTATCCCAAAAGCATAATGGAGTGAGGAGCTAAACTACATGTGTTTAAATCTCAGCTATTCCACATATCAGCTGTGTGACCCTGAGCAAGTTCCTTAACCTCTCTGTGCCTCCAAATATTTCTTCATGTATACAAGGATAAGAATAAACTCTGCTTCATAAGATTGTCTTAAAGACTAAATTAAAAGCTGAGCATGGCGCCTGGCATATTATGTGTTAAGTATTGTATTATATAAGTGTTGTTACTAGCATTACCGGAAACGTGGATCCCCAGTACCCACCTACGTACTAGCTGGTACATAGTGCACAAAAAATACTTGTTAAGGAGAGAAATGAATGTTTTTCCGTCTCCCTAAGTGAAGTGAGCCTGCCAGTCTCCTTTGTCTAGGGAATTCTCCAAGCAAGAATACTGGAGTAGGTTGTCATGCCCTCCTGCAGGGGATCTTCCCAACCCAGGGATGGAACCCAGATCGCTTGCCTTGCAGGCGGATTCTTTACCATCTGAGACACCAAGGAAGCCCTCGCCTCTCTAAGGGCAGAGATAATTATATGCCTTTTCATTTCTTTATCTTCATCACCTGGCGCTGGACCGGGCACATAGTAAGTGTGCAAGTTGTCCCTGCTGCCTAAGGCTGCTGGTTCAAGCCCTTCCCGTCTTCCTTCTCAAATTGAGGAGAGGATTTTCAGCTCCTTGCGGTGGGACAGCCTCCCCAGCCCCCTCTCATCTCACCACTTTACCCAGAGATGCAGAACAGCTTTGATCACTGACAGGAGCCTTCTAGGAAGAAAGAGAAAGAGAGAAATCTGGCGATTTAAGCTCTCTGGACGTGACACTTATTAATAAAATGAGTGGCTGTCAGCCTCTGCTCCAATCTGCTGTCCATTCTCAGGAGGCTCTGGGCAGCCACAAAGCTGGGAGTGTAGCAAAAGGGAGCCAGGGAGAAGCCGCTGCCTCCAGATATAAATGCATAAATAAGCTCAGGCCACAAAAATATCAGACCTCACTGGATTTCGATGATTTTAAGTGACCATAAACCCAAGTTTCTCCTCTGATTTCCTATTGTAATGAAGTTTTACTCCTACAATCATGAATACATTCTCCTTCTTTAAAAAAATTAACCTGGTAGATCAGTTCACATGGACCCTACCCTCATCTTAGTCCATTCGGCATGTCCCAGGAGCAATCCTGGAACTGCATTTCGTGATGTTTGTATCTTTCTAGAACCCATGTGATGCTTTACATACCCACACACTGGTGCTGGTGGTAGTTTAGTCACTAAGTCATGTCCAACTCTTGCAACCCCGTGGACTATAGCCTGGCTCCTCTGTCCATGGGATTTTTCCAGGCAAGAATACTAGAGCGGATTGCATTTCCTTCTCCAGGGGATCTTCCCAAGCCAGGCTCCTTTGTCCATGGGGTTCTCCAGGCACACTGGCTGCCTTACTTTGTATGTGGCGTAGTCCCTAAGTCACGTCTGATTCTTGAGACCCCGTGGACTATAGCCTGGCTCCTCTGCCCACGGGATTTTCCAGGCAAGAATACTGGAGTGGATTGCATTTCCTTCTCCAGGGGACGTCCCAAGCCAGGAATCGAACTTGGGTCTCCTTCACTGCAGGTGAATTTTTTACTGACTGAGCCACTCCTTTATTTTGCCTGTGTATGTATTATTGATATGGAGACTTTTCCAGTGGGATAGGTTGATTTGTTGTGTTTTGTTTTCTGAATGGCACCACCTTGAACCTATGATTCTCCACTTGTTTTGTTTTTCTTTTCATTCAGTGATGTGTCTGGGAATCTTGCCATAGAGGTGCATACATGTCAACCTCATTCTCTTTCACTGTCACATAGCACTTCTAAACGTAGAGAGGGCCCAGTTTATTAAACACTAACTGCATGGTAAAATATCAAGGTGTTTGTGTGTGTTGGTGAGGGGGGCAGGGGGCGTCCTTTCTAATATGAATGCCCAGGCCCATCCCTGGGCAAATGGAATGAGAGTGCTGAAGACAGGATCTAGGTATCAGAATATTACAACTCCAGCAATTTTAACTTGCAGTCAAAGTCAAGATTGATTCATTTGTCTAGTCCCCTGTTCATGCATATTTAAGCTATTTCCAAGTCGTTGCTGATTTAAAACAAAAAGAAAAAAAGCCTGCTGGCACTTTGTACATTCCCCCTTATGCACTGGTGCTGGTATTTCTCTAGGGCAGGGTTCCTCCACATGGTTGACATTTGGGGGTGGGCAGTTCTTGGCTGGGGGGCAGGGGCGTCTGTCCTGGGCACTGTAGGATGTTGAGCTGCATCCCTAGCCCCGGCCCACTAGACGCCGAGGACACCCCCCAACACACACATCACGCCAGTCAAACATGTCTCCAGACATTGCTAAATATCCCTCGAGGAGCCAGATTGCCCCTGGCTGAGAACAACTTCTCTGGAGTGGGGGCCCCAAAGGAACATGGCTGGATTTTACAGGACATGTACACTTTTTTCTTAGAGTCCACATGGCTCGAAAATTCCTGCACTAATTCATCATTTCTCATTTCCCAGGAATATCCTGCTGGCCAACATCCTGTCCCCTCATCTCTGCGAGTCTGGACTTAGAATTTGGGCTTGAACCCTGAGCATCTTTCACTTCACACTGCCTTCTGCTGAAGCCCAGGGATCCTATCATGTCTGGAAGACAATTCCAGAGTCTAGAATATGAGCCCAGAAGTTTGGAGTCAAAGAGACTATAAAACAAGGGTGAGAAGGAACTGATGTCTTTGTATCTCTCCTTCCTTCCTTCCTTTCTCCTTCCCGCCCTTCTTTCCTGTCTTTCTCTTTCTCCGTCTCTTCCACCCTCCTCCTCTGTCTTTCTTTCTCCTCCTCTGTCTTTCTTTCTTCTGTTTCTTTCTCTCCATTCCTTCCTTCCTTCCTTTCTTTTTTCCTTTTCTCTTTTAAGGTCATTCTGCCGAGGGGAGGGGAGGACAGTCCGCTCATTCCTTCCCCCCAGCTCAAATTTCCAGCGCGTCCTTTCAGGCTTCTGAAGATCACGGTGGTTGTCCCAGTGGCTCTCTGAGTTTTCTAGGTGATGAAAAGAGTCGACAAGAGGGAGGAAGACATGGTAAGCGGTCCTAAGAAACAAAGAAGCTTCCCAGAGTCTGTGTGCATGTATGCTTGTGTGTGTGCGCACACGTGTGCGTGTGTGCGTGTATGTGTGTGCACGCATGCGCGTGTGAGCAAAAATTAAATTCACAGGCTGGGAAGGAAGAGGAGGGGGAGATGCAACAGACCCAGCCGGTCGTGTCTCTTTAAGCAAGATAAGCGGCCGGCCCCATCCATCTCTTTGACACTATCAGCCTGTTGTCTAAAGTACTTACAGCTCGCTCCTTGAGAGGAGTCCTAACTGGGCGATGCTGGGGGAGGGGAGCAAGTGAGCGAGGCACCCTGGGGGCCCAACTTCCCCAAAGAGTACCACACAGTTTGCGAGGTGGGGGAGAGGTCACCCCACCCCACCCCCCACCCCAGGCCAGGCCTGTTTTTAGCTCAGCCCTGAGTGCTAGGGAGATGGTCCTGCCCTGGCTCTCTACCTGGGG
This sequence comes from Bos indicus, assembly GCF_029378745.1. Taxonomy (NCBI): domain Eukaryota; kingdom Metazoa; phylum Chordata; class Mammalia; order Artiodactyla; family Bovidae; genus Bos; species Bos indicus. The sequence continues at coordinate 60,372,610 of NC_091776.1, read as the reverse complement.
CCCCGTTCCCAGGGGAACCACTTGAAACTGAAACTTGTCTTTCTTAAGTGGCTGGGGGAGAGTGTGAAACCCAGGAAAGAGAGAGTGAGCAAAAGAGAAAGGCCTTCTGCAGCTGTTCAAAGGGACCTCGGCCATCCCGCCCCAGGATGCTGTAACAACTCGCCATGGCTCTTACTACTCTAGGAGGTGGGGGCCTACCTACGATTCTCCCCATCTCAGAGATAAGGAAACCAGGCTCAGAGAGGTTAAGTAACTCATCGAGGGTCACACAGCTGCTCAGAGGTGTCGAGGGAATTTGAACCTGGATTTCTCTCCATTCCAAAGTTGACTTCTTACCTCTCTAACCAGGGTATTTCTTGCAACTCCTCTGTTATGAGAAATCATAACCATGAAGGATTTGTTCTCTATTCACTCAACAAATACTTTCATTGCCTCCGTGTCAGGTTGTGCTGTGTGCTGGCGATAAAGACTTGACCCTGGGGGCGGGGGGAGGAATCGGGAGGTTGGGATTGACATATATGCACTGCTCTGTATGAAATGGCTCTCCAAGTGGCTCAGTAGTAAAGAATCCACCTGCCAATGCAGGAGACTCAGGAGACTCGGGTTCAGTCTGTGGGTTAGGAAGATTCCCTGGACTGGGAGATGACAATCTGCTCCAGTATTCTTGCCTGGAAAATGCTATGGACAGAGGAACCATGAACCATGTATAAAATAGGTAACTAATGAGAAATGACTATATAACACAGGGCATTACATGTGTGCTCAGTCGTGTCCGACTCTTAGCGACCTCATGAACTGTAGCTGGCCAGGCTCCTCCGACCATGGGATTCTCCAGGCAAGAATACTGGAGGGGGTTGCCCTTTCCTCCTTCAGGGAGGAAATCTTCCTGACCCAGGGATCGAACCCACATCTCTTATGTCTCCTGCATTGGCAGGCAGATTCTTTGCCACTACCACAGCCTGGGAAGCCCCATAATATAGGAAATTCTACCCAGTGCTCTGTGGCAACCTAAATGAGAAGGAAATCCAAAAATAAAAGGATATATGTATACATATAGCTGATTCACTTTGCTATACAACAGAATCTAACACGTTGTAAGGCAACTATACTCCAACTAAAAAAAAAAAAAGACTTGACCCCAACTTACTGATTTCTACAATATAGCCCTCAAAATTAAGCCACACCCACAGAGACCTTAGGAAACAGATTTTATCATTTCAGCCTCTCTGCCACTTAACTTTGTCAAATTGTGATTTGTAGGTTCTGTGGCTCATCCAGGGAACCTGAGAGAGACAGTCCTATGATATTCTCTTGTAGCTCATTTGGTAAATAATCTGCCTGCAGTGCAAGAGACCCAGGTTTGATCCCTGGGTCAGCAAGATCTCCTGGAGAAGGAAATGGGAACTCACTCCAGTATTTTTGCCCAAAGAATCCCATGGACAGAGGAGCCTGGTGGGCTACAGTCCATGGGGTCTCAAGAGTCGGACACAACTTGGCGACTAAACCAACCAACATAATATTTGCTACTGGGCTTCATTAATCTTAATGCATCCTCAAGAAAATCACCAAAACAAATTACACAGCATTACATCATCTTTACAAGAACCCAAGGGAAAACTCCCTCCTGGTTTTTAGCAAACACCTCGATTTGTTTGTCTTTTATGAACTCTGCGGGCTCCTATAACTAACTACAGTTCTCTCCTTGTTTTGGCATTTGGAAGCCCGTAGCCAAATCTATTTCTATTAACTGCATGGGATGTTCCAGTTCCAAAAGTTGAGAAGCAAAATATCTTAAAACTTAGTGATGTAAAACAACCCTTACCAATGCTCTTGGATGCTGTGGGTCAGTGATTGAGCCAGGGGACAGCATGGGGCAATCAGTCAAATGACCTGAAGGCTCTTTACTCACATGTCTGGGGCTGGATGCTGGCTGTGGACTGCAGGCTTCAGCTTTGCTCCATATGGGCTGCTCCTCAGGGATGTCTCCCACTGAGGTCGTTTGGGCTTCCTCACAGCATGGCAGCTGAGTTTCAAGAGTGAGTGTCCCAGTGCAGGGGCAAGTTAGGGGAAAACCGTATCGCCTTTTATAACCTAGCCTTGGGAGGTCTTCCGGCTCAAGAGGTCATCACTTGTTCCCCCTAGCTGGGGCCTGGCCTGTATTTAGCTCAGCCTGGGTACTGGGGAGCATTTTCCCACTACTGTCACCATATTCTATTTGCCAGAAGTAAGTCCAGCCCATAATCAAGGGGAGGATCAGATTCCATCTCTTGATGGGAGAGAAGCATCACGGCCCTGGAAGACAGTATGGGACAAAAAAATATTGCCATGGCCACCTTTGGAAAACACAGTTTGCCACACACATCCAAATGGAATTCACTGATGTGTGCAGATCGCTCTTGGTTTTATTATTTTATCGATTGCTATTTTCTCCTTCAGGGGATCTTCCTGACCCAGTGATCGAACCCATACCTCTTATGTCTCCTGCATTGGCAGGCAGATTCTTTGCCACTACCACCACTTGGGAAGCCCCATAACATGGGAAACTCTACCCAATGCTCTGTGGTGACCTAAATGAGAAGGAAATCCAAACATAGAAGGAGCACATGTATACACAGTCAAAGATGCTTTTTTATATATAATTTTATTTATTTACTTATTTACTTCCGGCTGTGCTGGGTCTTTGTTGCTGCGTGGGCCTTCTCTAGGCGTGGGCCACGCTTTGTTGCAGTGTGTGGTATTCTCATTGCGGTGGCTTACTCTTGTTGCAGAGCACAGGCTCTCAGTGCATGGGCTTCCGTAGTTGTAGCTCATGGGCTCAGGAGTTGTGGCTTCCAGGCTCTAGCGCACAGGCTCAGTAATTGTGGTGCATGGGCTTAGCTGCTCTATGGCATGTGGGATCTTCCTGGATCAGGGATTGAACCGGTGTCTCTTGCACTGGCAGGCAGATTCGTTAGCCAGCAGGGAAGCCCAGTCCAAGATTCTTGATGGAAACAGGCAGGAGACAGACAGTGTCTGTCATCAGTGCCAGTTTCTGAGTATTTGTTGCGTGCTGAGAGCCATGCAAATAGGTCCTTCATTCTGCCTTCGCTGCTTTTATTCACAAACATCCTCTTATCAACATTTCACAAGCAGAGGGACTTCCCTGGTGGTCCAGTGGTTGGGAGTCTGCCTCGCAGTGCACAGTGCGGGGAAACTGGTTTGATCCCTGAGTGGGAGGCTAGGATCCCACTAATCCGCGGGGTAACTGGGCCCCCCACACGGCCACGAAAGATCTAGAGTGCTGCAACTAAGACCCAGTGCGGCCAAATAAATATCTTAAAAAATATTTTACAAGTAGAGAAACCAGAGCACAGGAAATGGAAGATGTTTACCAGATTTGGCGTTGTGGAGAAGTGCCAGAGGTGGGGTTCCCTTCTGGGCAGCTTGATCGGTGGTCTCATGTAGTCACCCCACCCCACATGCCTCCATTCTTTAGCTTTGAACCTCATTCCAAGCAAGATCCTGAGATAATACTGGGACATGAAGGTTCTGCAGAATTCATCTGTCTCCTCCCCAAAATGTCTCCTCTGACCACCAAGTCACCAAGTGTTCTTTTTTTAAAACATGGTCTTTTTTTTTTTAATTTGTTTGACTGCTCCAGGTTATAGATGTGGCATTCAGGATCTAGTTCTCTGTGTCCGTGTGTGCTAAGTGGCTTCAGTCGTGTCCGTCTCTGTGCGACCCTCTGGTCTGTAGCACCCCCGGGCTCCTCTGTCCATGGAACTCTCCAGACAAGAATACTGGAGTGGGTTGCCATGCCCTCCTCTGGGGGATCTTCCCCACCCAGAGATCAAACCCAAGGCTTTTATGTCTCCTGCATTGGCAGGCGGGTTCTTTACCACTAGTGCCATCTGGGAAGCCCATCTAGTTCCCTGAGCAGGGGTCAAACCCAAGCCCCTGCATTGGGAGTGCGGAGTCTTAACCACTAGACCCCTGGGAAGTACCCCCCAAGGTGTTCTTAAGTGCAACTTTCTCTAAGAAGTAAAAAAGTTTCATTGACTTTCATGTATATATCAAGATTAACATTCTCTCCAAGTTAGATCAGCCAGCCTGTTGCGAACTGGGGGATTTGACAGGAAGTTTCTGAGCACCCACTTCTTGCCAGGCCCTGAGCTAACCCTCAGGAACACAGGCACAGGACGGACATGTAATGTCACACTGGACTGAGATCCACTGGAGGGCGGGGACTATGCTATTTTGGCTTTGCAGTGAGTATAAGTGTCCAACATTGCGGATGGAGGAAGTAGAAGTGTTTGTCTATTTCAGCTATGAAAACCTGGGCGAGTGACAGATCCTCTGAGTCTCTATTTGCTCACCTGTAAAATGGGGACCAAAATGATCCCTGCACACTTCCCAGGTCCATTTTGGGGATCTTTTGTAGATCTCCCTTTTAGCCTTGACTTCTAAAACACTCAACAGTAGGGACTTCCCCGGTGGTCCAGTGGTTTAAGACTCTTTGGCTCTTCCAATGAAGGGGGTGCAGGTTCGATCCCTGGTCAGGGAACTAAGGTCTTGAACGCTGCATGCACGATACAGCCAAAATGTAAAGAAATTAAAAAACAAAAACAAAAAATACTCAATAGCAAGTGTGGAGCCTAGGCATAATAATCACATAAAATGCTTGAAAAAAAGTGAAAGCGTTAGTCGCTCAGCTGCGTCCAACTCTTTGAGACCCCAGGCTTCTCAGTCCATGGGATTCTCCAGGCAAGAATACTGGAGTGGGTAGCCATTCCCTTCTCCAGGGGATCTTCCCAACCCAGGGATCGAACACGGGTATCCCACATTGCAGGCAGGTTCTTTACCATTTGAGCCACCAGAGTGCTTAGCATGTAATAAATCCTCAATAATCAGAGCTGTGAAGCACTCTGGAGCCTAAACTCCAAGCTTAACTGAAGTTGATAAGGAGAGGGAAAAAGAGACTGGGTGAAATGAGCCTCCTCTCTTTCCCACCTCTGGAAGTGACAGCCTCGATATAATGCAATGAAAGTTGGTGAGGTGGGGTGGGGGGCAGGCAAAGCTGGGGAGATGGCCTGATGTTTAAAAAACAAATGGAAACCTAAAACTCTTTATAAACTCTTAATCCACCAAACCAAAGTTTTGGGCCACATGTCGGAGTTAGTCTACATTGACTGAACAAAATGCTGTCCATGGCTTGGAGCTGGCAACTTCATTGGGGTGTATCTGGTTGAGGGTATCAGAGGAGAGGTTAAAGTGGAAGCCTGTTTGAAGGACACAAGCAATTAGCTCAACTGAGTAGCTGTTGCTTTACCTCTCTCTGCCCACTTAGCCTTGATCGCTTATTTTGATTTTTCCATGTAGGATGTGGCTGGTGAGTCAGGAAGAAAGGAGAGCTTTCGTTATTTGCCCTTTGCTAAGTTCTTGGAAATATCAAGAATACTTGGCCCTCAAGACAAACCCCAGCTCTGGGCCTAAAAGCTCAGTCCAGATATGTTATATATTTATTCAAGGCAGCAATTGGCCAGGAAACGACTATAAAACACACATTTTGAATAAAAGAGGGAGATTTATGGTGCATTTTCGAATCTGAGTCATATCTCCCTGCCTCCCCCAGGCCTGGAGCCCTTAATCACTAACATACCCCCAGCTTGTACATTCGGTGGGCACAGAATTGCTTCCTTCTGGTCCTGTCCCAGTTAAAGATGTGATGGGGATCGTGCTACTTCATCTGACAGTCAGTAAATGAATTGCCAATTCATTCTGAACGGAGATGGGGGCTGGTTTTTTCCTCGGGAAGCAAAAAAAAAAAAAAAGTGAGGTCTTTTCATACATATCTTTGATCAGTCGGGACTTGACAAATTATTTTCCTAGGAATTTCTCTATCCTTAATGCCACAGGGGAAAAAAATGGATTTACTCAAAAAGAATAGCTTTTATGTTTCAGAAACTAGAGCAATGTAAAAGCTTTTCTTAGGTTCCTTTATGTATCTCTCTGCCTCTTTCTCTCTCTCCCCTTCTTTTTCTGCAAATGTTTTTTTTTTCCCCCCAGGAAAAGAAGGCAGATACCGGATAGATTTGGGAAACGCCACTGGCAATAGCTAAGCTTTTGGCTAGCTATTTCAATTGCATGAAAGTAACAGAAATGAGGCTAACTCCCTGAATACAACTGGTATTAAGAAAGCAAAGTCAAATCTTGTGCCCCAAGTTTCCCTTCTGTACCTGTTTTTCGTTGTTTTTTTTTTTTTTTTTTCTCCTCTGGACTCCTGTTTTAGGGACAAACTTCAACCTTAAGAATACCTGAATTGTGTTTCAACTATCTCATGCTCATGGTTTAAACATTCACTTACCTGACGGCAGAAGGCTATTTCTATACCAAGGTTTTTATCCACTATGGTACAATCTTTAAAAAAAGTGTTGAAAACATCAGTGGTACAGGGCCGCCATGGACAGTTGGGCAGGCTGTGCACTGCACTACTTCAAGTGGGCCCCATTTGGCCAGACTATCAATGTGAATGACCTGCTATGAGGGCTGGGCTCTGCTCAGTCTCTATAAGTGGGGGTGGCAGCTTTCAAAAGGAATTCACATTACCGAAGGGAAGCCTGGAGAGTCGTAATTATAATAAAGGGACAATCTGGGGGATGTAGGTGGAAGGAACTCAAAAAGGGTTTTATAAGGGACTAAACTGAATGTGCACTAGTGCTCTTGGTCTGTTTATTTCTCCACTCAAGATTCTCTCTTGGAGAGGGAAGAAAGAGGTGCAATAGGCCTTTCTGGGTCACGTGCTCCCACCCTCGTCTAAGAAGAGGAAAGCTCTAAATTAACAGTGTTACTCTCCTAGTGCAGGTTTCCTCCAAGAAGACCCTAAAACAAGGATTTGGGTGCAGTGGTCTACTTGAATGGAGTGAGATTCGAGATAAGGAAGGGAAAGAAACCAGTTAGGGGTGTGGTAACAAGCAGGTCGAGCTTCCCAGGGGGTGCAGTGGTAAAGAATTCGCCTGCTAGAATTCTCCTGCAAGAGATGCAGGAGACCTGGACTTGATCCTCAGGTCAAGAAGATCACCTGCAGAAGGAAATGGCAACTCACTCCAGTATTCTTGCCTGGAAAATCCCATGGACAGAAGAGCCTGGTGGGCCACAGTCTATGGGGTCACAAATAGTCAGACACGGCTGAGCGACTAAACAACAGCAGGTCACCTTTGTGAGCAAGTGGGACTCAGTCCCCCTAGGGATCCCATAAGAGACTGTAAAACAAACCCAAAGTGGTCCCATCAAAGGGACAGAAAGCTGAGATATTTACAAGGTAGTACTCTGGTCCTTCATTACTTTTCCCTGGCCAAGCACATGCCTAAGGCTAGAGAAAGATGTCAAAAACAGAGAGACTCAGATACAGAAAGCTAGACCATCCACCCAATCTGCAAGTGACCCAGAGGATGGACCCAGGAGACAGAGCTGGGCACTGACCCAGCCATTTGCTGTGCCCACCAAGACTACACACAATGCGAATGATATAAACCCTCCCAAAGATTCAGGGTGCAATCTCCAAAAGAAGGAAGAACAGATGCAGGGAGGTCACAAAATACCAAATACCCATCACACAAGGAATCTAGAACAAATGCAGTTTGTCTGGGTGTTGGCCCCATCTCTGCCATTAAGTAGCCTCTTGGCCTTGGGCAAGTCACTGCCTCCACCCTGGAGACACTCAGACCTTCGTTTCCTCTTCTCTAAAGATCAGCAGAGTATGAACATCTGACATTTCCGGGGACCTAAACCTCAGGATTAGAAATGGGGCTTCCTGGAAAAGAATCTGAAAGAATAAATATATATAAACTGAATCACGTTGGTATACACCTGAAACAGCACAACATTGTAAATCAAATTCAATTAAAAATACATAGATAAGGGACTTCTTTAGTGGTCTAGTTTGTGCGCTTGTGTGTATGTGTGTGCACGTGTGTGTACGTACGTATGTGTATATGTGTGTATATATGGGTATATGTGTTTTTGTCTTTTGTGTGCATGCTTGTGTCTTTGTATATGTGTATATCTGTGTGTTCATGTGTGTGTGTGCACACGTGTGTACATATGTATGTGTATATGTATGTATATGTGTTTTTCTTTTGTGTGCATGCTTGTGTCTTTGTATATGTGTATATCTGTGTGTTCATGTGTGTGTGTGCACACGTGTGTACATATGTATGTGTATATGTATGTATATGTGTTTTTGTCTTTTGTGTGCATGCTTGTGTCTTTGTATATGTGTGCATGCTTGTGTGCATGCTTGTGTCTTTGTATATGTGTATATCTGTGTGTTCATGTGTGTGTGCACGTGTGTACATATGTATGTGTATATGTATGTATATGTGTGTATATGTGTTTTTGTCTTTTGTGTGCGTGCTTGTGTCCTTGTATATGTGTATAACTGTGTGTTCATGTGTGTGTGTGCACATGTGTGTACGTATGTATGTGTATATGTGTGTATATATGGGTATATGTGTTTTTGTCTTTTGTGTGCATGCTTGTGTCTTTGTATATGTGTATATCTGTGTGTTCATGTGTGTGTGTGCACACGTGTGTACATATGTATGTGTATATGTATGTATATGTGTTTTTGTCTTTTGTGTGCATGCTTGTGTCTTTGTATATGTGTGCATGCTTGTGTGCATGCTTGTGTCTTTGTATATGTGTATATCTGTGTGTTCATGTGTGTGTGCACGTGTGTACATATGTATGTGTATATGTATGTATATGTGTGTATATGTGTTTTTGTCTTTTGTGTGCGTGCTTGTGTCCTTGTATATGTGTATAACTGTGTGTTCATGTGTGTGTGTGCACATGTGTGTATGTATGTATGTGTATATGTGTGTATATATGTGTATATGTGTTTTGTCTTTTGTGTGCGTGCTTGTGTCCTTGTATATGTGTATATCTGTGTGTTCATGTGTGTGTGTGTGCACGTGTGTATGTATGTGTATATGTGTGTATATATGTGTATATGTGTTTTGTCTTTTGTGTGCGTGCTTGTGTCCTTGTATATGTGTATATCTGTGTGTTCATGTGTGTGTGCACATGTGTGTATGTATGTGTGTATATGTATGTATATGTGTGTATATGTGTTTTTGTCTTTTGTGTGCATGCTTGTGTCCTTGTATATGTGTATATCTGTGTGTTCATGTGTGTGTGTGTGCACATGTGTGCTTGTGTCTGTGTGTGTGCGTGCTTGTGTGTATTCATTAACAAGAGACCAGTTCTCTCAGGACAATAGTTTGACCCAATAAGAGCACCAAGCCTCCAAAATTCAACCCCAAAAAATGGAGCCAGAGAAATATCCAGATGCCTCCTTGTTTCTGCCAAGGAGAACATCCCACACTCAGCAGGCAGCCGTCTTGGACTGGTACCCAGCTCTGTCACTGCCCACTGTCACCCCTTACAGAATCTCCATCTCTTTATCCTCAAAGCAGATACTGGTAACTCACCTTCCTCACAAATTCCATTTGGTCAATGGCCAGAAAATAAATGTGATTTTGTTTCACTAATTCTATTCCTAATTATAAAGACAATTCATCTTCATCTCAAAAAATAGAAACTATCCAAATACACAGAGAAACTTTAAACACCCACAATTCTCATCAGCACCAACAATTCTCATCACTGTTATTATTGCGTTCTACATCCTGGTTTTTCTCCTCTGAGCACGAATGAATGCAGATGTAGTTAATAAAACTGAGGTGCTGGTGGGCATGCTACTTGTGACCCATTCTTTCAGTCACAATGGGTATTGAGCATCTCCTTCAAGTTGTCTTCATAAATGTGTTTCTTAATGGAAAAGCAGTATTGCACTGTCTGCTTGGACATTAATTTATTTACCCCAACTCCAGTTGTCTCCAGTTTTGTATGATTAAAGAAATCATAATGAGATGGCTGGATGGCATCACCGACTCGATGGATGTGAGTTTGGGTGAACTCCGGAGTTGGTGATGGACAAGGAGGCCTGGCGTGCTGCGATTCATGGGGTCGCAAAGAGTCGGACACGACTGAGTGGAACTGAACTGAACTGAATGAACATCCCAGAAAATAAATATTTGAGCACACCCCAGATTATGACCTTTGGACCAATTCCTTAAAACAGAGTTTTCCAGTTAAATGATTAGCACATTTTTAAGGCTTTTGACTATTTTGCTAAACTCTCCTCCCAAACGGTTTATCTATCTTCATTCCAGCCAGGAGTCTATGAAATTTCCTATTTTCTCATTAGCATCATCATCATTATTATTATTATTTGGCTATGGCAGGTGGTTTGTGGGATCTTAGTTCCCTGACCAGGGATTGAACACAGGCCCTCAGCAGTGAAAGCTCCATGTCCTAACCACTGGACCACCAGGAAATTTCCTGTATTGTTATAATTATTATTAAAATGTGCATTCGCTAAGTCAATGAATAAAAAGTTATATGTAACTTGCATTTCATGGATCAAAGTCTTTCTTTATTAAGCATGTACTGAGATAGGGACTTAACTGGACATGTCCAGAGATAATTATCTCAAACCTCACAAAAGTCCTTTGAAGCAGGTAAAAGAGGTCCTTTTCGTGACCAAGGAAGCCAAGGCTTGGACAGACTTAGGTTCCATGCTGAGCTCTGCCACACTGTTGTGAGTGCTCCCAAGCTCTCTGGGCTCATACTAATGGTCAGAGTCTCTGATGGCTCTGGTGCTCCTCTGCCTCATAACTTTAATTCCCACACTTGAGTGCTCAGTGTTGGACAAGGAAGCCAGAAGGACGCTGTACTGTTTCTCTCCCAAGTACAAAGAAGCCCACCAGCTCACAAATCCTGTCTGTCCTCTGCAGCTATGGTGAGAAACTGGAAAAGACCTTACACCATCAGTAGGTCTTCGACAGATAGGAGTATCTTTCACACAGGTTGGGACTCCAACACATGCTTGTTGAACAAATGAATAAAGGTAGACTCGGTGATTACTATCCATTCATGAACCTGTAGCTCATTCCTCCACCCCCATTTCTGCCTCAGGACCTTTGCACAAGCTGTTCCCACTGCCTGAAAGGTTTCCTCCCCAACTTTTCATGTGGCTAATTCCTGCTCATCATTCAGCGCTCAAAACCCAGGTTAGGACTCCATGTTTTATTTCTTTATGACATTACGCACACTGCTTTCATAGTTCTCCCTGCCTTTGCAATTACTCATTAAGAAGACAATTACCTAAGGGCTGCTTCTCTCAGTAAAGCCATAAACTCCAGGCTGACACAACCTCTATGACCTTGTTCATCACTGTGTCCTCCATGCTTACCCCTTGTCCAGTCCAGAGCAAGCATCCACGAAAGATATTACAGAAATATAGTCATTTGTGTTGTGTCTTTTTAAATTTTTAAATATTTTTTTTAATGTGGACCATTTTAAAAGTCTTTCTTTAATTTGTTACAGTATGCTTCTGTTTTATGCTTTGGTTTTTTGGCCATGAGGCATGTGGGATCTTAGCTCCTCGACCAAGGATCAAACCCACATCCCCTGCCTTGGAAGGCAAAGTCTTAACCCCTGGATCACCAGGGAAGTCCCCAGTGTTGTGTCTTTTGACATCTAAACAATGATAAGACTACATGAATCTTTGGATATGACATCCTTAAACCTACCAATTTAGTATAAAGGTCCTTTATTACCACTGTTTGGAACCAGAAGAGGTCAGTTAGCTTCTGTTATGAAGGACAGTGTCCCCTTTTTGATTTATGAAGCTTGGACATATTTTTAATGACTCTCCAAAGAAGCGACTGTTTGAGTGCTGGAGATAGGAGTGTTAACTCAGTATTCTTGTGATGCTCTTGAGAAAGACTAAGACTGCTTATCTTGTGTAGTTGGTTAATTAGTTGGGAAGGTAAGTTTTTCAAATCCCCTTTATTAACTCATGAGAGTAAATATCTAGAGTACAGTCAGAACTTCTCCAGTAAAACTTAACTCATTCATTCTCTGTGGGGACAGGAAGGCCATTGACCTAGTTTCTCCATCGTACTTGAGAGAAGCTGAATTGTCATCTCTTTATAATTAATTCACACTTCCTGGGAGTTCTCTGCTAGGAAAGGTCCAGGGGGACCCGATTAAATGAATAATTTGGAATCAACAAGCCAGTTGTTTTTGTTTTAAGGCAATGTGACACATTTGATGATTCTAGATCATTTGAAAGGTATGGGCACCAAAATTATAAAAATAGAAAAAAAAAATGGCAGCACTAAACTCGTTACAGGTTTGCTGCTCTGTTTTGCCCTCTAAGTGTCAGGACAAACTCATACATCCTAAATCTGTGGGCTTTGAGTAAATATCCACAGAAGGTTCAGAAAGTTACCTGAACTGGGGACCTCTGAAACAAGTCATTGCAATAAATTAACTCAAAGAAAGAAATCTTTCAGAAAACCAAGATTATTAGGTATGGCCAATATCATTTTTTTTTACCAGTTAGGATTCCTGATTTTTCTTTTCCAGTGCCGACTCAAATTCAGTTAAAACAAATATCTCCATTCCAGAAGTCTAAGTCAGTGGATAAACACATTCAGCTCCATCACGCTTGAATACAGGATTCCAAACACCCCTGAGAACAGCTGGAGAAAGCAGATGGGGCGAAAAATTCACCTGCCAGACAACTTCTGTTTCCTCCACTGAATCTCCTCTCAATTCAGTCCATTGAAAGAACACAGGGGGAAAAAATGGGTGTTCAAGTCCCTTGTACTTTTTAAAGCACATGGTATTTATTAGGCATTAACTGGCACACAAATATACGAAACGAGTACTTAATTCTCATCCCACCCCGCCCTTAGCAACATAAAAAGACATAATCGCAGAAAGACACTGACATGACAAACAGACTCACACACTCTTACGTACTTGAACATACGCAGTCTCACATATTACCCTGTTCTCTTTATTAGGGTCAGTTTAAAAAAAAAAACACAATAACTTTTTTTAATCATGAAAGCAAAGCACATTTGAAAGGGAAGGAAAAATGCAAACTTGGTTTTGAGTATCAATAAAATTAAAAGCTTTTGGCCAGCTCCCATGCTGGATTCCGTTTCAGGTTATTACTTAATTAGAACTCCTATTTATAAATAAATAGTACCAGTAAAATATTACATCTGAAGAACCCTGCAATAACGTTTTACTTACACACTTTCTTTTAATACCATTTTCTGCTTTCAGTAACCACAGTTTAGGGTCTGCATTTGCTGCTGGTGTGATGTCTTTGGAGAACGCGCCTCAGTGAATAAGTCTGGCTTCTTCTTTAGGGATGGTGGTGGTGCTTTTGTATCCAGTTTGGGTCATCGGCGGCGGTGATGGAGGTTTGGAAGCTGGGGGCTGGCTTTGTTGTTGGTTTTTTTTTTTTTTTTTTTGGTTATCAGGACGAATATTTATTTTGGCTTTTTCACAACGCTTGTCAGCACAGAGCTTGCGCCTTCCTTATCACAGTTCTGCCCGCATGTAAACCGGGGCTTTTTAAGTTTTTCAAAGCGAGATTTCCGGTTGGGAAGGTATAGGCCACGTTTCAGCGGGCGGGAAGGACGCGGAGACGGGAGGGCCGAGTGAGATAGGACGCCAGATGGAGTCGGGCGTTATCCTGACCCCACTGGTGGGCAGGAGGCAAACCTGGGCTCCGTGAGGATGGGGAAGGGAGGCCAAGATCAGAGAGAAGCTGGGGCGCAGGGAAGCTTCGCAGAAACATCCCTGGCAGAGGTAGGTAATTTCTTAGTCAAGAGGGAGGGTGGCCAATTTAGGTTTGGGGGGTTGGAGGAGTATTTGAGGGGAACCCCACAAGTACATATCTTGAAACATACTTGCCTCAGACCTCCCCCAAATAAGGGACTGGGTCCCATTAAGAAAATTGAAAGAAAAAAAATATATTATTATTTATTATATAACAAGTCAACATTAACACCAAGACAGGGAAGGACTCCAACTACGCATGAGGATCAAACACTCCAGGAGGCAGGACTTTCTGGAGTCCAAAAGAAGAAATCAGGGAGGGCGTCCTGGAGGTGGTGTGATTGTGGCCGGTCGAGGAGGGTGGTGGTCGTGGAGGGGGGCGGGGGAGGGCGGGGACTCATCTCTTCTTGTCGTTTTTTAGTTTTGAGACAAAACAAAGTCACATTTTTTGAATTGTGGTTTCAAGCGACTGATTACATCAGTGTCGGGGTGGGGGGTGTGGGGGCAGGGGCAGTTCTCAAGTGCAGACGTGAATGCAGGGTGAAATGAGACATCTCTTCCGTGGGGTTCTCCCTGTGGCTGTCTCTCTCTCCCTCTCTCTCCCCTCCCTCTGGAAATGGCAGCAGAGGAGCAGGCCTGGCCTTAGCTGTTGTCATTCCACTCTGGAACCATGCCGACTCCGTGCACGGCGGAGTGGTACTGATGCGGGGACAGGGTCCTTGGTACACCGTGAGAGTACAGAAACTCCGACGCCTGAAGGCTGCCTGGGGACTGGAGGCCAGTCTGAGGCCCGCACTGCCTGACCACAGGCTGGTGGGCCACGGAGGTCTGGTGCTGGAACATTCCCTCTCCGAGCTGCGGGGAGCCGTGGTTGGCCATGCTGGCCAGCCGGGGGACCAGGGGCCCCGAGGTGAAGTGGGCGGAGAAGTGCTGATAGGGTAGCCTGTCCATGGGCTGCACGGTGGTGACCGTGCAGCTGCTGTATGAGGACATACTGGGCCAGGCGTTGCAGCTAATGTCCTCCAGGCTGGGCACGGGCTCGCTGGGGGGCGCGGAGCTGGCGTACATGCAGGCCTGCCGCTGGGCTGACTCTGTCCGGTAGGAGGCACCCAGGCCCTGCTGCTGGGGGTAGCCAGAACGGTAGAAGGGGTCCTCCTCGCTAGGTGATGTCTCCATGTAGGGCTTCTTATAGGGATGGTCTGTGCTGGAACATTCTTCATCTGTGGGAAGACAGGACGACAGACACCCATGAGGCCAGGGACCAGCCACCCCACAGCTCAAGGCTGAGACAGCCATTTGGCCCAAGGATGGAAGGATTAAGTCTGGAAGATGATTAGCTCCAACCTCCGTTCTGATCATTAAGGGGATGGCCTGTCACGGCTAAGACTTTGGGCTACGGAGCCCTAAGCAAACAGTTTGACCTTTCCGAGCCCAGTTTCTTTTTTAAAAAATAAATTTCAGTGTATTCCCTCAGTAGAACATTAATGCAATTGTTATAGAAGATGCTTTGTATAGTTTCTAGTAAGCTGGGGAGATTGAGCTCAGCTTCTTCACCTATAAAATGGAAAGAGTCATAACGGCACTAGAAAGGGAAGCTCTAATGAAATAGGAAAATATAGCTTAAGTACTTAGTCCAGAGCTTGGTACAAGGAAACGTTCAATAAATGACAATTATTATTATTCTCTTCCTCCCCAGCATGTAAATTTCAGGAAGGCAACATATGGTCTGGAACACCCACCACTATCTTCCCAGAACCTGGGGCTTATACCTAATAACAATAACAACAGCATCAACCATAACAATAAAAACACTACAGGGCTTACTGTCTGTCACCGTTTTGAGTACTCTTCATGAGGTCACCCATTTAATCTCAACAACCCCATGAGGTGGGTTCTCCTAGTATCCTCATCTTACAGACGAGAGAAAGGAGACACACAGAGGTTGAGAAACCTGCCTGATGCACCATGGTGACCTGCATAGGAAGTCCAAAAAGGAGGGGATACATGCATATGTGAGGCCGATTCGTTTTGCTGTACAGGAGAAAGTAGCATGGCGTTGTAAAGTGACTGTAAGGAGAAGGGGATGACAGGAGATGAGATGGCATCACCGATTCGATGGACATGAATCTGAGCCAACTCCGGGAGATAGCGAAGGACAGGGGAGCCTGGTGTGCTCAGTCCATGGAGTCGCAAAGAGTCAGACATGACTGAGTGACTGAACGACAACAATAATAAAAAAATCTTGCCCATGGTCCTCTATGGCTGATAAACAGCGGAGTTGGGATTAGCATCCTAGGAATCTGATGATAAAATCCCTGCTCTTCAATCCATGCTAGACATTAAGACATGCAGCAAATACTTTTGGAATGGATGGAACAGTGAGTGGACAGACGGATTCATGGATGGAAACTGGAATGAATCCCCAAACCCCTTCCTGACATCTCATGTGAACAAGGGCCTAGTTAGGATCGGTGGAGTTGGTAATGGACACGGTAATTGGTACAGTACAATTACTGTGTCACCGTTTCCTCGCCAAGCAAGTCACTTCCCTCCTGTGGGCACTAATTAATCCCTAAGAGAGAGCAATGGATAGAGAGTTCTGTCTCTGAAAGAGGGTCTCCCTTAACTACTTTGGGGTCACCGACCCCCTTGGGTTCTAACAAAAGTGTTGGGCTCTCTCCTAGGAAAAAAACACTGAAGGACAACATTTTGAGAACTGTAGGCATAGACAAAAGCAATGCATACAACTTCAAGGGGCTCAAAGACTCCCTAAGATGCAGACCTCAGTTAAAAAACCTAGACATGCATGAGCCTGACTCTGGCCCTTTTACTTAATATCGGTGGGATACTACCAAGGTATCTACCATCTCTGGGACTCCTTTTTACCATCTTCGAATCAGAGTCAGCAATACTTACCTCACTGCGCAACTCAGGCCTAATAGTATCGAGCATGGAAATCTCCTGTATCCATCACCCAGGGCAGCTCGTGTTGCCAGGGTAACACCACCTGTGTCCTGGCAGACCCCATCCGTAATAACACACCTCCAGGTGTTTCCTTCAGGGGAAGCAGTCCTAGGGAGTTTCTACTGAGGCATAAACCTCACACGGATTCATTCCTTGGCTGGGATTTTACTCCCCAAGCTGGAGATTTTTCTTTCCTCACTTCCGATCTCTTTCTAATGAACAACACCAAGAAATATGCCGATAATAACTGAGAACTAGACTTAGAAAACAGAGTCTTTTCCCAGCTGTGCTGTCAAATGGTGATACGGTCTGGGTAAGCCACTCTATCTTTCATGCCTAAACTTTACAATAAAAGAACATACTTGCCTCTTAAAAAAAAAAAAGTCTATATAAAAAAAAGGAAATATGCCATGTTTGGGGTGTGAAGAAAAGTGAAACCCTGGGACACTCCCACACCTGTGAGCACAATGATGGTTGATGGCAGGACATAGGACTAAATAAGGAAGGAAATAAGAGCTAGAATTTATTGAACACCTACTAAGTGACCTAACTCCAATCTCACCGTCATTCCTCGAGGTGGCTGTTCTCATTCTCGGCTCTAAGAGGCAGAAACCAAAGCTCAGAGAAGTGACCTGCTCAAGGCCATGCAGCTGGGAAGGAGTGGAGGCTGGAATCAAAGACACGACTAATTCACTTTGCCGACCGCACCTTGCCTCCAGCTCTCTAGATTTCTCCTATCCAATGCCACTCCTTCAGCCTCCCAACAAATACTGACTGAGCCCTCACCAAGCCCCTACCAGGCGCTGGTCAACTGCTGCGGTCCTGCTCAGAGCACATCCTTGGCTCCTCTCCATCCTCCCCCATCCAGGGGCAAGGGAATGAGGGCAGGACCTACAAGAGCAGGAGGCTGACACTGTGATGAGCAGGTAGTCCTTAGGGGTAAATCTTCAAGTCAGTCTTCTCCCTCCAGTAAGTCCCACGGCTTAGCACTGGACTATAAGCCAAGAGCCCATGCCAACTAGGGTAGCTTGGATGTGGGTTCCACCCAACACCTCCACTCTCATCATTCTCCAGGTGATACCCCCAGGTACCTCCGAAATCTCCCCCCAAACGTGTATCTTCACATCTAGGTTGTACCCATCTAATAGCAAGCACTTATTTTCAGCTAAACTTTCTGGGACACATCTGGGACCCATAGGATACTCAAACACTGGTCCCCAAAAATTGAAAAATGCAATCATCTTTCCTCCAGGTGTTCTAGCTACATGATGCCAACCATCCAGATGTTTGAAGACATCCAGATGAGCAAGGGTCCATATTTTTCACTTTTCAACCCAGCATTTTGGGGGCATCTTAAGGACACTGCTACACACCATTTATTTATTTATTTTTGTCCTGGCCACCTCCTCCTTCAATTCCTTCCCTCCATTCTTCCTTCCCTCCACCCCTCAGATCCATAAATCTGAATGTTTCCATTGTTGCTGGAATAATAACCTTTGGGTTTTCCATTTAACCAGGGCGTTCCCCTTTTCAATAATAGAAAGTACAGCTGCAGGGTACCCTTGGCAAGAGAAAAAAAAAGGCAAACTAACCAGTCCCAAGTTTCTGATCCCCTTCCAGACTGGTTACAAGTAAAACAAGGAAGGATAATATGAAAAAGGCCAGAGCCACATTTTTGAAAATCGTAAAATTACACATTCCAAGGCTTAATACTCCAAAGATCTGATGCAGAGTCCTAAGAAAAACTTGATGCTGGGTTATTGACGGAAACAGGACGTAAGCATTCTCCAGTTTCTCTTGATCCTCATCATACTCTAACGAAATTCCAAAGCCAGGATCAAAACTTCACGCTGGTCACGATAAATGCTTGGGATGTAATCTCTGTGTTTATTTTCGTGATGGCTTGGTTTCTATCTTTTTATTGGAAGCCTGATAACTGATCAACAGCAAATACATCTGTCCCAGCCGAGTCCTGCTTATCTTCCACAGTTGGGGGAATGGGCTGCAGTCAAAGGTCAAGTCCTTGATGAGATGAGTCCACAGCTTGCTTTCAGAAAGCTGTATATGGGTGGTCAATTACACTTCAAATGTCCAAAACCCAGCTGAGTCCCTTGGATAACAGTAAAGCTCTTCCTGATTCTTACCACCGATCACCACACCACATCGTGAAAAACCCTAGTGCCTGGCATGTTTCCGGATGTTGTTGATTCTGGATAAAATGGCTTTAATGATGAAGCCAGGATACAGATTTTAGGGCACTGAGTTATGTCTCTTGACTCACTGGATACATAACCTTGGGCAAACCCCTAGACCATTCAAATCTCAGATCTTGTTTGTATTATACACAGGGTGCTAATGTGCTAAGTCACTTCAGTCGTGTCCAACTCTTTGAGACCTCATGGACTGTAGCCCACCAGGCTCCTCTGTCCGTGGGATTCTCTAGGCAAGAATACTGAAGTGGGGTGCCATTCCCTTCTCCAGGGGATCTTCCCAACCCAGGGATCAAATCTGAGTCTCCTGTGGCTCCTGTATCAAAGGCAGATTCTTTACCACTGAACAGTCAGGGAAACCCATTACACATGAAGATGATAGATAAATTTCATGTAGGAATTGAGATAATAATAGTGCAGTCTAGTTTCTATTTTCCTTGTATTTAAACTAAGTATTCCAATCTTATCTGTCCAAGTAATACAATTCTACTCTCTTTCCCCTCTTGGAAGACTGGATAGACGGCTCTGTGAAGGTCGTCCAATACTGGAAGGTATTTGGGTGAACTCCAGAGCTAGGAAACTCATAAAGCTAATTTCAAATCTCTGATCCCATTGAGCTAAGATTTTCACCACTGCCAAACAGGTCACTTCCCTTGCTGATGGAGTTCATTCAGATGAAAGATTGTGGGGGAGTCTTCACAGATAAAGACACTGGAGGCAGAGAGATAAAATGCCACTCCTTAGCTGAGTGACCTTTGCCAAGTCAGAAGTAGAACTCTAATTCAGGCCTTATGACTCTGAACAGTGCTCTTTCTGATAGATGGCCCCAGCCTTTCAGCCTTCAAGAAACCCACTGTGTTCAGAGACTATGAACAGGTGGTAACCTTGATTCTTTGGATGGATGAATGAATGGATGGATGGATGGATAGATGGATGGACAGATGGATGGATAGATGGATGGACAGATAGATAGATGGAAGGACAGATGGATGAATGGATGGGTAGGTGGATGAACAGATGTATGGATGGACAGACAGATGGATAGATAGTTGGATGGATGGATGGATTGGTATGTATGTGTTTGTCCCCATGTTGTTAGCTCTTAACCTTAAAGTAAAAAGAACTTGGATGGTACTGTGGGAAGACTGGGAATCAAAGACTCCAGTTCAAATCTCAGTGAGTCACTATCCAAAGCCATGGGATGTACTGACTTGCTTGCTATCAGTCTCCCCCAGTGAGAATACAAGCTTCCTGGGAATAGAGACCTTTGCCATCTCTCTCCCCTTATCTTCAGCATACAGCACAGCGCCCGGTATAAAGTGTGCCATTAATATTTATTTGATGACTGCAGCCTGGATTGGCCACTCATCAGCCATATAACCTTGGGAATCTATCCCAAGCTCTTATTCCTCTATTTGCCTCCTATTTGCCACAGGGGTGGAAGGCATCTCCTGTGACTCAAAGACTACAGGGAGACTCCAGTGAAGGAAAGGGTGTGGGGTTGCTCTAAAAACCAAGGAGGCTGAGGAAATGCAAAGCCCTTAACGGTACCCAATTTCACTCCCCTTTCCTTCTCAGTATCCAGTGCAGTAACTGGCTTTGCTAAAACCTTTATTTGGGTCGCCTCTGGTTTCCAGTGCTTGGGGAGGGCTGTCAGGGTGGGAAGGAGACAGAAAGACAGACAAGTGGTCTCCCAGGCCCGGGTGAACTGGATGTGATTGAGTGGCGTTGATAAAACACTTTCCCAGCTTTTTTAGCTCCTC